>NC_081407.1:245832744-246157744 GCF_030272615.1 Cryptomeria japonica | reverse complement strand
TAAATAAAAAATTAAGTATATACCACAAATGATTCCATACAGATTTTTCTCACAAAACAAAGCTCTTCCAAAATAAAATTTACAATGTAGTACATTTTAGCAATTTTCTTTTTCATTTGAACACTTTGCAGGCTACAAAATACATTTTAAATTCATAGAATTTAACCCAACACTAGCATAAGTCTGTTAAACAACTGGCACTGGATCACGATCAACTGGTGCTGCTTGCTTTACTTCTGAATATGCCTTTGCTACGGATGGTGTAACAAAATCATAACCTCGTTACATTTCTTCCATTCTTGGACTATCCAAGAAGCCACCCACACCCACACCCACACCCACACTTATTACATTGACAAATTAATAGAACATAAAAGATCAAACTGGCTGATTGTACCAGATTTCTAACATATTAACTTATTGCAATACTAAACGAATTAATAATGTGATAAACCCAATCCATACTTAATTTGCTTTCCTGCAATTCTTTCTGATTTCTCCACTGCTACCAGTGAGAGGATTGATGTTTCCCATATTCACCATGGCAGCTGCAAAGTCATTAAAGAAGGTGCTCTGACTAGTAGAATAGGTAGTCACCAGAGAATCAGTAGAGCCTCCATTGAATAGCTCTTGGTCAGAGTGGAGAAGTCCTTGCTTTTTTCTGAGATTTTTGTAATAGTTGTTGTCAAAGACAGTGGGAGAAACAACATCTAATGGTGACAAGTTTCTGTTACCTGTTTTACCAGAGGGGCACTTTGCTTGCACGGACTTGGCATAGGAAGAATCAATATTAGCGTCATTGTAAATTCTATTTCTAAAGACTGTGCACCTTGCTTGGCCTATTGTATGAGCACCTGGAAAACATCACACAAACAGGATATTAAGTTTTCAAAGTTCATGTTAATATGTTTGAAGGTTTCTGGATTCAACTATATTTATCTTTTTCAATCAACGTTTTGGTTCGCATTCCATGATCCATCATCATAATAGTGAGCTACATGATCCATCATCAGATCATGGATTGTGATCCGAAATATTGATTCAAAAAGATGAACACTATTAAATCCAGAAGCCTTCAAATGTATCATAAAAACAATTAAGTAATTGAATTTTATGGTTTATGCTAAATGAACATATTATTTTTGCTTAGTAAACTTGAAGGTTTTTTACCTGAAAGGGCCACCATGTCCTTGGTAGAGAGTCCTTGAGCTTGAAATAGGGAAGTTAAATTGCCAAGGCTAGAAGTTGGAGAAGGAATATTAGTGTTGGCAGCATTTAGATTTGACGTTTTGGAGTCCCTTCTCCCAAGAGGTACCGTCCATGCTGGTCCTCCTAGCTGCAAGCACGGAATATTAGTGTTAGTATAGTTGAATGAAGTTGAATGGTTTTGAATGAGTCCATCACAGATCAAGTTTGACTAAATGTAAGACCCCCACAACCTTGATTGAATGGATGCCCCTCAATCCTTGATTTTTATCCCAAACAAAAGATCCATTGAAATGACATAAAAAATGTCCATCATTCTAAGCTGGACACTAAACCAATGTCTGCAATCCCAGAGACAAGTATGAAAATGATGGCTACCACAAACAAAAATATGATAAGATAGATGCTAACAAAATAATTGATAAAATCTTAGAAAAAGCTGTTCAGGTACCATATCATAATAATTGTGACGTAACACTTTATCAGACATTCATTACAACTCTGACTCAAGATAAAGTGCTGACATGACATGATATAATTAACACAGAGGGAGTAATAAAAATAGATAAAATACCCCTTATAAGCCAATAAAATAAAAGAGCAATCCAAAAGCTCTTAAATAGAAATGAATTATTTTATGAACATGAGATCATATCACTAATTATCCACGGAACCAAGACGCATAAAAGTCACATACCATGTGACTGTGAGGTAAGCTCTCACCAAAAAGCAAAGAAACTTGTAAGAGGAAGACACTTGTTATGCATACTTATTTGTCCTATTCATTTAAAAGCAAAATAAAGTTTATCTGATTTTTTTAAAGATTATTGGTCAAAGTTAACTCTTTTGTAAATAATTTTATAGATAACTTGATTCTTTACTTTACTAGGTATCTTAAAACATATTTTCTATAATAAAAATTAAATTACAATATACTTAGATCTATTTAATTAAAAAAAATATTTTATTCTTAACTTGGTCTTTCCCTTTGAATTATTTGATATATCTTTTACAGTTCTTTGACTAAGTTCTTTTCAAATTATATGGGCTGATGTGGTCTTTCCATTTACTAAACGGAATAAAAGTTAGGCTGACAAATGAACAGAAATATCTTTTATTTTAAGGTAGTCGGAAAAAAACAAAAAAGCAAAAGTAATTTAAGTATAGGGGGGGCAATCTTTTACAATCTTTCTTATATTCAAGATCATAAATATGTTTTTTTAGTAAAATTATTATGTATGAATATAGATTAATTGATATATTATGTTCATTTTTTTTGGTTATCTCATCTTCATGACGGATCATAGAATGTGATCTAAAATGTTGATAAAGAATTTTTTATACATGATCTAATCTAATAAAAATTTCAAACTATAACATGATAAACTGATCTTTATCGCAATGAATTAATTATACCACTATAATATTTTACTCACTTCTACAACAGAATCACGAGCTGCCACAGTCAAAATATCAGCACAAGACACAACCCCACTGCAAGCTGCTTCCACCTGAGTCTTTATAGAATCTATGATATCAAAACCTCTTGCAGAATGTGTATTAGGCCCTGCATTCTTTTCACTTGACGACCCGTCCAAGAGTATAGACCCATCACAACCCTGAGTTCAAATAACATCATAATTAGACATCACCATTACAATGATACTGGGGGCTATTCTAATCAGTTATGCTACCACATAATGGTTTTTTAAAACAAAATCTATTTGTTTTGCATTTACTTTAAGTTCAAAATCTCTTTAAAAAGATCTGGGAAGTATAAACAAAATTTAGTAGTTATCCTTGGAAATACCATGTGAGTGACCAAATGGATTGTTTTTCTTTACAACCATATTCACTATAATTATAAGTTATTCATGCAACAAAATCCAAATTTGACATTTCAGATCACATTCAAGGATATATCATTAGAAAGAGGAGAATGATAGAAAACATTGATACAAAAACATACACAGTTAATTTCAAAAATAATCTTATAAAATAAAAACTTAATTTTACCATAAATCTATAATTCACCACCTAAATCCAAAGAAACCTAGGAAAGTGATCAATCCAATAATCTCATAAGAGATGGATTCTGGTTTTACTCATCTCTTTGTGTGCAATGCAGATTAGCTAAGATATTGGCAGTAATAATATCACATAATGATTCAGTGTCAAAAATATGAAACTTCTTCTCAAGGCTATTTTTACTGAAACTGGCAAGTTCAGTATCAGATACCTTGAAGCCACCCAGAGATAATTCAAAATTCACAATCAGACAGTGTAGAAAACTATTGAAGCAACAAAGATGGAAAAAGAGGGAGAATTCATACTTGAGCAAAACAGTCATGGAAGTGAAGGCGAAGAATAGAAGCACCCAGCCTAGGCTCACTTGCCAGAGCCTTTTTAATCCCAGATTTAATTAAAGACAGTGCATTAGGACATGACGTATCATAAAATGTTGATGTGAGCTGAGCATTAGCAGAGGCCAAACACAAGGTTACAATGACTACCAAAGTTGCAAGAGAAGCAGCCATTTTTCTCAGTTATTGCAACTACTTACACCCAGTTTCTACCTACCTGTTTTCAATCTATGGATTGTAAGGCTTCAACTAGAGCCATAATATAGAAGAAGAAGAAGATGAAACACCCATGAATTGCTGTTCTACCTAATGAGATGATGTCAGCTGAGTGGTGGGCTTTACCTAGTCACATGGAATAATCCATGCTATGTGAATTGTTAATGTTGTCTGGGGGACCATGTCAAAGGAGGACGTAGCAGAATAGAACACTTCAAAGGACGTACAGAATAGAACACTTCAAACACCATGAATTTTTCTTTTTGAGACTCGTCCCCCACGTTCTTTACCTTTGAATAAGGTCGAATAGTTTTATCAGCTAAAGCTGGATTTTCTAGAATTGTGGGCATATAATCTAATCTTATAAAAAGTAAGGATGTTTCCAGCCTAGATTTGTTCTTCTTGATGGAAGTTTACAAGGGGAATGTCAATAGACTGATTTGATAGCTATTCATTGCAAACCTACTCCCCTTGACAGCTCAACTACTGGGACTTTCCTTGCAAGTTTTGGACGTGAACAGTAGGCCTAGATTCCATTCTAGGGCAGCGCTTCTTCATTTAACTAACCACTTGGACCTAAGATTACATTTTGGGTTGACAATAAAAATCATATAAGTAGGTGAAAATTTTGTTGAGTATGTTCAATTATGATGATGTATTGGTGTATTTTTAGTCAAATTTATTGGTTCATATGTTTTCTTATAATAATATATAAATGTTATATTTAACTTATATCTTTTACATTATGTTTTATTTTAAGTCTTTTATTAGAAAAATCATGATTGTTAAATTTATGTTAAAAGGGTTTTTGAAACATACTTGTGTCATTGGGAGTAGTCTTTTGTTGCCACTAAAGTGCAACTATCTTAAATGACTTGTGTTGTTATGCAAACGAAAACTTTCACAATTTTTCATTTTTTATTCATTTAACTTGCACACGCGCGCGCGTGTATATACACACACCCATAGTAATTTCAAGATGATTTTTATCAATACTGAAATTTGTTTGTGCATTCAGTTGGCCCTTTTCTTTTATTATTATGAACAATTTAAATGACATATCAATAGTGTATCATTGTGTCACAAATACATTGTTGTAGCACTCAATTTGACCTATTTGGCATATAAACCTACTCTTACCAAACACCTATTTGTCATTTTCTCCCTTTAGCAACTTTGGCGTCCACCATTTGTATGCTATATAGCCATTTTTTCACTGTTGAATATATGCATTGTATGGCGTAATCTTCGAATAGGCAAGGTGGCATTGCATAGTCTTCCAAAATTCACCTTTCTACACCTCAAAGTTGACCCTTTCACAAAATTGTCATTATCATGCCAACTAATGCACCAGATGAATGAATTTGGTGATTGTGGACATATATTTAAGGAAATTTGATAGGTTATTAGCATCTATTTGACAACCATCAAAGTACACAAGGGCAAATCCAATTCAAAAGTATTAAAACAACCAAATCTCTACACCACACCAGCCCACAAAACACTTTATATTTTGCATTCACATAACTTGATTGGCATGTTTGCAACATCTTATTCTTTTCTAGGAGCTTTACTGCCATCAAGGAAAGTTGAAGTCATCTCCTTCATCTTGAAGCAAGTCTTATTATCTTTCTAAGCATAACCATAATTTTGAAATAGATGTACAAGATATATGTCACTATGGTCAATAGATATATACCTACACAAGACCATGATGCACTAATTGAATGTATGCAGTTTCCAAAGTCCATGATAGTTTAGTTTGATGATTTTTGAATTTGACTATGTTAGATTATTTTCCATCAACATTTCAGATCATGCTCCATGATCCATCATCAAGATGAGAACTAGAAAAGAGAAAAGTAAAAATATAGCAAATTAGGTGGACTAAAAAGAGGAGGGGATGGGAGGGGCAGTGGAAGGGGGAACATTATTCCAAGGTGGAAAATCATCTAACAAAGTCAAATCCATAAATCATCAAACTAAACATGATGCACTAGTTAGACTCAACTACATGAAACAACTGAATCTATGGTAGGAAAAAATTTCATACAAGATTATCAAAACTCACTAGTTCAGGATCTACATCTCAACTTTAACTTCAAATTTATAGTATTGACAATGGTATAGCTAGTTAACAATGATGTTGACCTTCTACCATGTCAAATTAAATATAAGCATCTAATCTCTTTCTATAAATACTTGATTTGCAACACTCAAATTTCTAGATCTAGTTTGTTATTGATTATATTTTATCATTTCAATTAGATTTAGATCTAGGATCTAGTATGAAAGTGGATATTTGTTAGTATTTGAATGCAATAGGATAACTTCAACAATAAAAGACTACTAATTTGTTTAAATGATTACTATTAACATTACATTATAACCAATTAAAACCATCTATAACATATCTCTTTTTTTATAGTATTTGAGGAAGCAATAATTATCTTTATAACAAAACATGAGAAAAGTGAGAATAAAATATAGGAAAAGTGAGAATTGTCTAATCTAATGTATTTAACAGAATACTAATTATGTATTAAAAATTACTATGTCATTTAATTTAAACATAATATCCAATATAAATTTGGACAATCTAATAATTATCATGGGGATTTTAATCTCAACATCCAACAATTGATCTGCAACTTTCCCGCTCACTGCTTTTTTGATTTTTTGCTATGGTTGTCGTGTCTACAAGGGAGGGCCCGTCCTCCCCGGACCTTGACCCCCCCTTCTCATCTGTAGCTGTGTTCGGATCTGGCACTCGTGCTGCATTCTCAAAGTGTTGGGTGGGCTCCTTTGGTTGGGGATTCTGTCGTGGAGGCCTGTAATGCAGATTTGCACGAGGTTCCCTCCCATGTGAAGATTCCACATGTGACCTCTAACTTGTATTCTCATAGCAAGGAATCCCAAGACTGAAGGTGTGGGGCCTTTGTCTAGGGAGGCTCAAGCGAGCGCTTGGAAATACAAAGGCGGTGTTGTCGACTCATTTGTCGAAGGTCACTATTGGTGAGGATGGTCCTAAAATTTGTCTCCCCGACAATGTTATGGATAATATTGCCTCCTCTCTATACCTCTGCTTAGTGGGAAGATTCTCAAGGGCCTTCAGGCCGACAATTGACATGGTTAGAAGATGGGCTAGTTCGAGATGGAAACTAAAAGGACCCTCAAAGCTAAGGTAATGGCCAGAGAAATTGCCAGTGGGTGGCAATTAACTCTGGAGACATCTCAAAAAGGCAAGAAATGAAGTTCCTTTCTTGGAACTTAAGGGGCTTAAACAACCCTCTGAAGCAATATGCTCTTAAGCAATGCATTGTAACCGATAAGGTTGATATTATTTTAATTCAAGAAGTGAAAATGACCTATCAAAACTTTTCTTCTCTTGTGGAGAGTTTATGGCCTGGTGCTACCTTTTATTATAGTGAGGTGGAAGGCGCTTCGAGTGGTGTTGTCTCTCTGGAATAAAAGTAAGTTGGATGGGAACCCAGTTGCCTGTCTCACAGTTTTGCTGCTATAAGGTTCACTTTGAATTACTTCTCCTGGTACTTTTTCAACATATATGCTCCCAATACTAGAAATGATCGGACCCTGGTCTGTGAGGAAATCTCTATCTTCATGGCTGATAATAAGGAGGCAATGTTCATGTTAGCCGGTGACTTTAACACCCCTCTTTATCCCTCGGATAAGTTGGGTGGTCTAACTTATTACAGTGATAGCATGCTTGACTTTGCTGACTTCATTAGGAAAAATGACCTGTTAGATCTAGATCTTCAAGGGAATCCCTTCACCTGGTCTAATAACTGAAAAGGCTCTAATCTTATTCAGGTTAGGCTGGATAGATTCCTAGTCTCAGCTAAATGGGACCTCGGCAACAATACATTTCTCTTGAACCTCCCTCGCACTATTTCTGACCATTCCCCGATCCTCCTTTCTTGGGTTGACAGGCTAATCTCGAGCCCCATACCCTTTAGGTATGAGATTATGTGGCACTCTCACCCAGAGTTTAAACAGTGCATCCAAAATTGGTGGAACTCCCCTGTTCAAGGTTTTGCTATGTTTAGAATCTCCCAAAGGCTGGAAATAATTAAAAGGGAGGTCAGAGCTTGGAATAAATCTTCTTTTGGAGATATCTTTAAGAGAAAGAAGGAGGTTGAAACTAAACTGGACCGGCTCTAGAGAATCATTGTTGAGGGGGTCACCTCTATGGATATCCACAAAGAGGAGGAACGTTGGAGGCGAAAAATGGAAAGACATCATGGGCCTCAAAGAGATCTATTGGAAGCAACGATCTAGTGGTTAATTGAGGGGGATAGGAACACCTCCTTCTTTCACAGGTCTGCTTCGAAGCATAAGAGGAGAAACACTATCTATTCCTTATTCAATGACAGAAACGAAGAATTGGTGGGGACTAACGAGATGGGGCAATGGGCTTCTCTTTTCTTCACTAATGTTTACACTAATGACAGGGCGAGAGAACCTACAGAATTAAGTGATAAGATACTCAATCTTATTCCTCATGTCCTGAATGATGTTGACAATGAGCTGCTGATATGTCAAGTTACCGAAGAGGAAGTTAAAGAGGCAGTTTTTTCTATGGCTTCCTATAAGGCCCTAGGCCCCGATGGCTTCCCCCCGACCTTCTTTCAAGATTTTTGGGAGATTGTGAAGTATGATTTGATCAAAGCCACTAGGGACTTCATTCGAACGGGGAACCTTATGAAGAAATTGACTAATACTTTCATTGTGTTGGTTCCCAAAGTGCCAGATCCTAAGCTTATAACTGATTTTTGTCCTATCAGCCTATGCAATACGGTTTACAAGATCTTTTCTAAAGTTGTTGTTAACATAATCAAACCTCTACTAGATAGATGTATTATCCCCTCACAGAGGGTTTTTGTTATGGGTAGGAAAATCCTCGATGCGGTCATAACTACTCATGAAGTCATTCATTCCATGGAGGATAGTTGCAACCCAGGTATGGCTTTTAAACTTGACATCTCTAAGGCTTATGATAAAGTTAACTGGAATTTCCTGTATGTTGTCCTATCCAAGTTGGGATTCTAGGAAAGATTCCTCAATGTTATCAAGGTGGTTGTGGAAAGTATTCACTACTCGATGATTGTCAATGGCACTCCTTGGGGATTTTTCAAGGCTGGGAAGGGCCTAAGGCAGGGTGACCCTCTATCACCTTATTTATTATGGTGACAGAAGTTTTGAGTTGGAACTTCTCCCACTTGATTAGGAATAGAAGAATCTCGGGTGTGAAAGCGACTTCTACCCTTCCCTCGATGGTTATGCAACAATTTGTTGATGACACTTTCATGTTTGGCCAGTCGTCTGTCATTGAAGCTAAAGAATGGAAACACTTGTTGGAATATTACGCCAAGGCCTCAGGATATCTTATTAACTATAACAAAAGTAAAATTTATTTTTTCAACACAGATAGGAATCTCCAAAATAAACTAATCCAAATTCTTGGATGTTGTGCTGCTAATCTCCCTGATTCCTACCTAGGTCTTCCCCCCGGGATTAAGGAGGTCACCCCCCCAGTTCTAGGAGTCTATTCTGGAAAGAATGCAGAAGAAACTTGCTAGTTGGACAGGCAAATCTCTGAGTAGTGCCAACAAACTTCAGCTTATGTCGACTTCTCTTCAAGGTGTCCTTGTCTATTTCCTATCCTTATTTAAGATCTCCATTTCTATGGCTGAGAAACTTGAAAAAAACCAAAGAAGTTTTCTGTGGACGGGTATGGAGGAAAAATCTAGACTCAGTCTTGTCAACTGGGAGGTGGTGTGCAAACCCAAGTACATGGGAGGCCTAGGGATCAGAAAAATTTCGGACTTGAATAAGGCCTTGCTGACTAAAATTGGATGGAATCTTGTGATGGGTAGTGTTGACTGGTGTAAGATTATGCAGGCTAAGTACTTCAACCACTCCCCCTTTTCTTCCCTTTTATCCTCTCATGACCTCCCTTTAGGCTCTAAAATTTGGAACAACATTGTCAAAAGTCAGAAACTGCTTAAGGGAGGCCTAAAATGGCTATTGCGCAATGGTGAGAAGATTATATTCTGGAAGGATAACTGGATCAAAGATAGACCCCTAGCCTTTACTCTCTTCAACTGCCTCATGGGGAGTCTCAAGGAATCACTTGGTCCTCTCACGATGAATTATATATCCCCCCTTCGTTGTTGGTTGAGACTTGTTGATGGCCTGAGGGATAACACTCATTTGGGTCATTTGGTGGGGGATCTTCAGTCTATTCTTGAGGTGGTCAGGATTCCCCTATCCCCCCATGCTGACAAGTTTGTCTGGGCAATGAATCCCTTCGGGTCCTTCAGTGTCAAGTTGGCCTACAATCTTCTCATCACTCCTACCAATGATTGCTACAACTAGAGGAAAGTTTGGAATTTGCAGCTTATCCCAAAAATATTTTTTTCCTGGTGGACGACTCCCCATAGGAAGATCCTAACCATTGATAACCTTAAGAGGAGAGGCTTTCTGATGGCCAATTGGTGTGTGTTGTGTAATCGCGCTAAGGAAACTATCAATCATCTCTTTATTCATTGTCCCTTCACCTCCATGGTCTGTTACAAAGTCTTACAAAAATTCAGCATCGTCTGGACATTCTTGGAAGACTTGCAACAGTTTATCATCAACTGGAAGTGCCTGTCTTCTCACCCCTCGATCAGATAGTTTTGGAAACTCATCCCTCCTCATATCTGCTGGAACATCTAGAAGGAAAGGAATAACTGGATCTTCTGTGATACCAACAACTCTATGGACACTGTGGTCGGCATAACAAAGAATCTTCTTAGGGAGAATGCTCTGGTCTGCAAATGGAAAAAGCTGCAATATGCCCCTTTGGAGATGGATTGCAGTTGGGTTAGGATATGGAGTTTTTTTAACAACTTCCTCCAATATAACAATTCTAAAAGGTTGGAGAGATTCAACATTAGATGGTCGGCCCCTCCCCCCTCTTGGTTTAAACTCAACTTTGATGGTGCCGCTCGCAGTGGGGTTGCGGCAGGAGGTGGAATTATAAGGGACAGCTTGGGCAATTTGGTTTTGTCCTATGGTGTAAATTTTGGTTCAGCCTCGAGTAACATGTTTGAAGCCTTAGCGCTCTTCTGGGGTCTAAAATTGGCTCTCACTATTGATGCTAAAAGATCGGTCATTGAGGGGGATTCTAAGCTGATCATTGAGGCAACTAAAGGTGTTTCTGGGATTAGCTGGATGATTCGCAACATTCTTAACGACATACGGTCTATGATTGTTTGGCTAGAGGAATTTCACATTCAACATATTTATAGAGAGGGAAATTCGATGGCGGACTCCTTGGTTGCGGCGGTCCTTGAGATGAAGGGTATGAGGTGCTAGAGACACTTGGCATCGCTTTCTGACAGATAGAAATCCCTCATAGGGTGAGATCAAAATTACCTTACCAACCAATTAGTTTCTATGATTTATTTTACGAGTGGATATACTAGTCTATCTGGGGGATCATAATGAAGGCAGGAAATTCAAATTTGAATTGAGCGGGTTTTGCCAAGGTGGCCAACGGTGGTCTCCATACTCTTCACCGCTTTGACCTGGCGATGACGTGTTTGGCCACCTATACATGTGATACCAACTATTTGCAGTTGCATCTTTTAATCATTAATGTGATAGACCATAGAAAGTGCAATAATTATTTCTTTAACTGGAGTTAGAGATTTTTCCAAAATGAAGCTTTTTGCAAGTTGGTGGAGGAGATAAGAGGTGTCCTTTCGCATGCTTATTGGAGTTGGCGGGTTCTTGCCTTGGGAAGCACCATAAGTGATAATTATTGTCGTTCTTATAACACTTCATCTAAGATTATGTTGGTCATTCTTGCTCTTCACGTTGGTTTTTCTCTCTACAAGTCCATATTTAGTTCGGTGCTACTTACCAACATCACTCTGGAGGAAACTGATATGGGGGGAGATTTAGTCTGGCTTGAGCCGGACATTATTGATGAGTGCATCTGCAACGACCCTTGTGTGTGGATGTAATGCAAGGAAGGGGGCATTGTTCTGTTCAGGGAAGCCATGACTGGGTTTGATGAAAGTACTTCCATACAGTTTGTTAGTAGATGGAATGACAAGAGAGTCATCATGGGTGATATCTCATTTGAAATTAATGAGGATGTCATTTCCTAGGCTACAGGTCTGTCTACCAAGGGAAGGAAATGGAAGACGACTAGCAGGATCATTGACAAAACCAACATGAACAGATTCTTCAAAAAGGGTGAGGAGCCTGTTAAGCTGCCGGGGGGCTTCAACAGAGATTGTCTTCCTTATTTGTATGACCAGGTGTGTAAAATTGTCATGAAGTATTTTACCCTTGAAGGTAGATATGGGGTTTTCTATTACTACCACTTCTCATTGCTTAATCATTTCCATAACCATGATATTATTTCATTTCCCTTCTTTTTACTGCATGCTTTGGAGTCCACCGTTAAGGATGTTTGGCAATGTATGAGTCAGGATAGAAATTTCACTATCCTTCACCAGGGTTTATTGTTTCGTCTTTACAATTTCCACTGAGCCCTCTATCCACCCAAACCTATCTCTGTCCAGCCTGCCCCCTCCTACTCGGGCCCTTATGTTGACCCTGCTAGTGCTAAAAAGGGAAATAAGAAGACCTTGAAAAATCCCAATACCCCCTATCAATCCCCTGGCCACACCCCCCTCATTTCCCCTCCTAAAATTGGGGAAAAAATAAATGTAACCCTTCTACTGCCAAAGTTGCCTCCAAGAAACCCAGAAATGATCCCAAGGTCCTTTTAGTTGAGTGTGATGTGGAAGATGGTGTGACCCCTCGTAGGTCCAATAGATTCGCTGGTAAACCTCGTATGAAACAACTTGTTGTGAGAAAAAACTATGTATTAGATGATGTGGAAGACCCAAAGAAGGAGGATAGTGATAAGGTCGAGGATGACATGGAGGCCACAAAGGTTTCAAAGGCTACTCCCCCCCCCCAATGCTAAAGGTAAACAGATCTGTGAGGAAGATGGGAGGAAGTCTAAGGGCATGCAGAGTGCTATTGATGGAGGTGAAAAGGAGGAGATTGTTCAATGTGCGCGTTCTAAAGCTATTTCTGATGAACTGAATAGTGTGAAAAAGAAGTTTGACTCTCTGGATATGCATGTCAGCAGAATTGCGAAATTTTCCCTGAAGGTCATGCATTCCTCGACCACTACTCTGTGTCTTCTGCATCAAGACAAAGAGAACTAGGGAGGCTTGGGAGGTGACACCACGAAGGATATGTTTGAGTTCCTTGCTGATGATTGGACTGGTCTGTTGCTTTCCCAGCACATGGTGGCTGGAAAAAATGAATAATGGGTGTTTTTTTACATTTTTTGTTTATGGTTTCATTACATAGTCTTCCAAATTCAAATTCGCCTTTCTACACCTCAAAGTTGACCTTTTCACAAAACTGTCATTATCATGTCAACTAATGCACCAGATGAATGAAATTGGTGATTGTGGACATATATTTAAGGAAAATTGATAGGTTATTAGCATCTATTTGACAACCATCAACGTACACAAGGACAAATCCAATTCAAAAGTATTAAAACTACCAAATCTCTACACCACACTAGCCCACAAAACACTTTATATTTTGCATTCACATAGCTTGATTGGCATGTTTGCAACATCTTATTCTTTTATAAGAGCTTTACTCCCATCAAGGAAATTTGAAGTCATCTCCTTCATCTTGAAGCAGGTCTTATTATCTTTCTAAGAATAACCATAATTTTGAAATAGATGTAAAAGATATATGTCCTTATGGTCAATAGATATGTACCTACACAAGACCATGATGCACTAATTGAATGCATGTAGTTTCCAAAGTCCATGATAGTTTAGTTTGATGATTTTTGAATTTGACTATGTTAGATTATCTTCCATCAATGTTTCAGATCATGCTCCATGATCCATCATCAAGATGAGAACTAGAAAAGAGAAAAGTAAAAAATATAGCAAATTAGGTGGACTAAAAAGAGGAGGGGAGGGGGGACATTATTCCAAGGTGGAAAATCATCTAACAAAGTCAAATCCATAAATCATCAAACTAAACATGATGCACTAGTTATACTCAGCTACATGAAACAACCGAATGTATAGAAGCAAAAAAATTCCATACAAGATTATCAAAACTCACTAGTTCAAGATCTACATCTCAACTCTAACTTCAAATTTATAGTGACAATGCTATAGCTAGTTAACAATGATGTCGACCTTCTACCATGTCAAATTAAATATAAGCATCTAATCTCTTTTATAAATACTTGATTCGCAGCACTCAAATTTCTAGATCTAGTTGTTATTGATTATATTTTATCATTTTCAATTAGATTTAGATCTAGGATCTAGTATGGAAGTGGACATTTATTAGTATTTGAATGCAATAGGATAACTTCAACAATTAAAGACTACTAATTTGTTTAAATGATTACTATTAACTACATCCTAACCAATTAAAACCATCTATATCATATCTCTTTTTTTATAGTATTTGAGGAAGCAATAATTATCTTTATAACAAAACATGAGAAAAGTGAGAATAAAACATGGGAAAAGTGAGAATTGTCTAATCTAATATATTTAACGGAATACTAATTATGTATTTAAAAATTACAATGCCATTTTTGAAAAAAGGGGGTAAAGATTTATTCAGAAATCATAGAATTACAAAGAAGAGGCCTTAGGCCCACCAAGACAACAACAAAAACTAAAAGGATCCTAAAGGAACCTCCAGCACCACCACTACAAATTCCAGTGACCATAGCAATAGATCCGACTGTCGGATTTCCAATGATAATACCTTTTCGGAAAGCCCTCAAAAAGATGACGTTAGTAGTGCCAAAGGCAAACTACTATGGAATTACACAAAAAACTAGGCTCATCCGGAGCCTCGAAGGGCCTAAAAAATGACAATGAAAATGAAACAAACATAAAAGGGAAATTGATCCTACACCACTGGGTGCTCTTGCATCATCCTGTCTTCAAGCATTAACCTATCTAAAGTTTCAAGATAATCACGAGGTATACCATCCCTTCCACTAAAATCCCAACCATCAACATGCTCTGAAGCCCACTTGGCCAAACAATCAGCCACTCTATTCCACTCCCTGGGAATATGACAAAAGGAGACAAATTCCAATGTGTCACACATTTGTTAAATATGTCTGACCACAGAAGCTAATTGCCAGCTCACATCATTCAAATTTTGTTTGTTCAACATGTCCACAACAATCTGAGAGTCCGACTCACAAATAATCTTCCTCCATCCTAAAGAATAGCCATGCTCAATAGCAATCTTAATAGCTAGGGCCTCCATAAGATTGTTAGAGTGTTGCCCAGTATAAATAGAGAAGAAAAAAACTGCACAACCATCATCACCTCTACCTATACCTCCAATACCTGCATGTCCAGGATTCCCACGGGAAAAGCCATCAATATTAATTTTTAAGATTCTCACAGGAGGGGGAACCCACCTTCCATCTCTACTTATCCGTTGCTTTGCATGACGAGATCTATTTCCAGCAACACAGTCCATTTTAATGTTTTCCAATTGCAGATTCCTTACAATAGCATAATCACCCGGATCAACATTTTCAAACAAATTGCACTTAGTCGAGATTGTCTCCTAAAGCCTATTAACTATCTTCTGCCACAACTGAGGACTCCCTATATGTGAATCACAAAATACCCTATGATTCCTTTCCATCCATAAATTCTAGATAATAAGAGCTAGCCCAATAGCCCATGCCACTTGAAGAAAAAAGGTCTTTGCTGGGGGTTTGCCCAAGCTATCCCAAAATTTAATTAAGGAGGTAGCATGAAACCAAGCATGTTGCCAAGCCTCCCACCACTTGTGCCAAATATCCCTAGAGAAAGGGCATAGAAAAAACAAGTGGGAGCAGTCTTCCTCATTATGCATACAAAGATAACAGATAGATGGTCCCTGGAAGCCTCTCTTACGAAGATTCTCTCACGTGAGGCATTTCCTCTGAGCAACCAGCCATACGAAGAAATTACATTTCGGCCAAGAAAAGCTATTCCAGACCTTCTTCCACCAAGGAACATTTGTCAGGCCATGCAATTGCCTATCATGTTGAGCATAACCTTCAGCAACAAAAAACCTTGCCTTTTGGATTAGGACCCCAAGCCAAAATATCTCTCTCCTTGAGGGAACTACATAACCTACCCTCCAAGATATTAACCAACACCACACGATCTTCATCTGAACCACCCAAGGGCCATTCAAGAGGATCCTTCCAACAAGTCACCTCAACATGTCCAATGTGCCTAACCATTTTAAAATTCTGCACCTTAACCCATCCACCATCAGTGAAAGAGGCTGAAGTTGTGGATAACTAGACAAAATAGGAGGGTGACCATCCCAAGAGTCTTGCCAAAAAAGAGCTTCAGAGCCTCTATTACAAATCCAAAAAAAGGCCATCTTTAATAAGCTGGGCACCTTTTTTAAGAGTATCCCAGATACAAGAGCCCCTGCCCACTAAACTAAGATGATGCACCTCATGATCATTAGCACCAGGGAGATACTTGTGGGTTAAAATCTTGGCCCAGTCCTGATCCTGACTGTTACACCACCGCTAATACAACTTAGTCGCCAAGGCCTTGATAACCAAAGCAATAGATCTGAGGCCAACACCCCCAACATGTCTCGATCTACAAATAGAGTCCCATTTAACTAAATTCCACTTAGAAGAAAGAAAACTACCAGACCAAAGAAATTGATCAAAAAGAGCATCAAACTCTCTCACAAAGCTGGAGGGGGGAGCCTGCACAAGACACTTATAAATGGGAAGTGCTTGCACCACAGTCTTTAGAAGAATCACTCTTCCAGTAGAGAATAATCACTTGTAGTTCCAATGATTAACCTTACAATGAAATTTGTCCATAATTCCTTGCCAAAAATCTCCGCATTGAACCCCCAAATCTAAAGGAATCCCGAGGTACAACAAAGGAAGAGACCCCGTCTGAAATCTGAGGATCTTGGCAATCCTATTCTGAATAAGCCGAGGGGTATTAAAGAATATATGGATGATTTATCTTCATTAATTTTCTGACCTGAGGCTTTACAATATATATCCAAAGCTCTCCTGAAATTCACTACCTCATTGATTCTGGCCCTGCCCATCAAACTTGTGTCATCCACAAATTGAAGATGGGAGTAGGGAGGTAGAGCATTATTCCAACTCCAACCCTGAATAAGACCATGTCTCACCTGGGAAGTGAGAAATCTACCAAGACCTTCAGCCATGAGAATAAATAAATAGGGAGATAAAGGGTCCCCTTGCCGAAGCCCCCACGAAGCACTAAACAATTCAGAGGGTTCCCCATTAATAAGAACTGAGAAAGAGGTAGAAGTCACACAACTAAGAACCCAATTCACCCACTCTTCTCCAAAATCAAAAGCCAAAAGGATCTTCTGTAAGAAATCCCAACTCACCCTATCATAAGCTTTGGCCATGTCAAGTTTAATAAACATAGCCTTTTCCTTAGAGGAAGCCATCAAATGAATAGCCTTCATTTCTATCACAACTCCATCAAGGATTTGTCTTCCGTTAATGAAACCACCTTGCTCCTTAGAAACCAAAGTGTAGAGGAGAGGTTTGAGTCGTTCAACAATCAATTTAGTGATTATCTTGTAGACAACAATACATAAAGTAATAGGCCTGTACTGATCCAAGATATTAGCCCCCTCCTTCTTAGGAATGAGAGCCAAGAAGATAGAATTCATAGATTTGAGCATTTGTTTATTCCTATGAGATTCTTGAACCACATCTAGAAGATCGTACTTTATAATCTCCCAAAATTCTTGAAAAAACTCAATAGGAAACCCATCAGGGCCAGGAGCCTTGCCTTTTTTCATTTGAAACACAACCCCCTCAAGTTCAGACAACAAAATGGGGTGCAAGAGAGCAACATTCATTTCAACAGAGACAAGAGGGGGAATACAGTTCAGGATGGCCCTTTCTTCCACCATAGCTTCAGGATCCGCTTTGGTAAACAAATTAGAAAAAAAACTGATAGCTTCCGTAGCAATTTCTTCTTTAGATGAAAGATGAACCCCTTATGAAGAAATGAGAGAGGTAATAGAGTTATCATACCTACAAGCCTTAACAAAATTATGAAAAAAAAAAGTGTTTCTATCACCTTCTTGGAGCCAATCCACACGAGACTTTTGTTTCCAGAAAATCTCCTCACGCAACTCCCACTCTTCTAAGTCTTTTAGAGCAAGGGACTCAGCCATACTGAGCTCCACAGTCATCCCTTGATCCCTAATTTGATGCGTAGCCTCATCCAGCTTGGATTGAGTTGTTATCTTGTGTCTATGTGGGTTCCCAAAACATTGTTTATTCCACCTCTTCAGCCTATATTTTACATGTTGTAATCTCTTCCCAAAGGAGTACACAGCCCGCCCATGGGCAGGCACCCCTTCATACCACCAATTAACCATAAGATCCCCCAATGACTGATCACGAAGCCACATCAATTGAAATTTGAAAGATGGATTTTTGGAGGTTATAAAAGATGTAATAGAAAGCTTAATAGGCCAATGATCAGAACCCCTCCAATCAAGAATTTCTGAACTGGTGGACCACCTATCATTCACCCAAAAGCAGGAAACCAAAATTCTATCAAGCCTTTCAGAGATAGCCTCAACACCACTCCTCCTATTATTCCATGTAAAGACACCATTAATTGGCTTCACATCAATGAGATTCAAGAGACCAATATTATCTCTAAGTAAATTTGAGGAAGGATAAAGCCTGAATAACCCACCTCGCTTTTCCTCCAAACTAGTAATGGCATTAAAATCTCTAGCCAAAATCCAAGGTAGAAAAGGATCCTAAGCCCAAACAAAATTGATGTGAGCCCAAAGATGAGACTTACCCACAAGATCAGTAGGAGCATAAATATTAGAGAAGAGGCATCTTTCTCCTGTCTCAAAGCTAGAAGCGACCATAGAAATGGAAGACCTGCTAGAAAACCACCACAAAGGGGAAACTTTCCTCGGGTTCCAGAAGCAAGCAACCCCCCTGAACTGCCATGAGAGCTCACTCCCTGCCAAAGGCCCTGGGGCTAGACATGACAAGCACAACTGGCCAAACCATCCACTGAAAGCTTGGTTTCCTGAATAAAAACAACATCAGGAGACTTAGAGTCAATTAATCTGCGAACAACCTTTTGTCTAGGGATGTTGTTCAACCCCCTTACATTCCATGAGAGCACAATCATTTATGTGGTTGAGAGAAGTGAGAATCAATGGGTTTCACAGACCCTGACTCAACCAAAGTATCACCAATAAGCTTAACCTTTTCCTGATCCATTTTTCGTCCACTCCTTAAAGGTTTGTCTAAAGAACCCTTTTTGAGGATCTTCTGCTTCAAGCCTAGAACAGGTGGGGCTTTGTTACCCTTCACTGAACTTGAGGCCACAATAGTGGAAGGAGGAGTAGACGCCATGACCGCTGCACCTTCAAGGACCTATGACTCACTAAGATCTTTGTTGTCCTGAACATGGGAAGGCAAATCTGTAACCATTTGAACATCCTGTTGATTCTCCAAAGATAGGGCCCGACCCTCTTTCTTGGAATCCCCATCCAGCATCTCATGCTGAAATTGGGCACCCAAGGACATTTCAACTGGAACTCCTTCCTCTTGGACCAAATCCTCTAGAACCTCAAACCTATTTAGGGTGACATCATTTTGCATATCCAACTAGGTTCTCTTCTTTCCCTTGTGTTTATTTTGAGGTTTCACAGGAATGAAGCCATCTTTATCAATAGGACCGTTAGGCATATGGACTTTACCCTTATCTTCCCCTAGAACAGAGTGAGGAGGATCGGAAACAACTGGTTTAGAAGATTTATTTCTGGGGCATCTCCACTATAAATGACCATATTCATGACAAATTCTGCATCTAAATGGTAGCGTCTCATAGTCCAACTATTGGATCCAAGAAGATGTCCCCAAACAGATTTCCATAGAGTCTGGCAAAGGATTATTTAAATCAACTTCTACACATATGCGAGCGTAGGAGATTACTTTTCGATCTTGAGTTTGTGAAGCCGAACCCATAGGTTTACCAAGAAGCAATGAGATTGAGTGAAGAATATCTTCTCTCCAGAACTCCAGCGGAAGCCTCGACAATCGAATCCACACGGGCACACGAGAGGGAAGCTCCTCAACAAAATTAAAGCCAATATGCCAAGGTTTGATAAAGAGTCCCACTTGGTTGAAAAAATAAGGGCCACCCTCAAAAGCCTTGTTCCTATCTGCTAGGTTGGAAAAAATAACCAAAAAATAGTTATTGGTTGCCATAAGTAGCTCCATGTCTCCTTTAGGATTCTAGACACGACATGCCCAAGACTCTAAAACAGGTATAGAGAGGCGAAGACTGATGAATTTGCATATGAGAGCATGGTTGCACCAATATTCAACATCCTCTGAAATTTGCTCAGGTTGAATAATCAGAACTGGACGATCTTGGGATCTCTCCAAACAACCATTCACCTTTTTCTTGCGAAAAGGCTCTTTCGAAGAAGAAACGCCTGCCCCTAATTGGGAATGACCAATGTGTTCCTTTCCACATGCATACATCAAATGAAATGAATCCACCATATCCAGATCTCCAGAGACCATATGAGAAGAGGATACTCCTCTATTCTCCATGGATCCAGAGAAAATACCAAAAGAAAAAAAAGAAAAGGGGCAGAAAGCCCAACCCCAAAACCCCACAAACCCCAACTACAACCCAGAGCAGATTAAATGAAAAAGGGTTGCAAAAAAACCCTGTGGCAGCCCAAAAAACCCAACCACGGGCAAGCAAAAATCGACCCCCAGCAAGCAAGAACTCCCCCCCCCCTGGAACGAAGCAAGCAGAGCGCAAATCACAGGCTAGGGCACTTTGGCCCTAGCATGACATCCACGCACACACAGAGCCATCCTCTCACATCAAATTGTCACAATTACAATGTCATTTAATTTAAACATAATACCCAATATAAATTTGGACAGTGATAATTATCATGGAGATTTTAATCTCAACATCCAACAATTGAATTAAAAAGTAAAAGTCTTAAAAAACTACATGAACAATCATAACATGCACTTCCTTAATGCACAACAAAAGTTATCCTATGCAACTATTTATTGATCGTGTATAATTTTTTAGTTGTGGTCTAACATCAAGCATCGCGATATAGAGTTTCTAATCTTGACCCAAACATACTGTGAAGTAAATTAATTTTCAAATATGTTGTAATGATGATGATTAGGTGCTACATGAAACTTGTTTTCCCTTTGTAATAATGGTGGAAATTGCATGTTTTGTTTTTTTTCCTTTGTTTTGGATTCACTTTGACCTATTTGTTCTTAATGTGATTGAAATTTAGAAAATAACATGAACATAATTTGATTCTCTTTGCACTCTGTAATGTCCAAACTCAATCCTTAGCTTTTCTATTTCTTAATCAAAACCGTTTGTTATAATATAAATAAAATCCTTAAATCAATTACCTAATTCATAAAAAGACCCTAAAACTTTCAAAAAACAAATGAATTTTTTTTAAACCCCTATATTTTCCTCTTTATTTTCTATTATAAAAACAAAATCTAACACCAAATTAAAATCCAAATACCATTTCTTTAAATTTTACAATTGATTACATAAATTATTTTATTTAATTATACTATCAACTCGTATTCTTAAAATTGAAAAGCCTATTAACATTTATAAGAGGTATTTGAAAACATTATACCTTTTTAATCGTGGCTTAGAAACTATTTTACTCCTACATACACTTAATGTCGGCAGTCAAATTTGTGGTTTTAAAAAAATACACGTGGAGATATTGCAGCCACCTATTTTTACGAGAATGGACTGTTTACGTGCTTTGCAAGCAAACTGCACTTTATTCCAACGGATCCATTTGGTCCAGAGCTTAATAATTATAATTTTGAAAGATACCTTCCGCTTTAATCGTTAAAGTTGTCGTGTAGATTAAGTAACTCTTTTAATTAATACAGATGTGATATTTTCTGAGTTCATTCATTTTATTTGTATTAGAATAATCTTTTTCCATGAGCTTGATAATTAGAATAATTTATTTATTTATTGTTAATTGAAGAAGAATAAAATCTTGCTTTTATATATTTTATGTATTTATTATAAAATTAATAATTATATTATAAAGTTGTAATAATTAGTAATGTTGGGATCTTTATTTTAAATTAATATATTCATTTAAGAGTCATTTATTTTAGTTTAAAACTAGAATACCCATTTTTAGAGGAATATAGATAAATATCATATTTTTTCATTATTCTATGCTAAAAATTATTATATTTTATATTATAATTAATATTAAATCATTATTTTATTATGATATTGTAGTTAATATTAAATTATTAAAAATATATGATTATGTTATTATATTTTTATATTTTCATTAAAGTCTTTTAGAAAAGAAAAAAAAATTAATACAAAATTATTATTATTATATTATTATAATTCTATTAAACTCTTGACTAAAGCAAAAAAATCTATTAAAACTATTACTAGTATATTACTATATTGGTGTATAGAAAAAAAGCTAAAAGCAAAAGAAATTGAAGTGGGAGGATGACATCGAACAATGATGTCAAATTTAATGCTTCTAGTTTTTATTTATTGAGGTTTTTGCATTCATTATGTGAGTGTAATACACCTTAAATGTAATTATCTTATTTTATTTTCATTATTTATTGCAATTTTATTTGGGTTAGTATATTTAAAGTAATTTTATTTTATATATTTAAGAGTTATTTTAAAATTATTTTATTATTTTTATTCACTTAAAAATTATATCTACGTGTGTGTGTGTATATGGATATATGTGTATGTGTGTATGCATATGTATATGTATATGGATATGTGTCACAACCCTCCTTTATCACCTTTTTTTTTTTTGAATTAAATTACAAAACTCTACTTATATTCTTTGGATGAATTATTGAATGAATATTGTAAGGGAATAAAAAAAAATAATAAACCCCACACACATGGAAAATGCATATATATTTTAAATTAGTTATTTAATTTCCCTCACCCAAATTAAGGCACATGTTGTAGGAGGAATAAGAAGCTTCTAGAGGCTTCTCCACCTCCTTGCATGTAACTCCTCCCACTAAGCCCAATTAATTTGCATGGAGGCCAAATTGGGAGAGAATCTCTTTTTTTCCAATTAATAATTAGGTAGTGGGAATTTGAAATTTCTTTTATAAAATAGGTACAAGTTTCAAAAGAAAAGTTAGCTATTCCATAAGAAATTCTGCAATTTCTCCTTTGTAGTCCATTTTTCATTGCAGCCAAGGTTTTGTTGGGAGGATTTCTCTTCAATTTGGAGGATCAAGGAAGACTCTACACCATTTTGCAAGCACCCAGGTTCCTTCAAGCTTAGTTTTGTGCATCTCATTCTTGTTGTAGATTAGATTAGATTAAATTATTTTATGAAAATGAAATTCATTTGTGAAATTAGTTTTCAGACTTTGATAAGAATTAGATTAAAATGTTTGATAAAAAAAAAAGTAGATTAAATTGTTGATTCATTGTTTAGATTCTTGATTTTGGAGTAGATTAACATGTTTTAATAAATTGTTGATTCATTGTTTCAGATTTTGATAAAATTTAGTTTCAGATTTTGGAGTAGATTAAAATGTTTGATAAAAAGTAAAATAAATTGTTGATTCATTGTTTCAAATTTTTGATAAAATTTAGTTTCAGATTTTGGAGTAGAATAAAATGTTGAAAAAAAAAAAAAAAAGTAGAACAAATTGTTGATTATTAGTTTCAGATTCTTGATAAAAAGGAAGTAGATTAAATTTGCTTGATAAGAATTAGATTCACTGTTTTAAAAAAATTTAGATCCAGATTTAAATTTGTTTTTTTTTTTTCCTCTTATTAAATTTTAGATCGATTCTTGCTAAGTAGAACCATCTTTTCATCTCTCTGGTTATTGTTATCTAAATCTCATCCTCTAGAAAAAGATTTCATTGTGATTATCTCCTCTGTATCTGGTTATATAAATTCTCTGAAGAACAGAAAAGAAATTATTTGAAAACAAGGATGAACTTCACTACAATTTTTCTCTCTGTAATCATTTAATGATTATTCTTATTATTATTTTCTTGAAAACTCTCTGTGGATTGAACAAAGAGCTCACTGAAAACACCAGTTGAATAAATCCTCCTGGACTCTGAGAATAAATCCTGGAAACAAACAAATTTCCTGAGAAGTCTGAGAATAACTCCCTTCCTGTAATGGCTGGATAAATCTCTCTCCCTCTCTCCCTGTGAATAAGATAAAAGAAAAAAAAATATATACTCAATTTTTGTTGGATGAATTTTGGTGGGTTATTACAATATGCATATACATATACATATATACTAGCATACCTATTATTTATAAATTAAATTCATCTAGAGGATGCCGAGAGAATCAATTTCAAAAAAAATAGCATTCATAAATATAAACAAATGAAAAGATTTACTATTTAAAACAATTAAAACAAATATAAGAACCGTATTGCATTGATCAATTGATGAGACATTAAAGCCTTATTTAGAAGATAGATATACATGAAAGAAATTGAATTTAATAAAACCTACAACTTAGCAATAGAATCTAATAAAACATTGCTTTCAAATGAATGATTAATCAATCTTATCCACTAATCACTATGCTTTATGCTCTTTCCTTATCACTATTCTAATTGTATTATATATTTGATTATGATAATTAATCAATCTTAATTCATGATTTTATCATATCAAATAGAAAACTAAATATTCTATAATTTATGATAAGAAGTTCTAGACGATGGAGGGGAGGACGAGGTAGATGGAGATGATGGAGGGGGTGCTACAACAGGAGTGGGTGTCCTTTTGGTCACTTTTTCACTCTCTATTTGTTGGGTTGCAGCCATTTTGGGGCTTACCTTGATCCTATCAAGCTTGTTTCGTTGGATTGAAGGTATTTGTTATGGGGTTGTTGCTCCATGTTTTGACAGGGAGCATGTTTCCCCTGGGTTGCTTGTTTCTACCACTTAGTGGAAAGGGTTCAGTTTGACCACCTTCACAACCCTTGGTTTTGTTGTTGGTAGTTTGTGTTGCAGGATAATTATTAGTGGTGTGTATGGAGTGTCTTGGGGCTTCATTGGTGTTCTGGGCACTGATGTGACTCTCTCCACTCTTTCCATACTATTGACTGACTTGGGTGCAAGGTTTTCTTTCCCTATGTCTAGGGGTGGGGCGATAGTGCTTTTGGTGGGGAGTTTTTTAATGAATGTGTGCTTAATGAAGCTCCTATGCTGGTTTTTTGGCGATGGTTCAAAGAGAAATCTACTAGAGTGTCTCTTCTTTGTGCTCACATGTGGGATGGTAGATCTGGGGTTTTTGATCTCCTTGGATGGTTGGAGTGAAGTGGGATCCCAAATTTCTCTTATGGGCTTTGTGACTAGTCATGCTTGTAGTTTGGTAGCTACTAGTGGGATTTTAGGTCCAAACTTTGCATCTATTGTTGGGTCCTTGTTATGGTATGTTGTGAGAGATGGGAACGTATTCCCCTTTTCGATCACGGGTGAAATTGGAGTCTTCATTCTACTCCAAGTGGCTTTTGCGTTGTACTTCATCCCTATTATTCCTATTGAGGTGGCTTCATTAGTGGATCTAGTTATGATTGGAAGAGGGCTATTCTTTGTGGTGGTTGTCTCTACCATTTTCTCTATTCTTTCTGAGCCTTCTCGTGACTTGGATTTTTGTCACTCGATAGTGGCTGGATCCCCTTCTATTTGAAGCTACTTTCTTAAAGGTGTCTTATTTAGATCTAGTTTGTTAGCGAGGGTTTATTCCCCTGTTTTTTTTTGTAGGGCCTATGGAGGTAGTTTCTTCTATTGAGATTGATTTTGTAGATCCTTTTTTATAATGCCTTCTGCAAAAAAAGACAGATTTTATTGGGGTCTTGCCTTATAGTGCTGTGGCTCAAGTTGGAACCTGAGTCATTGGCTTATGGGTGTGGATTTTATGGCTCATAATGGTGTTGTCCACTATGGCTAATCCTATGGAGGTGGTTCTAGTTGCAAAGTTTATTGGGGTTTGTCTTCGCTCTGGTTGGAAGAGTCAATTTTGGTGGCTACAATCTTTGTACCCCAATTATATAGGGTCATCCCATTTGTTCTTGGGAATGCTCCTTTGGAGGATAAGAGTGATTGTTTGCCAAAATCCCTACCATTACCTTCTATTAAGGTGGAGACAATCTTGGGGGTTTTTGGGGCCTTTTGGAGAAGAGGGAGTTACCCCTCTCTCAATTTTAGCACAACCTATTGTTGTGCTTGGCTTGGCTTGGGTTTAAGTATTATTTCAGCCCACTAGTGGAGTGGGTTGTTAGCTCTTCCTTTGTGTCTTAAATGGCCATTTGGTCTCTGTGCTGTCAATGACCAATTATGGTCTCAATGTTGTAAATGACCTATTTGGCCTATTAGGGAGTGGCTTTCTTGACCTTTTTCTTCAACCCTTGTGGCTTGGGTTTGTACCTTATATTACTAATTACTAGTCTTTGACATGTGTGTTGTCAGTGGCCTATTTGGCCTATGTGTTGTTGATAGCCAGTTGGCTTGTCTGTAAGTGGCCTTTTTTGGCCTAGTTTTTTGGCGCTTGGGCCTTTGTAATTGGGCCAATACCCTTATTTTGCTACTTAATTTATAAAAACATGGTTATATTTTTCATTTAATATTATTTAATTGAATCCAACAATGACTCTAAAAATTCATCCAAAATGGCAATAGATTTTGGAAAGTCATACTCCAAACCTTAGAGTAGATAAACTTGATGATGATGGCTTTAAGATTTAGAGTTATAATTCAATTTAATGTTTAATTAGGTTTAAGGTTAGTGTTTAATTTCTGTTAAGTTTTTATAAGCATACTTGAGTGCAATTTAGATTTGGGTTTAGAGTTAGCCTTCAATTTGGTTTAGTAGTAAGGCTGGATTTTATATGGTGTTACGATTAAGGTTTAATTTGGTTTCATGTCTATGTTGGAATAGATTATATTAGTTTAAGTTCATATGTAATAAGGACATATTAATAAGGACTATAGTCCAACCCCAAAAGGCATAAATCCTACCACCTAAATCCGGTATAGGTACCGGCATGAGATTCACAACAAAGAAGAAAAAAAAAAACACTTGGGGAACGAGACCCCATCTTCAACTTTCACCAAGAGCCACTAACAAGGCCCTGCAAGTTTCGTGCGAAACAGGGAATCGTCAGGTGACACTAAAGGTCACGAGATCCAAACCAAAAGGAGTCACATCAGTGTCATAAACAACCCCAAATAACAAAGCTGGCACCAACAGACCCTTGAAGCTAAATGAAATGAAGGGCTCAAGCACAAAGCAAGAGAACAAGTTCCCCTCAAAGCCAACCCAACCAAAGCACTCGACCAGAAAGTGCACACCTAAGGAAACATTAGGCCACATCGACCAGTATAGACATAACCAAACAACCTCTTGAAGATTGCAGCATTTGGGAAAAGAAAGGCCATAAACATGCACCGAAGGACAAGAAATACCCGTGGCCAGGGAGATCCAATAAAGCACTGGTGAGTCTCCATCATCCTTTGCCTCTACTTATCTGCCATCACTCTCAGTTTGAAAACCTAAGTTTCCTGCTCCTTCGCTTCTCGCACTGAGACCTATTAGATTGTTCCAGACACTTTGCATGACATTCCAAATCATTTATCTAATCTCTCCTCTCCACCTCAAATCTCATTGGTTAGTTAAATCAAATTAATAACAAATCAAACACGTTGCACATGTCTTAATATTGTTACATTAATTAGTCACTCCCTAATCCTAATTGTCCTAAAAGTCTAAAAAAAATTGACCATCCATTTGATCAAGGAAAGATTAAACCTTCATTTAACTCATGTGACTCTCGCATGCCTCAATTTTCCTTGCCCATGTGATATGATCTCTCACACATGCTAGAGGAGAAACAAACTATATTTTGTCTTCCCAAATATTTTGTGAGTGTATCCATCTTTGTTCAAACAAATTATAGCCCTTAATCTTTCAACAATCCTCTCCTTTTCCAAGTGCATGCCATTTGAAAATAAATCTTCATCTATAAACTCTCATGAAACCTCCACTATAATATCTAAACCAAATCTCAATCATCCATCTCACATGTCCAAAATATCCATAAGTCAAACCCTCTCTAAGACAAAATCAATAATACACTTAATTATAAAGTTATAATATAGGTTTAAGAAGCAACCACATTTCACTATTAACACATCAAGAAATAGAACACATCAAGATGATTCTTTGAAGCCATTGAAGGATTTTCACGCTTATTGGGTTCACATTCATGATCTTTTTTTGTCAAACAAAGGTAGGACATAAGCATAAATATGGGGGACCAAAAAGTAGCCACAACCACTTTTTGGTCCACCTAAGACATAACAGAGGTGCATTATAATATGCTTGCATTGTCTATCATAAACCAAAAAAATAATACAGGTTGAGCTCATTTGATCTTGACCCCCTATCTCTACAACAACCAAATATGAGTTAGGAATAACATTTGCTCATTTTGGATTCAATCAAGCCACCAACACTATGTTGTCACAACATCCGTGAGGTTAAGATTTTTTTATTTATTTTTAGTTTTTAACTATACAAATTGAATAAATTATAAATTTTGTACTCTTTTGAGGATATATGAGAAGGTATATTTCAATATTGATGAATGATATGAAGTTGGTTTACTATATAATATCGTAAAGGGTATGAAGTTACAAATAGGATACATTGGAATTCATAATTTTAATACTACATATGTCATGTAAAACATGAAGTAATTTAAAAGCATGTAGAAAATTTTAAAGACAAGAAGGTATGATCATTAGGCTCTAATATCAAATGCAATAGCCTTTTTCCTAGAGTTAATTAAATATTAACAACAAATTTAATATATATAATACTAGAGTTGAGATCATTTATAAGATGCAATGTTATTCAAATAGTTTTAAATAACCAATGTAAACAATAACAAGTACTAATTTGGCAATAAAATTTTCAAGTCAATAGTTAACACAAAAATTGAATACCCTAGCCACATAAATCAATCATATTATCACCAAATCCATGTATTATCTTCTCGATATCTTTAATCATCAAGGGATTCTAATACTTATCTGAATCTTGAGCACTTGGAATGATCATTCTCACTCTAAGAATGTATCAATGGTCTTGGCTCTCATGGATATCAAACATCTAGGAGGAACCAATTATTAATCAAAACCAACATAGATGCTTCCCAAGAATCAACACAACATTCTCTAGAGTAATTAATCAACATGCATACAACATGCTCCTGAATAATTACTCAACATGCACAACCCTGGCTAGGACAATCTTGAGTGTACATTGTATCTCGAGTTGGACACACATCGTGTGCCCCCTTCTCCAAGCCCACCAAGCCACCTTCTTCTTCTTCTTCTTCATCTTCTTATTCTTCCTTGATTGATCTGCATGCCCCTTTAATGTCTCACATGAATGTTTTATATAGCCTTTTAAGGGGTGGTTTCCAAACCATCAAACCCTTTCAAAAAGGTTTCCTTTTAATTAATTTTTAAATAAATAACCATTCTTCTAATTTTATCAAAGTTTTAATAAATGATAATTATATATATTATTGATGTCTTCCTTTTAATTATAAAGGGTTATTTCATAACTTTATCTTCTCTTGGGGGAAAAAGTCAAAAATGTTATATTTTATTACTAAACATTGATTTGACATGTAGATAATAATTAAATTTATGTTGAGGGGCTTCATAAACACACCCATAGCATTACAATATATCTCTTGTTGCCACTATAGTTATGCCTCCCAATGTAATCATCTTATGTGAAATGTGTTGTTAAGTGAATGTTCACAAACTTTTACTTATTATTTATTCATTTGACTCATATTTTATAATAATTTCAAGATGACTTTGTAGAGGGGAAAAAGTGAACCACACCGATAGGCAGATAACAACTTCTTAGGGACTCACTAGTCTACATCTCCACTCAAGATGAGTACAAAGCCTAAGGTTGTCAAGTACCCCATAGATAACACTAAACATGCCAAATAGGCTTTCTCATACCCTCTGCTAACTCTCTGTTTGAGGACACACACATGGGTCTTAGACAACAGTGTGGTGCGTTGATGTCCAGTATAGACAGAGCACATAGTTTTGTATAGAGAGAACATAATGATGGATATGCGTTTTAGATATACTAAAACAAGATAATTGCATGACAGAAAGTAGGAAATGACTGTAGAAATGAAAGAGAAAAGGGGATGTGAAATTTCACAACTGGTCCATACCTAAATTAGTAAGTAACTCATGTTACACACCTTACATCCATGACTCCTACATCATAAACATCATAGGTTTTATCATAATACTCAAATCAACTAAGATTGCAATCATAAGTGCCACATGGGAAGATTTACTAAATCAATCAGAAGATCCAAACAAGGGAAGATTCTCTTAATATGCCTTCTTAGGCATCCCCATCTTGTCACAAATTCTTAAATCTCCATAAAAGTAACTACCATTTTAAATGACACTATAGTTACATGTGAGGGTATAAATAATTAATAAATAAATTGCCTACCACATAGAGGGACACCTAAGTCTACCCTCTCTATATTCCCAGAGACATACAATCTATATATGAATTGATATTGAAATAAAACTATTATAACTTGTCTAGTATTTTCAAGGTGAATTCCACCTAATCCCAACATTCCTTGGAGCTTGTACTTCACCAAAGAAGCAAGTATTACCATGCTTATAAGAACAATCAAAATTTTGAAATCAATGTAGAAGATAAATGTGAGCATAGACAAGTAGGTGGTTTTTTTTTTTTAGTGTGTCAAATTATGATATTTATATCGAGATTGAAATCTAGTTTTTTAGTCAAACACATTGAGGTCTATAATCATGTATTGTGGGTCAATGAGTTTGACTCAAATATTATGTTGTTGAATTTGAATATAAATGTATCATAATATGTGAGTTATATAATCAATAGATTTATACCTACCATGATACACTAGATGGACTTGATTATATAGTGCAACCTATTTTGCAATATAAAAAATAATAATGTAAGGTTGTCACAACTCACTACTTAGATTTGTATCATATTTCTAAGTCTAAAGCTATATTCATTATGCTCCAAATAGTTAGCAGCAATGGCAAACTTCCATCAACTTGAATTAGATAAACATCTAGTCTCTTTCTAGCTACTTGAGTTGCAACACTCTTTTTGTAGACTTGATTTTTTATTGATTAGATTTTATCATTTCTAGATTAATGTAGGAGAGTAGGAAGGTGAACACTAATAGTTTCTAATATAGCATGGTAACCATAGTCCCTTTGATTGGTTATTATTAACATCACATTCAAACCAATAAAAAACATCTATTATTTATAAAGTAAAAGAAATATACATCTTGAAACTAAGAGTTGGGAATTAATATTTTTCACTTTATTAAAAATAATGAGAATGTGGCAATTGTGTAATATATCAATTATAAAATTTAAACAATTATTAAGTATTATACAATTATTATGATTTTTTTTTATCAGTAAATTAGGACTATTAATCTACAAAAAAGTTCATAAATATAAAAAAGAATGAGATGTGACTTCTTCCCACAGATTATACAATATATAACCACACAATTTAACATATACAACCATATTTACCACACAATTATAAATTTAACCATCAAATAGCACATATTTAAGTCTAATTTTAATCGATAATCTAATTGACTCACATTCACAAAACCCCCACATAGAATATACTTACAGACTAAGATAATTACATTACACTGAATCGATATTGAGCCTGCACGTCAATAGTGTAGTGATCATATGTGGTCAAACATTGATACGGTAATTTACAAACATGTTAGAATGGTAGTGGCGAGGTGCTACACAATACGTGTATTCCTTTTGTAATAGTAAAAATCACATGCTCTCCACTCTTACCCTTTGTTTTGGACTCACTTTGACCCATTTGTTCCTAATGTGATGATCATGTGCTAAGTGATATATTTCATTCACGAAAGTTGGAAAATAAAATGAACCTAGCTCGATTCTATTTGCACTCATTCCTAAGATCTAAACCCTATCTTCAATATATCTATTCCTCCCTTGAAATTAGAATTTTAATTTATGTAAATGACCTGAATTAGTTATATGATTTAAAAAATTAACCTAAAACTTTCAAATTTAGATTTTCATATATTTTTCCTAATATAAAAAACCAATCAATTAATAAAACTATCTAAAAAAATTACATTAACATCACATTAAAATCCAAATAATTATTTATTATTATTTAAATTTTACAATTATTTATACACACTATTCTAAATAATTACCATCCACCATATATTCCGAAAATTAATTACTATTCATTTAATTAATTTATTAACCCTATAACATTTATATAATCACCCTATAAAATTCTTCAATAGAAAAGATTATAAACCAATTTTATATCTCTTTCAATGATGTAAAACAAATTATCTTTACATGTATATTTTATTGTTCATAACTAAATGGCTAAAAATATAAAATTATAGATAGATTCTAAGTACCTATTTAATGTCGGCTAGTCAAATTTCTTTTTATATTGCAGTAAAAAAAGTACGGGATGAGAATATTTCAGCCGCCAATATGTACGAAAAGGAAAGGTTACGTACATTACTAGACTTGGAAAAAGTAAATAAATACACATGAACAATTTTTATTTGACTACCTAAACTTATTTTTTATGTAATTTAAGGCTTTCAATGAATTAAAGTCGAGATTTATATTTTTGACCTATCCTATTAATGTTAATATTTTTTAAGTTATTTCCTTTTTAAATGAATAGATTTTATTGTTTTCAATTTTTTAATAATTAAATTTTCAATACTACAATTTGAAAGTATATATGAATATGTGAGTTGTATGTTGGTACTTATAGTCAATTATTTGTATAATCGTTATTAGGTTTATATCATTTTCTTCCTACCAAGATTTCCTTACAGTATTATATTTTCAAGTGACTATTTTTAATATGAAATTAAGTGCATTTAAAATAAAATAAAAAAATGGTGAGAAAGGATAAAATTATTTTTAAAAATAATGTTGATAAATTTGACTCTTTCTTATAGTGCACATTACAATTGTATTTTGTCTTTTACTTTTATTATAGCATTTATAAGTTGTCTCACAAAGACATTATTAAAATGAATAGAAGCTACCAATAGATAAATGAAAGAAAAAATTAAAGTTAATTAAAGTAGCTTATCCATAAGGACTGAGCAACCAATAGAGGGTTGAAAGAAACATTCATTTTATCCACATAATCACTCTTCGATTAGTATTTATATAATTCGATGTAGTTTATGTTGATCACAATGTACCACTGTGAGGGGGGTGAATCAGTGGTTCCTATATTCTTTTCTTTTTTAAACAACCTTGGTATACCGGTTATCACCCTAAGCACTAAACAATCAAACCGGTAAGACAAGTGTGGATATCAAAAGAGGCAAACACACAAATGCAACCCACAACACCAGATATACGAGGAAAACCCAATATGGGAAAAATATCGATGAGAAATGTTGTTGGAGTCTACTGCTCCAATCCAGCCTCACAATGAAACAATGGATTACAATGATTTAGGGCACCAACCCCTACTGATTTAGGGCACTAACCCAAGGAGCACCAACCCCTGCACCAAGCTCTAACTCGGTGTGTCTAATGAAATACAATTTAGATACAGTTATAGCACCTAGTTGCAAATGAGTTCTGCAACACCTGATCAATGGATTTCTTTCGGTTAACAACCTCCTTTTCTTCACTGGTTCTCACACTACCAGTTATCAAATTGCTCTCTCTGATCACTCACCGGTTACTCTTAGCCTCTCTTCTTTCTCCCTCAGCCTCACACCACACTATGTCACTCTCGGATGCCTTCTTGACCAATCACACCTCACTGGTTAGCTTAATTGTTAGACTTGCAACAGTTTACCGGTTACTTTGTCTCTACTGGTTAGACCCTCTCATCGGTTCGCCTACTAACTCACTCTGCAACTTCCCCACAACAAACTCTAAGGAAGATGATCTTTCTCCTTACTCATGCTCTCTTCTCTCTCACTCTTCGCATCAAGCATCAACTCATTTCAGTCTCAAGCTCACATGTTTATCTTTTAGGGTTCCTGTCCAAAATGACATTCAAATAGTGTTGTGTTAGGTTTTTCCATCACCAACTCAATCCGTATTGGATTTGATCTAATATGCTTTTCTAGAGAGATGATCTGCATTTCATCGATCAGCACTACCAACACCTCGTATTCCAATGTGCGTTTTCTATATCTGGAGGTCTGCACCATGCTTTTCTGCATTTCTTTGTCACACGCCATTAATGGCTCGACTATTTACTTCAACGAACGGGTACGAAGATCAAATTGTTTTGCAGGATAAGTTCAATTGCTTGCCAGCTTGTCCTCCTTGAGCTGCAATCTTCTCCCATCCTCCCATGACTTGTGGGTTCTTCGTAAAGGCCGACCTGCTTGCTAACTGTTACATCAATACACACTTCACCGACCTGTGCATGATCAACACCTGGCTTCCAATTGTCATCTTTGTCGACATCCTCCTCTTCTTGGTTTTCCATGTCAGTTTGACATTCTTGGTTGACCAAGATTGACTAGTGGTTCAACTCACCTTACCGATATAACCTAACTCCACCGGTGGGCCTTCATACCTATAAACCTCTTCTCTATTGGTGGCTCAACTTGGCCTTCCATCAAACATGTTGGTCCTACTACTCAGTCCATTTACCGACAATATTAATCTTCTCCGAGTATACTGATTTACATCCTTCAATTCTTCTTTTGCTTTCTTGCTTGCCTTACGAGTGAGTCTACTTTACCGACAGATGACACAATTCATGTGTACTGGTAACCTTCCTTATGTCTACTTACTCACATATGGATTGACATCATCATGTCTTACTTTTCTTATACCGGTCACCACTTCTTACTCACCGGTGACCATGCCAAACCAGTTGACATCAATGACAACTTAATGCCAATAATGCCAACAATCTCCCCCTTTGGCATTGATATCAACTTACTGCAAGACTTCATACTGATAGATTTCTCCCCCTTTGACACTGACAAAGGGTCAGGGTACTTTATACTCCCTCTTTGAATCGTACCTATCTCCCCCTTATTCAAATCTTCTTTTAGGGATTACATCCAGTACTGAGACATACAACCTTGAACTTTCTCTCTGATCATCATGTGTTTCAAGAGCTATAGATACTGCTATCAACTCCCCCTGAACCAATCAACTCCCCCTGAACCAAATAACTCCTTACTAACTTAAGGACATAAGGCAAGTGAGGTGACACAACTCCCAACTAGTGTCTTAAGTACTCAAAAGTGCTTACTGGGAATGGTTTGGTGAAAATGTCTACCACTTGTTCTCCTATAGGGACATAATCCATCTTTACTTTCTTTCCTTCAACCTTCTCTTTGAGAAAATGATACTTGATGGCTATATGCTTTGTCCTGGAATGCATCACCGAATTTTTTGATATGTTGATGGCACTAGAATTATCACACCAGATGGGAATAGGATTAGATATGTCTGTTAGGTCCCGGAGACAACTGAGAGTGGGGGGGGGGGTGTGAATCAGTTGTCCAAATGAATTCAAACCAAAAATAACTTAACTAGCTAAATGCTTAATACCGGTAAACTAGTCATATATACCGGTAAACAGTTTGATCAGTTAATTGCAATACCGGTAAAGATTAATCCATGAAAAAAAAGGAAGAATAACAACCACAACACATAACACCAATATTTGTACGTGGAAACCCTATAAGGGGAAAAACCACGGTGGGAAACCTTACCCACAATCAGATGATACTAATGCAGATAGTAAGTGTATACAAATGGGTTCTGCACATGCAAAAAGAACAAGTGCTTAGAGCTCACTGCTCAATCACAAATGGGAGTCGCACTGACTACAATTGGATGGTTAAATCCAATGATAATGTACTGCTCAAAATAGCATCTTCATATGCTGGATTCAGTATCGGTTAAGCTCTGATTGTCTTCTTCATACCTTCCTTGAATCTTCAAATGATGTCTGCATGTATAGCTCTACTTATATTCACATATACCTTCACATAATCCTTTTTCGCATTCCACACATGATCTTACAAATAAGATCTTACATTTATATCATAACCTAGGACCAATTTTAGTAGGTCGACTCTAAAGGATATTACAATAAAATCAATTTACAAAAACAATGTCCGATGCAATAACTGATACAACATGTCAGCTTTAATGCATTTACAATAACAATAAAATCATCTCCAAAGTGTGTTGTGTTGATCTGAAATAGATAAGCCTGTTGGTGCTTATCCTGGACCTATTTGCCGGTAACAACAAATATGCCGATGACCAAAACTCCATAATAAAGTGTCCAAACGATATCTTCAATATAACTAGGTGTTTTCCATGCCATTCCAAGTGTCGGTGTTCATTATATCCCGCTAGTGTACCAAATACCGGTGATTGTGCATAATTCACTTGCCTATCGGTGAATGTTGCTAATTCTTCAAAGTGCCAGAGTTTAGTAGGTGTTGACATCAATGACAAAACCATACCAAAATACCAACAATCTCCCCCTTTGGCATTGATGGAAACACGAGATGGAAAAACCATCAAAGTGCCAAAACAGAAATGCCAAATACCAAAAAAAGCAATTTCCGAAAAGGAATCATAACCAGAAATCAAAGTTTAGATCTCTCCCCCTGAGAGTGTCATGAATTTCTTGTGTTTTTCCATACCAATCACTCCCCCTTTGACATCAAATGCCAAAGTTACAAAAAAACAAGTTCATATACAAAATACCAACCAATTCAGTATACCAACTACTCCCCCTGAGAAGTAGCTTCCTCATCAAAGTCGGAGTAAAAGATTTCTCTATTAATTCTGTCGATTGATGACAAACATCAACTCTCTAAGTATCTATCGGTAGGGGTATGACCCCAAGATGATCTCTAAGATATTCAAAAGTCTCCTTAGGCAGAGGTTTAGTGAAAATATCTGCAATCTACTCTTTAGTATTCACATAAACTAGTTTTATTTCTTTTCCTTCAACATTTTCCCTTAGAAAATTTAATTTGTTAGAAACATGTTTGGTTTTAGAATGTAATACCGGATTCTTAGATATATCAATTGTTGCAGTGTTATCACAATAGATAGTTATAGGTTCCTTGCATTTTACTTTTATGTCCTTCAACATTTTCTTAAGCCATAATACCTGTGTATAGTTTGTTGTTGCTGCAACATATTCTGATTCTGCTGTTGATAAGGATGTACAACTTTGTTTCTTACTCAACCAAGAAACTAGTCTGCTTCCAAGAAAAAATGCTCTGCTGGTGGTGCTTTTTCTATCATCCACATCTCCTGCCCAATTTGCATCTATGTATGCACATAATTCAAAGTTTTCATCTCTAAGATACCATAATCCAAGATTTGTAGTGCCTTGTAAGTACCGGAAAATCCTTTTTACTGTTGATTCATGATTTTCTCTAGGATTATTCTAGAATCTTGATACAATACATACTGCATTCATGATATCAGGTCTGGTTTGTGTCAAATACAGTAAACCTCCTATCATAGATTTATACCTAGTTGGATTAATAGGTGTAGATTCATCCCTTAGTGATAATTTGGCATTTGTAGTCATAGGTGTGCTTACCGGTTTAGAATTCTCCATCCCAAATTTCTTTAGTAACTCCTTTAAGTACTTGGATTGACTCAAGAATATACCTTTGTCAGTCTGTGAAATCTGTAATCCTAAAAAAAAAATTATTTCTCCAATCATAGACATTTCAAATTCTTGCTGCATTTCAATTGAAAAGTCTTCACATAATCTATCTTCTCCTCCAAAGATTATATCATCAACAAAAACTTCTATAACCAAGATGTCATCATTAGTCACTTTATAATATAAGTTGCTGTCAGCATTACCTTTAGAAAAACCAATCTTCAAAAGATGCTTATCCAATCTTGCATACCAAGCTCTTGGAGCTTGCTTCAACCCATACAAAGCTTTCCTTAACCTGCAAACCATATCTTTGTTATCTATTAAAGAAAATCCATCAGGTTATTCAATGTAAACTTCTTCTTCAAGATCTCCATTCAGAAATGCACATTTAATATCCATTTGATATACTTTATAGTTCTTATGTGCTGCAAAAGCCAAAAATAATCTAACTGCCTCAATTCTAGCTATCGGTGCAAAGGTCTCATTATTATCAATTCCCTCCTTCTGAGAATATCCCTTACATGCTAGTCTTGCTTTATTTCTAATAACCTTACCATCTTCATTAAGTTTGTTCTTGAATACCCATTTGGTTCCAATTACATTTTTATCTTTAGGCCGAGGAACTAATGTCCAAGTGTTATTCTTCTCAATTTGTTCTAATTCTTCTTCCATTGCTTTAATCCAATATTTATCTTCACATCCCTCATTAACTGATGATGGTTCAATTTGAGAGATAAGACATACCTCTTCATTTGCCAATCTTCCTCTTGTCATAACTCCTTTATACTTGTTTCCAATTATCTGATCTTCATAATGATTCAGTCTTACATACCGAGGTATCTTTGTTTGCTATTGTTCCTTAGTTACTGTGGAATTTTCAGATGATATTGATGTAACTGGATCTTCATTCTGTATCAGTGGGTTCAGTGTAGGTTCATTTGTCAGAATTTCTATTGCCGGTTCAAAATCTGTATACCTTGAAGTTTCTCTGAATTGTTCATCAATCTTCACATTTGTAATCTCAACAATTTTCTACAATCTTTTGTTAAAACATCTATATGCTTTACTCTTAGATGAATAACCAAGAAATATTCCTTCATCACTTCTAGGATCAAATTTCCCAATATACTCATCTCTTCTAATATAGCATTTACTTCCAAATATTCTGAAATATTTAAGAGTAGGAGTAATACCAAACCATAGCTCATGAGGGGTCTTACCGATTTCACCTTTGATGTGAACTTTGTTGAATGTATAGACTGTTGTACTTACTACTTCTCTCCAGTATACATGTGGTAGATTTGATTCAAATAACATACTTCTGGCTGCATCCAAGATAGTTCTATTTTTCCTTTCAACAACTCCATTTTGTTGTGGTGTCTGAGGTGTTGATAGTTGTCTTCTAATTCCATTCACTTCACAGAATGCATTAAACTCCTTAGATGTAAATTCTCCTCCTTGATCTAATCTCAGACATTTGATTTTCTTACCGGTTTCATTTTCTACCATTGCTTTGAACAGTTTGAACTTTCCAAGCGCTTATGATTTTTCTCGAAGAAAAGTAACCCAGCACATTCTAGAATAGTCATCAATGATTAGCATGAAATATCTATCACCTTGTAAACTTTTAGTTCTAGTTGGACCACATAAATAAGTATGAATTAAGTCAAGAGCATTATTGGATTTTTTTGGAACACTTTTGAAAGTAGCTCTAACTTGTTTTCCAACTAACTTGTTTTCCAATTTGACATTCCTTACATACTGTATTGTAAGGTTTGACAATTTTAGGTAAATCCCTAACTACCTTAGTAGTACTGATTTTTACCATGCAATCAAAATTTACATGACAAAGTCTTTTATGCCATAGCCAACTTTCATCAATATGTGCAATCAAGCACGTCTTTTCACTGTTATTCAAATGAAAGATGTTACCTCTAGTTTGATTACTGGTTGCAATTTCTAAACTAGATCTGTTTATAATTTTGCATTTTCCATTCTTGAATTGTAACTGAAATCCTTTTTCAACTAATTGACCAACACTCAAAAGATTATGCTTTAAACCTTCAACATAGTAAACATTGTCAGTATTATGCTTACCATCAAGAGATATTGTACCCTTACCTTTGACCAAACAAGTTTTATCATCTCCAAATCTTACTAGACCTCCATTATATTCCTGAAAAGTCAAGAATTTACTTTTATCACCAGTCATATGATGTGAGCATCCTGAATCAATGATCCATTCATCCTTAACTTCAATTTTAGCTGCCAAGGCCTGCTCTACCAATTGAACAGTAGGTGCCGGTTGATCTTCTATTATAGCAACAAAAACCCATCCATTGTCTATTGGATCCTCATTAGAATCATCAGTCACTCCTTCATTAGCAAGATAACAAGATTTGTCTTTATTCTTCTTAAATCTGTATCTCTAATATTCAGGGTTAGGCTTATATGTTCTTCTAGCTTCTTCTCTTAGCCTAGCATGTCTATCAGGGCATCTTGAAGCCATGTGACCAATCTTATTACAGTTAAAACACTTAAAGGGTGCTTTACCTTCATACTTACTTCCAACTGGACCTTTAGGCATTTTCCTTGCAAATAGTGCTTCAAGTTCTTCAATTTCTTCATTTTCTTTCCCGCTTTCTTCAAGTTCTCTTGCATAAAAGGATTTCCAATCAGATTTGTCAAATGATGGTGCAGATGATGTTGATGCTCTAAAAGCTAAATCTATCTTTATAGTAGCAATAGGACCAAATTCCTCAATTTCAAAAGTTGAAAGTTTTCCAATCAATGTATCTCTAGTTACTGATGCATTAGGCATTGTTCTTAACTCATTTATAGCAGTAACTTTCATTTTATATGCTGGTGGCAATCCTCTTAAAATTTTTGAAACAATTTCATCTTCACTTAAGGTTCCTCCACAACATTTAATACCCAAAACAATTTCATTGACTCTTTCCATAAAAGCATAAATTCTTTCATCTTCTTCCATTTTTAGATTTTCATACCTGACCCGGAAGCTTTCAAGTTTAGCAATTTTGACTGTGGAATCTCCTTCATTTAGTGTTTCCAAATGATCCCAAATAGCTTTAGCAGTGGACCTATCTGATAATCCCATGATTTGCTGATCTGTTAATTCGCTCAGAAGTGCTTCTCTTGCCTTGCAATCATTTTCCTCATCTTTAGTCAAGTTAGGTGGATTAGGTTGATTCGGAGTAGGAGTAGTATAGCCATTTTTTGTAACATCCCAGATGTCCTTTCCAATGCAATTTAGATGTGTCTCCATTCTGATCTTCCATATCCCATAGTTGGTTCCATCAAGTTTAGGACTGTCCTTCCTGAAATAGTTGCTAGACATTGGATCTCCTCAAGCTGTTAAACTTCCACAAAAGAGGACTAAGCTCTGATACCAATTGTTAGGTCCCAGAGACAATTGAGAGGGGGGGGTCAATCAATTGTCCAAATGAATTCAAACCAAAAACAACTTAACCAACTAAATGCTTAATACCGGTAAAAAATTTAATCAGTTAATTGCAATACCAATAAAGATTAATCCATGAAACAAAAGAAAGAATAACATCCACAACACATAACACCAATATTTGTACGTGGAAACCCAGTGAGGGGAAAAACCATGGTGGGAAACCTTACCCACAATCAGATGATACTACTATAGATAGTAAGTGTATACAAATGGGGTCTGCACATGCAGAAAGGCCAAGCACCTCGAGCTCACTACTCAATCACAAATGGGAGTCGCACTGACTACAATTGGATGGTTAAATCCAATGATAATGTACTACTCAAAATAACATCTTCATATGTTGGATTCAATACCGGTTAAGCTCTGATTGTCTTCTTCATACCTTCCTTGAATCTTCAAATGATGTCTGTGTGTATAGCTTTGCTTATATTTGCATATACCTTCACACAATCCTTTTTCGCATTCCACACATGATCTTACAAATAAGATCTTACATTTATATCATAACCTAGGACCAATTTTAGTAGGTCAGCTCTAAAGGATATTACAATAAAATCAATTTACAAAAAGAATGTCCGATGCAATAACTGATACAACATGTCGGCTTTAATGCATTTACAATAACAATAAAATCATCTCCAAAGCGTGTCGTGCTGATCTGGAATAGATAAGCCTACCAATGCTTATCCTGGACCTATTTGTCAGTAACAGCAAATATGCAATTGAGAATATGCCGATGACCAAAACTCCATAATAAAGTGTCCAAACGATATCTTCAATATAACTAGGTGTTTTCCATGCCATTCCAAGTGTCGGTGTTCATTATATCCTGTCGGTGTACCAGATACTGGTGACTGTGCATAAGTCACTTGCCTGCCAGTGAATGTTGTTGATTCTTCAAAGTGCCAGAGTTTAGTAGGTGTTGACATCAATGAAAAAACCATACCAAAATACCAACAATTTCCACCTGTATGTCCTTGAGGGTTTTATTCATCCAAAGAACCTGAGAGCATCATGTAGCAGCAACAATGTATTCTGCTTCAGCGGTTGATAGGGAGACTGAATCCTACTTCTTTCTATGTCATGAAACCAACCGCTCACCTAGGAAGAATGCACCACCACTTGTGCTCTTCTGGTCATCAATGCAACCTGCCTAATCAGCATCAGTATATGCTTCCAAGAGGAATTCCCCTTGTTTAGGGTACCACAATCCATAACTGAGTGTTCCTTGCAAGTACCTAAAAATTCAGCTTACGACATTCATATGTGACTGGTTAGGTTCAACTTGAAATCTAGCCACCATGCACACTGCCTGCACTATATCCTATCTAGAAGCAATAAGATACAATAGGTTTCCTATCATGGATTTATACAATGTCTGATCCACCACCGGTGATTCATCATTCTTGCTTAATTTTCTTCCAGTCACCATGGGGGTACTTACTGGTTTGCAGTCCTCCATTTGAAATTTATTCAACATATCCTTTGCATACTTGGTTTGTGAGATAAAGATTCCCTTATCTTACTGTGATATCTATAAACCAAGGAAGTATGTCAATTCTCCAAGCATTGACATCTCAAATTTTGATTGCATCTGATCACCAAATTCTTTGCAAAGGGTGTCCTTATTGCCTCCAAAAATAATGTCATCTACATACACAACCACAATGATCATGTGGTTTCCATCTTTCTTTATGTATAAATTGCTGTCAGCACTCCCCTTTTTGAATCCTTGCTCCTTTAGGTACTGATCTAGCCTTGAATACCATGCTCTAGGAGATTGCTTTAAATCATACAGGGCTTTCTTCAGCTGGCACACAAAGGTTTCATCATCATGTAGCAGAAACCCTTCTGGTTGCTCCATGTACACTTCTTCTTCCAAATTTCCATTTAGGAAGGCAGATTTTACATCCATTTGATATACTTTATAACCCTTGTAGGCAGAAAATGCTAGAAACATTCTAATTGCTTCTAATCTAGCTACCAATGCAAATGTATATTCAAAATCAATGCCCTATACTTGAGAGTAACCCTTGCACACAAGTCTAGCTTTATGCCTAAAAAATTTACCTTCTTCATTCATCTTATTCCGGTAGACCCATTTGGTGCCAATGATTTTCTTGTCTTCCGGTCTAGGGACTAATTCCCAAGTCTTGTTCTTCTCAATCTATTGCAACTCTTCTTCCATGGCATCCATCCATCTGACATTTCCTAGCCTCATTGAATGTTTTAGGTTCTACTTCAGTCATGAGGCAGAAGTTGACTTGTTCATCATTTTGGGCAAGTCTTCTCCTAGTTTGCACACCATCACTCTTATTACCTAAAATATGCTCTTTCTGGTGGTTCATCTGCACATACCAGTTAGGAGACTTTTTGGATGCTTCTTTCGGTTTACTATCTGATTGAGCTTCCTCACCTTCATCACCAAAATCATCATATCGGTTTACCTATGATTGTCTTCCTTTGTGCATATCCTCATCAATTATTACATGCACACTCTCAATGACTCTTCTTAGTCTTTTGTTGTAGCATTTATAGGCCCTGCTGTTAGATGAGTAACCAAGGAAGATTCCTTCATCACTCCTAGAATCAAAAGTACCTAGACCATCCATATCTCTCCTTATAAAACACTTGCTTCCAAATACCTTGAAGTATTTGACTGATATTTTCTGGTCATATCACAACTCATAAGGTGTCATTCTGTTGTTTGTTCTTAGTTGAACCCGGTTCAAGGTATATGCAGCAATATGAATTACTTCCTTCCAATATATATCTAGAAAATTGGCCTCATTTAACATGGTTCTGTCCATCTCCTTGACTGTCATGTTCTTCCTTTCTACCACACCATTTTGTTGTGGTGTCCTACGGGCTGAGTATTGCCTTCTAATTCCATGTCTTTCACAATAATCTTCAAACTCATTTGATGTGAACTCTCCACCTCAGTTTGATCTTAGACATTTCAGCTTGCACACCCTTTCCTTCTCCACCATCTTCCTAAAGATCTTGAATCTATCAAATGCTTGTGGTTTATCTTGTAGGAAAGTGATACATGTCATTCTTGAATAGTCATTAATGAAGAGCATTAAATATATTTCACCAGCAAGAGCTCTTGTCCTAGTTGGACCACATAGATCTGTATGTACAATTTCAAGTGGTCTTGAGGTGTTGTGTTCTTTTGTTCTGAATCTCACCTTAGTCTTCTTCCCTTTCACACATTCATCACAAAATGTGCTTATCGGTTTGATGATGGGTGGAATATTTCTTACACACCCCTTTTTGCTTACTGCAACTAGGTTATCAAAATTAATGTGGCCTAATCTTCTGTGCCACAACTAACTTTCATCCACTTGTCCCAACATACATTGGGATTCAAAACATTCTTTTAGATTATATATATTACCATTTGTCCTCTTTCCTGCGGCTACAGTATGACCGATACTCTCTTTCTTTATCTGACAGTCGGTAGAATCAAAGGTGAATTTATAACATTTGTCACACATTTGACTCACACTTAGCAAGTTGTGCTTTAGGCCTTCCACATAATACACATCATGTGCCTTCAGTTTTCCATCAATATTTAGAGTTCCTTTTCCCTTTATTTTGATGGATGAGTTGTCTTTGAATCTTACTGAACCACCATTCCAATCTTCAAACTTGATTATTATTTTTTTATCACTAGTCACGTGGTTGGAACAACCACTGTCTACAATCCATAGGATTTTCCTTTTAGCATGTAAGGCAGTCTACACTATTAGACCTAATTCTGCCTTGTCTTTTTCTTTCTCAACCCATACCTATTTGGTTTCCTTCTTCTTGTCAGTTGCTATTCTGTGCTCCGGTTTAACTACTAGTTCTTGATCAGGGTCTGTCCTCTTTTGCTTGATTTTCCCATTTTTTACAAACCTTTGATATATGTCCAAACTCTTGACAGTTATAGCATTTCACATTTTCATTTAAGGATGAATCTTTGAAACTATTGTAGGACACCGGTTTATTCTTCTTGTATTTAAAACTCATATGACCAAATCCATCGCACTGATAACATACAACACTCATATCCCAGGGTGCATTAAATGGATTTCTACTTTCATAACTCATAGTGGGCTTATTGGTTAATCTACAGTCAGCTATCCTATGTCCAAATTTGTTACACCGGTAACAATAACCATGAAAGTTTGGAACATACCGGGTAGGTTGCCTTGGTCCTGCAAACGTCTCCCTCACTGGGGGTCTTCCTTTCATGTTGCTGACTCTGGTAAATCCTTCATGATAAAATTTTGCATTTCTCCTAGGATCTGCATGTCAGTACATTGAGTGTGGCCTCCAGTTCATTGATTGTGTATACCGGTATCCTTACTTACCGTGAATGTCTATTTCTCTTAACCTTCACTTGAAGAAGTGAACTGTATCTCCTTACCGGATGTGTCTTTGTTGTTTGAACTTTGTCCTTCTTTAAATCCTAAGCCATTGATATCTTTAGATGGCTTCTGTTTTCTCAACATCTTGTCTAAGGCTTTGGTGTTGCCTTCATATTTACTTCTCACTTTCATTTCTTCCTTACTTTTTTCAAGCTCATTTTTGAGCTTCACTATTTATGTTTCCAGATCTTGATGCTCCTTTTCCTTCTTCATTAGATCAAAGGATGTAACTTCACATATCCTCTTGGCTTCTTCCAACTGGAGTTTCAAGTTAGATATAACTTGATTGGACTCATCCAAGGATTGCTTCAAGAGACCTTGTTCTTCTACTACAACAAGCTTGAACTTCTTGAGTTCTCTTCTTGTTTTACTCAGCTCCTCAAGACCACTAATGAGCTCACCTTCTAGATCCACTTCAACCTCAATACCTTCTTCTTCCTCATCTTCACCAATCGATTCATCAAGTGTCATAAAGAGATTAACTTCTCTTTCATTCTCATGGTAGTCATCTTCTGATGCACTTTCTTTGTTTGTGGCATCATTTTTAATAGTATATAGGATGTTCTGCTTCTGGTGGCCTCTTCTTCCTTGCCGATAGACATTTATTTCTTTGTCTTTACTAGCAAATCTACTAAAACTTCTTTGCTCATCTCCACCAATTTTATTATAAGGAGATTTTGTAGCAAAGTGTCCAACTTTACCATAGTTGAAACATTTGAGTGGTAAATTTCCTTTATACTTGTCAGATCCTCTCTTGAGCTTTCTGACAAAGTTTTCTACCTTTGCATCTGAGTCTTCACTAGATCCTTTATGAGCAACCCCTTCCTTTCCCTTTTTGGTGGAGTTGAACACTGCCTCTTTCCTTGAGGATGCTTCACCGATTGTTCTCATTTGATAGGATGTTACTGATAGCTCATCCATTGTGAAAATCTTTAGATCTTTGGCTTCCTCTATGGCAGAAACCTTAGTATCATACTTAGATGTGAGAGATCTAAAGCTTCTTGACAAGAATCTCATCTGCAATTTCTTCTCCAAGTCCTCTAATGGTGTTCATAGTTTCATCTATTCTGTAAAGGTAGTCTGCAATCTTTTCTTCATCCTTCATCTTGATGCCTTCAAGCTGACCCCTTAGCGCTTGTAGCTTGGCCTCTTTGACTTTTGCATCTCCTTCAAATAACCTTTGCATTTTATCCCAAGTCTCCTTGGCGGATGCACAGTGCATGACCTTGACAAACTCATTATTAGACAACCCGCTTAAGATAGCATGTTTAGCCTTTGCATTATTCTCATACTCCTTCTTGGCATCCAGATCAGTGAGAGGAACACTAGGGACAATACACCCATTCTTGATAGACATCCACATATCAAAACCAAGGGAGGAAATATAGGTCTCCATTCTTCTGGTCCAGAAGGCATAATTAGATCCATCAAATATGGGGGCTTTTGAGGAGGCAGACTCATTTCTTGCCATTGTGTTCTAAGACCAGAATTTACCCAATCTATAATTAATCGGAACCTAGGATTTGATACCAATTGTTGAACACAATGTACCATTGAGAGGGGGGTGAATCAGTGGTTCCTATATTCTTTTCTTTTTTAAACAACCTTGGTATACTGGTTATCACCCTAAGCACTAAACAATCAAACTAGTAAGACAAATGTGGCTATCAAAAGAGGAAAACACACAAATGCAACCCACAACACCAGATGTACGAGGAAAACCCAATATGGGAAAAACCTCGATGAGAAATGTTGTTGGAGTCTACTGCTCCAATCCAGCCTCATGATGAAATAATGGATTACAATGATTTACAACACCAACTCAAGGAGCACCAACCCCTGCACCAAGCTCCAACTCAGTGTGTATAATGAAATACAATTTAGATACAATTATAGCACCTAGTTGCAAATGAGTTTTGCAACACCCGATCAATGGATTTCTTCCTGTTAACAACCTCCTCTTCTTCACTAGTTCTCACACTATTGGTTATTATATTACTCTCTCTAATCACTCACCGGTTACTCTTAGCCTCTCTTCTTTCTCCCTCAGCCTCACACCACACTATGTCACTTTCAAATGCCTTCTTGACCAATCACACCTTACCGGTTAGCTTAATTGTTAGACTTACAACAGTTTACTAGTTACTTTGTCTCTACCAGTTAGACCCTCTCACTGGTTCGCTTGCTAACTCAATCTGCAACTTTCCCAGAATAAACTCTAAGGAAGATGATCTTTCTCCTTGCTCAGGATCTCTTCTCTCTCACTCTTCGCATCAAGCATCAAATCATTTTAGTCTTGAGCTCACATATTTATCTTCTAGGGTTCCCACCCAAAATGACATTCAAACAATGTTATGTTAGGTTTTGCCTTCACCAACTCAATTCATATTAGATTTTATCTGATCTACTTTTCCAAAGAGATGATTGCATGTCATCGATCAACACCACCAACACCTCGCATTCCAATGTGTGTTTTCTATATCTGGAGGTCTATACCATGCTTTTTTGTGTTTCTCTGTCAAACGCCATTAATGGCTCGATTGTTTCCTTCAACGAATGGGTACGAAGATTAGATCTTCTTGCAGGATAAGTTCAATTGCTTTCCAGCTTGTCTTCCTTAGTTGCAATCTTCTGCCATCCTCTCATGACTTGCGGGTTATTCATAAAGGCCAACCTTCTTGCTGAATGTTACAACAATGCACACTTGATCGACCTGTGCATGATCACCACCTGGCTTCCAGCTATCATCTTTGTTGACATCCTCCTCTTCTTGGTTTTCCATGTTAGTTTGACATTCTTGGTTGACCAAGATTGACTACTAGTTCAACTCACCTTACCGGTATAACCTAATTCCATCGGTGGGCCTTCATACCTGTAAACCTCTTCTCTGTCGATGGGTCAACTTGGCCTTCCATCAAATATGTTAGTCCTACTACTCAGTCCATTTACTAAAAATATTAAACTTCTCTGATTATATCGGTTTACATCCTTCATTTCTTGTTTTGCTTGCTTTCTTTCCTTACCGGTGAGCCTGCTTTACTAGAAGATGACACAATTCATGTGTATCGGTAACCTTCCTTCTGTATGCTTACTCACATATGGATTGACATCATCATGTCTTACTTTTCTTATACTGGTCACCACTTCTTACTCACCGATGACCATGCCAAAACAATTGACATCAATGACAACTTAATGCCAATAATGCCAACAATTTAAGTGTAAATTTCACACACACACACACATGTAGATATATGTATGTATGTATATGTATCTATATATATGTATGTGTATATATATGTATGTATATATATGTGTGTGTGTGTATGTGTGTATGTGTGTATTGTGTATGTATGCATATATGTATATGTGTATATGCATATGTATATTTACATACATACATACATATATATGTGTGTATGTTTGGATGACCATCATGTTGATGGTTTTGGTAGCCCATTAATTTTTCCTAGAGGTTCATGCAATATTGTAGATGAATCATTCTAAAAGTTCAACATTGTGAGTATGGGTTTGTGCTAAGACTTGCTTCCTCATGATGAGTCAAATAACATCTTTGTTTGTATCTCCTTGGATCTTGAAGATGTTCTTTAACTGATTTGTAACCTCTTTGTATTCACAATCACATTCACATTCTGTGATTGTAATGAGTTCATCTTCCTCTGCACCAGTGGCAGCCAAGGAGCTTTCCATCCTTCCTTTCAATGTGAAATGTGAATCAATGACTGAATTATGGATAGATGGAGCATGAGGTAAGGCCTCCATTGCATCATTCCAGAGCTTGAAGCATCTTAATGCATGCCAACTATGACTCCATGACCCAAAACCAATCCTCAGTCACACTCAAATCAAAATTTAGCTCATGGGGATCCATTGTTGTCCTTACTATCTTTGACTAAAATATCTTATAGCATCTACCCCAAGCCTCATGCCAGTCTTAAATCATAAACACTGAGAAAAATATTATGTCTAGAGAATGTCAGTCAACTCTGACTGTTTAACAGTTTTAAGACTAGAAGTCAAAGCTTAGTGTGTGTAATTTAAGCCATATGCAAGCCTCTCTATACCTTGAAATGATATTTTGGTCAATTTACCTCTTGGATAAGAGATCATCCGACATTAGCTTCCCTATATATGTTTGAGGTAGTAATATGATAAATAACCTAATAGCCCATACACTATTGATCCACATGTTGAATTTTCATCTTGGTGCTTAATCAGAGATAACTACTTTGATGATTATTGTTGAGTCCCCTTCTATATTGATATGGTCTAGGTTCATTTCTCTGCACTTTTTAACGCCTTTTTATAATATCGATAAATCTACATCATTGTTCATTTCCTATGATAGCTTAATGGAGGCCACCCAAGCAAGCTTCCCAAGGCTACCTTTGATTATATATCCTGCTCTTGATGCTCTTGGGTTTCCTCTGTAGGCACCATCAATGTTTGATTTCAATTTCCCATGGGGGGAAGTGTCCATTTAACTAAACTTCAATCCCTCTTGGTTTTGATAAAGTTTTCTTTAGGCCAAATAAGGTGGACCCAAAATTTTTAAATTTTCTCATCCCATGCAGTCAAATATTTACATTTTCAATTTGTAAACTTTATATTCTAATGTTTGCAAATACCTATTTCAATTTTGTTTAGTAGTGTCTCACATGGGGTTGTGGTTTCTTTAAAAATTCATGTTTCTCTTTCCTTCCAGATGTGACAAATGATCATCACTAGTGCTTCCTAACAAAGGTTGTCCCAAAGGAATCCATTATTCATTATTGCTAGCACGAGAACAAATATCATAGGCAATTGGGAAGTGAGTATTTCCATCCTAGCATTCTCCTAAACATATACCAACATGTTTGGGTGATCTCATAGTTGACAAATAAATGATCAATCGTTTCTTTGTGGTTGTTGCATATTGGGCACTGGAAGGAACAAAAAAACCACAAACACATTAATCTATCCAATGTTAGAATGTAAACTATCCATGTGAAGGCCCCAATTTTTGGAAGAATATTCCTACCATGTAGGGTGTATTTATTGTAGATATATGATTTCCATAGTCCATAGTGTTAACATGAAAAACTTCAAGAATCAACTGTGTGAATTTTTTTGCTGAACATTTTGGATCAAACTCCATGTTCCATCATTAGGAATAAAAAAATAGAACAAGAGAACAACCTCATATCCAAGCCTCATGAAGTATTCTCCCATATTTAAAACACACCAAATTATTTTATCATTACCATTTGAGAGTATTACCAATTGCTTATTCAATTTCTCCAGCAGTACTTCCTTGCCGCTTGAATTTAGCATGTCAAAGTTTTTCCAAGTTAAAGACCAAGATCCATTATCCTTGCGGACATCCATATGATCTTGTACGTTTTCCCCATATTTCACTCCATGAGTCACTCCATAATAGAGAATTGTGTCCATCACTGGTATTAATCTTCTGCACCCTTTCATAAAATTCCAAACCAATGAGTTGTATGATAAATCCATAGTAGCCAATATGCAACTAGGACATTCATCGTCCAAGCATTTCTTCTGTAGGACCTTGAACCACATGATGATGGGATTTTTATACAATTTCCATATCAACTTTGCAGCCAAGTTAGTATTTTGTAGTTGGATGTCTCTGATGCCTACTCCCTCTTATATTTACTTTTTTTGACATACTCCCAGGTGAGTGGAGGAATTCTTTTCCTATCATTTGAGCCTTCCAACAAAAAATTCCTTGGTTGCATGCTCAATTTTTATGTTGTTTTTTTGGGAACCTCCACACAAGATAACATTTAGATTGAATTGTCAATATTACTGATTTTAGCATTGTGATTATGCCAGTGAGAGATAGCCATCATCCTTTCCAGTTTTCCATTTTCTTCTCACACTTTGTAGTTGTTTCATGCCATAATTTATCCTTGGTTGCATCATTTAAGAGAGGGATGCCAAGGTAAGAGGACACAAGTTTCCCAATATTGAAGCCGAGAATATTGGCAATGCACCATTTTCTTGCATTGCCAATATTGAAGAAGTATATGTTCAATTTGTCTTTATTAATGATTTTTTTTTAGGTGTTCGAATAGTCTTCCAGAACATTCCTAATTGTGTTTCTCATCCAAGGTAGACCTAACAAAAAATAATTATCATCTATGAAGAGTTGATGGGTGAATATTGGCAAATAATTTATGGTATTGATTGTTTCCCAAATTCCTCTTTATGCCTCTTCCTATACCCTATGCCTTAATAAATCGGCCATCTTAAAAAAAGAGGAATGGGGAGAGAGGGTCTCCTTGATGTAGTCCACAAGCTCCCTTAAAGAAGTTGCAAGGAACACTATTGGTTATGACTATGTATCTTGGAGATGAAATACAACTAAAAGTCCATTTGATCCATTTCTCATAGAAGCCATACCTTTCCATGGTTTTGATTAAGAATTATCAATGCACCTTTCCATATGCTTTACTTATGTCCTATTTAACTAATATACCTTTCAAATTGTATTTCTTTATTGAGTGCAACTCTTCATGTGCTATAATAATATCGTCAAAGATGTTTCGTCTTGGCATAAAACTACTTTGCTCCATTGATATCAACTTTGGTAAAATATTATTAATTTGTTCTCCATCATTTTGGCAATAATTTTATAAATGGTGTTGCATAAGCAAACTGAACAAGCGTCTTTAAAGGAAGAGATGTATTTTTCCTTTGAGATTAGGGAAATGTTTATATTTTGTAAGATCTTTCAAAATTCTACCTTTCTTTCTTGATTCTTTTGCAACACTCTTGATGTCAAAGCCCATGAAGTCCTGACATGTCTAAAAGACGATGACAGTGAAGTTGTTCTAGCCAAGTTCTTTGTTTGAGTGCATCTAGAAGGTGACCACTTTTAAAAGTTCATTATCCTCTTGTGAAACCATATAAGGGATGTTGTTAACGAAGTTAAGATTTAAGGGCTCCACCAAATTAACATTACCCAACATGTTTTAGAAAAAAATAACTCCTGATTGAATCTCAATTGGTTCACTTAGGTTTTATCTATTTGTACTCTATATATGCTTTATTTGATTCCAACTCCTATGCATCTTGGTTGTATTGTGGAAGTTTTTTGTGTTGAGATTTTGTTCATTTAGCCACACCTCCCTATATTTTTATATCTTGTAACATTATTGCCTTGTCATTATTTCACTATAATCAACCATTAGCTCTTTTTCATTGACATGTTATGTGTATATGTTATGTCATTCTTAATAATTGTATTGCTTAGTTTTGCCAAATCATCTTCAATTCTCTGTTTTTCTTCAAATATGTTGTTAAAAGAAGTTTTATTCCATTATTTCATTTTTGGTCTTTAGGAACTACAATCTCTTGTTGAAGGTAAACATGTTGGTGTCATTGTATGTGTTTGATGCCACCCACCATACTTCCATAAGACCTTGTAGATCTTTCCTTCAAAACCACATCTTCTAAAATTTGAATTGGCATTTTGACGGGGTGGGGGCTGGGGAGTCTTCACTAACATGAAGCTCGATTGGGAAATGATTCAATATGGAGATCATTCTTATCTGAGATCAGAGTTTAAAGGGAGATCCCATATAATTATTCAAAATGAGAAACCAGTCAAGTCTCTCAAATCTTACCTATTGTCCATGTGAATTTCCCATTGTTTGGGATAATTGATGAGATAGTTTGTTCTCATAAAGGATGAAAAATATATCTAGGTTTGTGTCACCCTTGTGAGACCACCAATTTTCTCATTTGTGTCCAATATTACATTAAAATCATCGAGCAAGATGCACCTAGATCTATATTGATATGGAAGTCATGACTAAGAGTCTCCCATAAGGCTTTCTTGTTTGTGATTTTATGGGTTTGTAGTGTTGAATATTCCAAACAACTAAGAGGGGGGGGGGGGTGAATCAGTTGTATATTAAAATATATTACTTTTCCCACAAAATAGATGTAGCAACTTAAAACTCAAATCACTTAACCATGAACAAATAAGAACATGAAACACCAAATATGACGTGAAAAACCCAAGAAGGGAAAAACCACATAGAATATTAGTTCTCAATTTGAAAACACATGTTAGGGTGAAACCGGTTAAGGTGATTTTTAAAAATATGGCTCACTGTGAGAATGATCACTCCAGGTTGGCTCATTGCCCATCTAAAACCACTAGAAAAAGGAGGGCTCACTGCTCAGAGGAAGAAATAATTCACCACAAAGGCACAACTTCCACACAGTTGCAATGTCGAAAGAAACCTTAGGTTCACTGCCACCGGTACCAAACAACATCAACATACCGCCAATCTGATCAACCACTTCGCATCACCAAAGATAGATATTCCTTTTATAATCAAATTCCTTCTATGAATCCTTCTTATGATATTTCATTACAACCATTCTTTATATATATTAATTTCCAAATAGATTTTCCAAGTCGGCCGAGGAGATAATAAAAATAATTCAAAACAGGTCTTCACTAGGCATTCCCATAGTGGAAAGGAATGAGAAGTGGACCACACCACAATGCAATAACATGTTATCCAAACACCGTAATCACTGGACAAAAAGACAGAGTATGTGAGGTCAATTGGACCAAGAAAGAACATGGCCAAAAATACATTTCTGGAGCACAACAACACGTTCTGAATCAGAATAATAAAGATACATGCATGACTAGAATAAATCCAACAATGCAATAGGAGAACTAAAAATGCGGAGTAATGCGGATCTCTACAAACTCTACCAAACAATCATTATCATCACTTCATAGACTTCCAGAGCACAACTTCTAGACCACCCAAAAATGAGAGTAGAATCTTAAAAGAATATCCAACAACATGCCAACACATCATGAATATATCTACAACAACTCAAAAAATCTAGAGAAAAACCAAACGGTAAAATAGAATCAATACATTGGCATCAATGACAACCATAGTGATACATCAATCGACTTCACATTTACAAAAATCTCCCCCTTTGTCATTGATGGCAACATTCAATAATGACAAACAATTTCCCCAACAACTTGCTCAACAAGACATCCCAAGAACTTTGCCCCTTTGACATCAAAGACAAAGGTGAACAACAATTTAACTCAAAAATCACACTGCTCCCCTAAGAGAAAGCCCCAATTATTAGCCTAGACTAAAACATGCATGAAATATCCTAGACTAATGCACTGCTAAATGCACTTAGTTCAAACTAGGAAGGGGTATGACCCCCAACATTTGTCGGAGATACTCAAAATTATCTTTGCACAAAGCTCTCTTAAAGATATCTGCAACTTACTGTTGTGTAGGTACATATTCAAGTTTTACTTCACCATCCAAAACTTATTGTCTCAAGAAACAATACCAAATAGAAATATGCTTTGTTCTGGAATGAAAATTTGGGTTCTTAGAAATATTGATTGCATTTGTATTGTCACACATGATTGAGATCGGTTCATCAAAAAATACACCAATATCCTTCAATGTTTGTTTCATCCAAAGCACCTAAGTGTAGCATGAAGCAGTTGCAATGTACTCAACTTTTGCAGTTGATAAAGATATAGAATCCTACTTCTTACTTAACCATGCAACTAACCAAGAGCCAAGGAAAAATGCTCCAACACTTGTACTCTTCATGTCATCAACACTTCTTGCCCAATCTACATTAGTATAAGATTATAGACTAAAAAGTTTGATCCTCTAGGATACCATAGTCCATTTAATCTTATATTCCTTTCAAGTATTTGAATATCCTCTTCACTATAACAACATGTTACTCTTTCGGCTCTTGCTGAAATCTGGCTGCAAGACAAACAACATACATTGATATATGGTCTTGTAACAGTCAAATAGAACAATCCTCCAATCATTTATCTGTATTTGCTTGCATCAGTCTTAGGGGATTTATCATCATTAGACAACTTGCATCTGGTAGTCATGGGAGTACATACCAGTTTGGAATTCTCCAATCCAAACTGCTTCATCAATTCTCTAATGTACTTTGACTGATAAATGAAAATGCCTTTACTATTTTGATTCACTTACAATCCAAGAAAGAAATTTAACTCACCAATAATAGATATTTCAAATTCCTTCTACATTTCACTAGAAAACTTCTTGCACATGTCATAATTGTCTCCAAAAATTATATTATCCACATATGCAACAACAATTAATATCTTACTTGATTCAACTTTGAAGTAAAAATTGCTATCAACAGACCCTTTTTGAAAACCTTGATTCAATAGATACTTATCTAACCTTCCATACCAAGCTCTAGGATCTTGTTTCAATCCATACAATACCTTCTTCAATCTGCAAACAACATTTAGATCATCTAATAACTTGAACCATTTTGGTTGTTCGATGTAGACTTCTTCTTTCAGAAATGTTGACTTTACATCCATTTGATAGACTTTAAAATACTTATATGCTGCAAAAGCCAAAAACATCCTAATAGCCTCCATTCTAGCAACAGGAGCATAGGTTTCTTCAAAATCAATTCCTTTAACATGTGTGTAACCTTTATATACCATTTTTTCTTTGTTTCTTACAACCTGACCATCTTCATCTAGCTTATTTTGAAACACCCACTTTGTTCCAATAAAATTCTTATCTGTCGATCTAGATACCAATTGTAGACGTCTAAAATTAATTAAATTAAATATTTAATTAATTTAATCCCTTCTACATAAATAAATTATTTAATTATGTTTATCATTATTCCTCTTAAAATTAATTAAATCAAATTCAATTAATTTGATCACTATAGTCCCATAATTAATTATTCCCCATTCTTCTAAAGTCATCTCAATCATTAATTCTTCTAAATTAATTCTAATTAATTAACTTCAAATTCATGTGATTGCTACAAATCACTTCTTCTAATCCTTACTTAGCCTAATTAATTCTTCTAGAAGTTTAATTATTATTCCTCAATTTTATATTCCTCCACTCATTCTCTCTCCTCATGTCACATCCTCCTAACTTTCCCACTTGCTCTCTAATCACTCATTAAGCCACCTAATCAATATCCTTAATCATTTGCACATCCCTAATCACCTTGATCCTTTCAAAGAAATTCAAATTCTTTGAATCTCCCCATGCATCCTCTTCCCAAGGAATTCTTAATTCCTTTTCTCATTTAGTCTTCCCACACATCCCCTTATTTTGGAATTTTTAATTCCTCCTCTCTCCCCACAAGGAATTTTATATTCCTTTTTCTCTTCCCAATGTACTTGGGAGCTCTTCCCCATGTACCTTGAGAGGTGTGGAGATAAGAAATACCTTTATGGTATATCTCTTGAATCCCACACCTTGTCCTCTCAATCCATGTGCTCCCTCTCAAATTGATCTCAACCCTTCATTCCAAAGTCATTCTTGACCCTTCATTTTGGCCTCCTCCAATCTATAAATTGGAGTCTCATTTCCTCACAAATCAAGAAATCCATTTTTCATCTAATCTTATGCTGTCCATTTAAGATCCAAAATCACCTATCATGCCATTATAATGCCAAAATATTCCCTCATCTAAGCCAAATCCCTCTCATCCATCATCATTATTCCAATCCAATCCAAGTCCAATCCAACCAATCTTGTTGTGTAGTGGATAGCAATCCACAATCCTCATCCAAGGAGAAAATCATGTAAAGCAACAAGGGTGCCTCTACATCATCGAGCTCAATCAGAAGAAGAAGTGAAGAACTAAGGTATAATGATTTATTTGTGTATTTGAATGCATTTACTTATGTTTTATCTTGGTTTATGCACTAACCATTAGGCTTTAGATTTTCCCATCTTCACCAGTTCCCAAGTCTGATTTTTCTTAATTTGATTCAACTCTTCCTTCATCAATTTCATCCAATTCCGATCTTTGTAGGCTTCTTTAACTATCTTATGTTTGGACTCAGAGAGTAAACATAAAAGAGCTTATTCTTCAGTAGCTTTGTTGCTTGAAGTGACTCCTCTATTTTTATCTCCTATAATTTGATTCCTAGAATGATTTTTCTACACATGCCTTGGGGATTTATAGTTGCCAGAGCAACCTGAGGTTCTTTCTGCTTGCCTTCATCTCTATTCTTTTCTTCTTCTTCGTCAAATTCATACCCTACTTGAATACCAGTTTCTTTTGAAATATTCACATCAACCTTCACATTTTCACTTTCAACAATTTTATTCAACCTCTTGTTATAGCATTTGTAAGCCTTTCTCTTTGTAGAAAAACCAAGAAATATACCTTCATCTGATTTGCTATCAAACTTTCCAAGATTTTCTTCATCTCTCCAAATATAGCATGTACTTCTAAAGACTTTGATATAATTCACAGATGGGATCCTTCCATACCATAATTCATATGATGTCTTCCCATACTTCTTTTTTGAATAGAACTTTGTTAAGGGTATACACAAAAGTGTGTATAACTTCTCTCCAGTAGATTTTCAGTAGGTTTGATTCTTTGATCATCGTTCTTACCGCCTCTTGAATAGTCCTACTCATTATTTCAACTATGTCATTCTGCTGAGGTGTTCTAGGAGTTGACAAATGTCTTCTAATTCCATATTTCTCATAGAAAGTATCAAATTCATTAGAAACAATTTCTCCTCTTCTATCAGATCTTAGACACTTAATTCTTCTATCAACTTCATTCTCAACTCTAGCTTTGAATATCTTGAATTTTTCTAATGCTTTTGACTTCTTTCTTAGAAATGTAACCTAAGTCATTCTAGAGTGATCATCAATTAAGAGCATGAAATACCTCTCCCCTTGCAAACCCCTTATTTTGGTTGGGCTGCATAGGTCTATGTGTATCAAATCCAACAATCTAGTAGACGATTGTTCCTTTTCTCTGAATGTTCCTTTTGTATTTTTTCCTACTTGACATTCTCTGCAAATAATGTTATCTGATTTAGTTAGTCTTAGTAAATCTCTCACTTCTTTTATCATACTAACCTTCACCAAATTGTCAAAATTGATATGACACATCGTCTGGTTCCATAGCCAACTCTGATTGATTTGTGATAATAAGCAATGTCCTATAGCAACTTCCAATTGATACATGTTTCCACCTATCTTTTTCCCTGCAACAATAATAGTCTCGGATCTCTTCCAAATCTCATAACCACCATCCTGAAAGACAACATTGTAACCATTTTCACACATCTATCCAACACTCAAGAGATTATGATGTAATCCTTTTGCATAGTAAACATCGTCAGTGTTAAGCTTTCCATCAAAGGTAATAAAACCAATTCCAACAATTTGAGCAATTTGATCATCTCCAAATCTAACAGAACCACCATCATATTTTTCAATCTTTACAAACTTACTTTTGTCACTAGTCATATGATTTCAACATCCACTATCAATCAACCATTCATTTGTATCTCTCCTAACATGCAATGTAGAAGAAAAATTCTCAACAATATTAGAATTATTAGGTTTAGGTCCATCTTTCTCTACCATGAATAAACATTCACCATCATAATTTGACTCATCATCTGAAATACTTGTATGATCTCTAACATATTAGGCTTTCTTATTGAATTTCCTTTGTTTTCCTTAAATTTTTGTTTTGATCCTCTTTCTAGACATCTAGATGCATAATGACCAATCTTTCCACATTTAAGGGGTAACATACCTTTATATTTGTCAGTTCCTCTCTTCAACTTTCTCACAAAGTTTGCTTCCATTTCATCCAGGCTCTCCTCATTATTTGAATCTTCACATGTAGCTTTTTATGTTTTAAAGGTTGTTTCTGATTTTGCTTTGTCTCTACCAAACTTCCTCATCTCAAATGCAGTCAAGGTTGCCAAACAACTTTTCTCTAGTGAATTTTGATGGATCATAGGTTTCCTGAATAACTAAATCTTGTCACTGTAATTCTTTGGTAGAGTCCTCATGATCTTTCGTATCACATCCTTCTCATCCAAGACACCACCAAGATCTTTGATCTTATTTACATTACTATCAACCCTTTGAAAATAGCTTACTACTTCACCTTCTCTCATTATCAAATTCTCATATGTGCCCTTAGCAGTCAACACCTTCCATAGATTGACTCTTTCATTTCCTTGGTAGATACTTTTCAATCTTTCCCAAACTTCATAAGCAGTATCTAAAGCAATAACCTTCGCCAACTCAATTTTAGATAAAGCACTAAAAATAGCATACCTTTCTTGCTCATTTTCTTCATAGGATTCAATCTCATCCTATGTAGTAGGTCCATTTTCCGATAGCATATACTTAGTCTTCATATCTTTCCAGCTCTTGTAACTCAAAAAAATCAAATATACTCACATCTTTACTTTCTAGAAACTATAGTCTCATCCCTCAAAGGTAGGAATAGTCAATTATGTGCCACTAGATCTCCTCGAGCAGTTAGTCTCACTTGTTTAGGAACCAAAGCTCTGCTACCAATTGTTGAATATTTCAAACAACTGAGAGGGGGGTGGATCAGTTGTATATTAAAAATATATTTCTTTTCCCATAGAAACTGATCTGGCAACTTAAAACTCAAATTACTTAACCATGAACAAATAAGAACATGAAAGAACACACACATGAAATATTAGATATGACGTGGAAAACCCAAGAAGGGAAAAACTACGGAGAATGTTAGTTCTCAATATGAGAACACATATTAGGGTGACACCAGTTAAGGTGATTTTTACAAAGATGGCTCATTGCTAGAATGCTCATTGTAGGTGGGCTCATAGCCCAACTAAAACTTCTAGAAAAAGAAGGAAGGCTCACTATCCAGAGGAAGAAAGAAAGAATCCACCACAAAGACACAACTACCACATAGTTGCAATGCTGAAAGAAATCTTAAACTCACTATCGCTGACACCAAACAACATCAACATACAACCATGTTGATCAACCACTTCATATCACCAAAGTTAGATCTTCCTTTTACAATCAACTTCCTTCTATTAATCCTTCTTATGATATTTCATTACAACCATTCTTTATATATATTGATCTCCAAAATAGATTTTCCAAGTCAGCCAAGGAGATAATAAAACATAATTCAAAATAGGTCTTCACTAGGCATTTCCACAGTGGAAAGGAATGAGAAGTGGACCACACCATAATGCAACAACACATTATCCAAATGCCGCAATAATTAGACCAAAAGATAGAGTATCTAGGGTCAACTACACCAGGAAAGAACATAGCCAAAAACACATTTCTGGAGCACAACAACATGTGCTAAATTAGAATAAAAAAGATACATGCATGACTAGCATAAAGCCAACAACACAATAGGAGAACTTAAAATGTGGAGCTCTGCAAACTCTACCAGACAATCATTATCATCAATACATAGACTTCCGAAGCACAACTTACGAACCACCAAAACACGAGAGTAGAATCTTAAAGAAATATCCAACGACATGCCAACACATCATGAATATATTTTCAACAAGTCAAAAAATCTAGAGCAAAATCAAACACTGAAATAGAATCAGTACGTTGACATCAATGACAATTATACTGATACATCAATCAACTTCACATTTGCAACATGTAGATGTTATAAATGTTGAATGAGAGATTAGTAGAATAACTCTTCACCAACACCTTCAAATAGTTTTGATTAATTGTAAGGGGCTCAATCGATACTTAATGTTGGGTTTCCATATTACTCTAAGGCATCTTGAAGTCCCATTGAGTCATTGAAGAGGCCCATCCATACTTTACAATATTTGACAAAAAATTTGGCATCTTTGAAAGAGAGTTTGGATTCTTGCAAAAGGACTTGATCAACCAATTAGATTTCCAACTAACACTTGATTTGGTGTTGCTTGCTAGAGGAATTTAAGCTCCTAACATTCTATTTGAGAATCCTCATTACCATCCAAGGGAGGGATCACATTTCTTGGATCACAAAATATAACACTTGAGAAGGGTGTCATCATGTTAGTGATGAATACCAAGAGGTGGGGGGGTGAATTAGTATGCCAAAAATCTCTGTACTTAAACACTTTACTAGTTTAGCAGTAAACCAATAAACTGTTTAGCAAACAATCCGATTAGCACACAGGCAAACCAAATAGCAAATAATGCATTCACCCACAGAAGCACAATCACCATAACACAAGAGATTTTGACGTGGAAACCCAAATGGGAAAAACCACGGTGAGATGAAACTCACAAGTAACTATTTGCAGAATAGGAACCAGATCGGGTAAGGTCAAACCGATTAAGGTCATACAATGTTCTTTACCAGAATAGATCCTGTTAGGAATCTCAATCTATGTTAGGAGATAAGTATGATTAAAGACTACCTTGCTAGAGGATTTTAGATCCACAGATGTGAACCACCTTGTTAGAGGATTTACAAAAGGCTTTATGGGCCTACCCAGTTAAGGGCTTTAGACTTGTCAAAGATATCAGTAATCAACAAGCGAGTGATCTATCAAATAGCATAGATTGCTTGGTTAGATCCTTGATAGCTCATTCTTAATGCATTCCAGCATTACTTTAGTCTTCAACACATTCACACTCTGCCTTCTCTCGCAAACCTCAACTTCTCTTCTATGATTGCACTTACAAAAACATCAACCACCTTAAAACCCTAGCAACAACCTAAAACCATAGACATGATGTCCTTATAAAGGAATCTGATTTCATGTCGGTCCAATAGGATTACAATACAATTTCGTAGGTTCAATGCATTTGGACACTTTTGGTAACATGACACAAATGCACCACCAAATTGTCAGCATTGCAAAACAATCGGTGGATGGTAACTCATCACAAAATGCCGGTTGATAACTCATCACAGAGTATTACCAGTTCAAACAAAATACCGATTTAAGCAAAATACCAGTTGCCAGTTTGACAAAATGAAGACTGGGAAATATGTGTTGTGCCGCTTCATTCCTTCATACCACTTGAGATCCTCGAACCGCTTGGGGTCTTCATACCGCTTGAGACCGGTAAACTTACTGCAAAACATCGATAGTCTAAAGACTATAATGCATGATACCGGTTGGAACAAATATCGGTTGAGCTTAGCTCATACATACAAAAAGGTGATGTCAAAGCAAGTGTGTGTCCATCAATGACAATCACAACATCAATCATAAAAAATGCCAACAATCTCCCCCTTTGGCATTGATGGCAACACTTAGGAAAATTTTGACATCTAAGTGTTTTACAACAAAAATATGCCATAATCAAAATTACTCCCCCTAAGCATATACACTATCCCTTTTGTAGAATATTCAATGTATACTACTCCTTAACAAAAATAACATGAAAGTATAGATAGTATGCATCAAAATTTTAAATACCAGAATAATTCTCCCCCTTTGCCAACAATGACAAAGTATAGTTGAATAACCCTTGTTCCTTTAGCATTAATAACTGATTCAAAGAGTTTATGACAATAAAGAGTGAAACTTGTCAAAAACTGATTTAAAGTCCTGCATAAATGTCTTCATGGATAAAGACCATGATTTAAGCAATGAAGTAGCAACCTCATTTTTTGTTTGCATATGATAGACCTTCTCTTCCATGGCATCCAAGGTACTCATCTTGTGAGTGACCGTTAGGGCATCCAGATTAAGATAGCATTTCTGAAGAATTTGCAATTTTGGCAGGAGGACCAGTTGAAGTTCCTGCAAATTACATGTCTGGTTGCTTATCTCTTTCTCTATTCTTGTAGACTGGAGATGAAACTGGTGAGTGGTTTGTCCATATGTGGAGAAGGAATCATATGGAGCCTTGAAGGTGCTTAAATAAATGACTGAATATTAGATTACAGTTTTTCTTTTTGAGCAAGCACATCATCACAAAATAGATGACATAGACATATCTTACTTAGCAATAGATTGCCCCCATCCATTGCATCTTTGATGTCCTTCTGTGCCTTCTGTAGATCAGACCGAAGCTCTGTTAACTTTCTCACCAAGATAGTCTCTAGAGCCTTTTGATGTTCCTTCTTGGCATTTGCTTCTGCAACCTCTTCTAGGCTTTGCACCTGGTCTTCTACAACTGTGCATAGGAGCTTCAATTGTGCAAGTGAGGAATCGGTACTGGGAAGGTTTGTACTGGGTATCAAACCGGTAAGAGTGTCCACCACAATAGATCTTGCTCCTTTTTCCTCCTTATCACTTCCAAGCGTTCTTGAGCAACCTTAATGCTTTGGAGCAACTCCATTTCATTTGCAGATTGGAGGTCAATGGGACTAGCAATGTCAGTTGGTTTAGCCTGACTACTGGTTGCCATTGGGGTCTCTACCTGTGTGCTCTTTGCCGCTGCTTCCTTGTCCTTGGCTTTTTTCTTATCTTCTTAAGCCTTCCTCTGCTCCTCTTCTTCTTTCTTTCTTTTTTCTTCTTCTTGTCTCTTCTCTTCATCTTTCCGCTTCTTCTCTTCTTCATCCTTCTTCTTCTCCTCTTCCTTCTTCCTCTTCTCTTCTTGTTTCTTCTCTTCCTCTTTCCGCTTCTCCTCTTCTTTCTTTTCCTCTTCCTTCTTCTTCTTCTCTTCCTCTTGTTTCTTATTTTCCTCTTCTCTTCTCTTCTCTTCTTCTCCTCTTCTTTTCTCTTATCCTCTTCCTCTTTCCTCTTTTCCTCCTCTTTTCTCTTATCCTTTTCCTCTTTCCTCTTTTCCTCCTCTTTTCTCTTATCCTCTTCCTCTTTCCTCTTTTTCTGCTTGTTTCTTCTTTTCTGCTTCCTGTTGCTTCTTTTCTTCTTCTGCCTGCTTCTCCTATCATGTTCCTTTTGATGGTGTACCTTGAGTAACTTTTTCACCATCTAAGGCATCAACGTCAATGGGTTCCATTTGTTCAGTGACCGGTTCCCCTTTACTATCATATACTTCATCTGGTTTTGATATTTTCGGTTCTTGCTCAGCCTTCTTGTTGGCTTGAAGCACTTCATGAGTATGTACAGCAGTCGTCATATGAAGATGAGTGTCTTTTTCAACATCATCAATTCTCCCTTCTAATAACCAGAGTCTTCTCCTTCTAGTGAAGAAGAGTCCTTTGTTTTGGTTAATGACCTCAAATAGCTCAGAATTGGACAGGTCAGGAAAGTATTGGGCAAATACTTTCTCCCTTATTTCTTGTTCCTTCTCTATGGCAATGCGCCATTTGTTGTCTAAAGAATTATACAAAGAATCTGGTGTCTCAGATCTAATTTTTGAAGGCGACCAGTCATTAACACATAAATACTTAATGATTTCCTTTTCAACTTCTTCCTTTTCATCATCATTGAAGTCATCAAAAAAATCAATTAATTCATTCAACAATTTTCTCCTAATATTCTTTATAGTTCTTTGACAATGTGTCAAAGGTTTGTAAGAAGAAATATCAATATTTACCGATGTAGATGTTGTCGGTTCATTCTTTGTCTTTTTCCTCGTTTGCCTAGTCTTCTTAGGCAGTTCTTCTAACACAGTTTCTTCTGAGTCCGGTGTATTTCTTTTTGTCTTCTGCTTCCTCTCAAAGACTTTGGCGGGTGCAACTTCCGATTTCTTCTTAGCTGGTGACCGCTTGGTCACTTTGGGACTGGCTGCAATAACCGGTGCCGATGCTAAAGGCACTGCCTTTCCTTTCTTTACTGAGGGTTCTACAACCGGTGTAACCCTTTCCAAATAGGTGTCGGTTCTCTTTGCCTTAGGATCAAGGGGTGAGGCGATTAGGGTAGAAGCATACCCATCTAGCATATCATACATTACCTCATAGCCCATAGACTCCACTTCTTCCTGTCTGGGCTCAACGGCCTCCATTATGCATTCATCCACTTTGATGGTGAAGCAGATGTCTTCCTCATACTTTTTGACTATATCACCGGATATTCTTACCCTTTGGTTCATTTTGCATCTAAACTCATCAAAGTATTTGTTCAGTACTTTCGGATAGCCGGTTCCAACCGCTTGTGGGCTTTCCTTGATTTGCTTTGTCACCGATTGGTCAGCAGACCACTGAATGTCACCTACTCCTAGAAAGTAGCCTTGGAAGTAAAAGAACAACCCAACCAGTAGTTGTCTGAACTTAAATCTCAGTGCATTTTCCTGTTTGATCGAATTAAGATTCAACAGAAGTCGTCTTTGCATACAAGTGCACAGATCAAACAATGCATCTTCCTTGATCATCCTGTAAGCGGCATTTACCACTGCAGCAGACACATAATTAATTTTGCTGGCAGAGAACATCCGGTAACCTATCACCATGTAGGCATACTTGACCAGATCATCCTTGATTGAGTTGACGGTCATTCCACGTGAGTCGCTCACTGAACCATTGAGCTTGGACATTTCAGTCTTGCTGACCTTCCTTAGGGATGGCACTTTCCCTGTGTTACAGAAATTGGTGACGACATGAATCGCTTTCGGTGTGATGTCATGCATCCACTCTAAGTACATTTTATCACCATGCACTCTGCTCAGAATAATACGAATGTGATCATCTGAAAATTCTTCAAGAAAATAGACTGCGTTGTGAAGTTTCTTCTTTTCCAGAATGCTAAATTCAGGTTTAATCTTCTTATCCTTCCTGCAGAACAAACTCAACTGGGAATGGATTACAAGAGACCCTAAGTCTTCAATTTTACAATCAATGTAATCTAAAATGCCTTCCTCCACTATAACTCCAGCAGGTACTAGGGATAGGGCATTGTATTTTCCTTTTGTTTGATGAAATCTACAGAACCAATAGGTGCACTAGAACTAGCATGTGATGCGGAAGCCATGATAATCAGAGAATTTTGAAAAATACCTTCGTAGATCAAAATTTAGGGCTTCATAATTTGAACTTTGCTACACACTCCTTTGGTTGCTGAAATACCACTTTGCGTTCTATACTTCTCCAACAGATGTTTGCCTTAGATTCTTCTTCAAGATTTTGATAAATTCTTTGAATCGCAATGCAAATCGCTTTTCTTTGCTCTGCAAACTTCTTCGCTCAAAAAATGATAAGTGAGAAATGATTTGAGAATTCCTTTTAAACAGGTTCTCCACCTACCATAATAAATGCTCCACTATTAAGGCGTAAACCCTAATTTGCCTTTTACCATTTCCGATCTTCTGCCAACTAACAGGTATCACATACCAGTTAAGGTCTTTTATCAGTGTCAACCGGGGGTTTGAAACATTTCACCGTTTGCTCCCCCTAAGATTTTTGTAGCTTAGTTTGCCGGTTCTAAAATTTCCACACTAGGTGTAGAAACTGGTTCTTCTTGCAACACTCCTGGTTTCTTTTTCCAGGTTTTGTTCATATCCGCTTGAACAGTTTCAATATCAATCTTTCCTTCCAAAGTGATCGGTATGTCATCCGATATGTTCTTTCTTGTTCTGCAGAATCTGGCAATGTGACCCGGTTTGTTGCAATGAAAGCAGACCATTCCAGGTGCTCTCCATGGTCCATTATTCATGTTACTGTTCTTCCTCCTGCATGTTGCAGTAGTGTGACCATGACAATGACAAATTAAATAGTTAGCTCTCCATCCGGTTGCTGCCTGATAGCCACTGTTACTTGACTGATGATTATAGATATTAAACTTGTTGGGATTCCAATTCACAAAAGGTTTCGGACCAACTCCTTGAGTCCTCTGAGGATATCTTCCAGTGTTGTTCATAACAGACATGCATTCAGATGCTCTATGCCCAAACTTCTTGCATGCATAACAATTACCATTGAACTTATTGGATCTAGGTACATTGTTTATAAAGTAAGGAAAATTATTGTAGGCTTTGCTCCTACACACATTAGCAGTGTGTCCTTCTTTAAGACAGTTAAAGAAAACAGGTTTGAAATTTTGCTTAGCTTTACCTTTGAATGTTGGTTGCTTCTTCGATGCTTCAGCATTTGCACCAGAGGTCTCACCTTCCTCATGACCGGAGTAACCAAGTCCATCAGTATTCTTGACAAGTTTGGCTGATTCAAGATTTTGCTCTAGCTTAACAATACTCTTGTTGAACTTAGCAAGTATTTCCTTTGACTCAGAGAGTTCTTTGGAAATAGCAGCATTTGTTTCTATCAAGTTTGCATTCTCTGAGATGGCTATGTTTAGTTATCCTTGCATGTCTTCCTTTTCCACTTTGCTCGCATGGAGTTGAGCGGTTAGGGCACTGATTTCTTGTTTTAACTTGGAGATCTCATGATCTCTGTCTTTTACAAGATCTTCAACTTTCCTCAGGTTCTCAAGCTCTTGACACATTTGGATAGTCACTCCTTCCAACTCCTTTCTTAGGTTGGAATTGGATTCATTCAACTTTTCTACTTCTTGAATTAGGGCTTCCATGTCCGCTTCATCAGAGGAACTATTTTCAGTTAGCTCCATCAGTTTTTCAGCATGTTCTCTCCTTTTTGCCTGAGAGGGCTTATATTTGACCATAAGCTCATCATAGGCTTGCTCAAACTGAGTGAGCTGATGAGTAAGTTCCCTCACAGTGTATTACCCCATATCCCTTTCCAAGTGGTTAAACTTATAGAAAAGTTGGCTCTGATACAAATTGATGAATACTAAGAGGGGGGGTGAATTAGTATGCCAAAAATCTTTGTAATTAAACACTTTACTAGTCTAGCAGTAAACCGGTAAAACATTTTAGCAAACAAACCGGTTAGCACACATGCAAACCAAATAACAAATAATGCATTCACCCATAGAAGCACAATCACCATAACACAAGAGATTTTGACGTGGAAACCCAAATGGGAAAAACCATGGTGAGATGAAACTCACAAGTAACTATCTGCAGAATAGGAATCAGACCGGTTAAGGTCAGACCAGTGAAGCTCATACAATGTTCTTTACTAGGACAAATCCTGTTAGGAATCTCAATCTCTGTTAAGAGATAAGTCCGATTAAAGACTACCTTGCTAGAGGATTTTAGATCCACAGATGTGAACCACCTTGTTAGAGGATTTACAAAAGGCTTTATGGGCCTACCTGGTTAAGGGCTTCAGACTTGTCGAAGATGTCAGTAATCAACAAGTGAGTGATCTATCAAATAGCATAGATTGCTTGGTTAGATCCTTGATAGCTCATTCTTAATGAATTCCATCATTACTTCAGTCTTCAACACATTCACACTTTGCCTTCTCTCGCATGATCACACTTACAAAAACTCATCAACCACCTTAAAACCCTAGCAACAACCTAAAACCCTAGACATGATGTCCTTATAAAAGAATCTGATTTCATGTCGGTCCAATAGGATTACAATACAATTTCCTAGGTTCAATGCATCTAGACACTTTTGGTAACATGACACAAATGCACCACCAAAGTTTTAGCACCACCAAACAATTGGTGGATGGTAACTCATCACAAAATGTCGGTTGGTAACTCATCACAGAGTATTACCGGTTCAAACAAAATACCGGTTTATGCAAAATACCAGTTGCCGGTTTGACAAAATGAAGACTGGGAAATATGTGTTGTGCTGCTTCGTTCCTTCGTACCACTTGAGATCCTCGAACCGCTTGGGGTCTTCATACCGCTTGAGACCGGTAAACTTTCTGCAAAACACTGTTAGTCTAAAGACTACAATACATGATACCAGTTGGAACAAATACCGGTTGAGCTTAGCTCATACATACAAAAAGGTGATCTCAAAGCAAGTGTGTGTCCATCAATGACAATCACAACATCAATCATCAAAAATGCCAACATTTAGGTCTTCTCCTTGAGCAGGATGTCCTTTGCCCTCTTTTGTTTAAGGGATTTCCTTCTTTTTTTTGCTTTGATTGGTCTTGAGTCCAATAATTTTTCTATTGATTGGCTTATGTTTCTTGGTTCCAAAATATCCAAATCATCATCACCATTATATCAATCATCAATTCCTCCTCCAAATTAATATCATTCTTTATCTCTACCTCCAAATTGTTTGATTTGTGGAAGGGATTTGGGTCTAAAGAGTGGGAGGGTTGGCAAAAATCAAAGCCTTGTTATTTTATTGGTTCATTTCCTTTGTCAAAATTGTGTTTGTTATGTCCCTCCTCCTACTTGCTTTTGATTCCTCTTGTGCAACATTCACATTTTCTTTAACCATGGTTGGTTAAATTTTTGGAGTCCGTCGTGTCATGGGGCCCTAGGGAAACCACACTCAAAGTGAGTTCGACTTCCACATCACACTATAGACACCTAAAATTGTCCTGTCTAATTAAATAAATATTTATGTATTTAATTATTTTATCTTAAGTCTTCTATTAATTAAATAAATTCTTATATATTTAATTAATTCATTAATCCTCTTCTTAGCCTTTCCTCATTTAAATAAATACTTTTATTTATTTAAATTGTCCTTTTCCTAAATTAAATAAATATTTTATTTATTTAATTGATCTCACTTCCTCTATTAATTAAATAAATCCTTATTTATTTAATTTATTCATTAGCCTTTTCTACCCATTACACAAGTCATTCATCTCTTAATTCTTCTCTTACCTACCCTCTTTATCATCTAATTATTTCCTCTACCTACCCTTTAATCCTAGCTGACCATTTATCCTCTTCACCTTTTAATCTTATCCCTCCATTTCCTAAAGTGTGTTATATATAAGAGGATACTCTCCTTCATTATACACCCTAATCACCTAATCAATGTGTCTAATCAATCTAGCTAGCTAATGACTGCGTCAGTCAAGTCTTCTTGCGATCAAACTATCAACCACAATCTGTTATTTGTTGAGCTCTTGTGCACACATAAAATATGAGAGCAAAAATATCAAACAAGATCAATGGAGATTGAAACCCTACTTGACATGTGAATGGTAATATTGCTTTATTTTGTTGATTTGCATGATCTTAGGTATCTCTATTGGTATTGGTGAATGTTTCATTATAGGACTTAGATTGTTTGTGGTTGGATATTTATGGTTTTACAATAGTTTATCATCATCACTTTTCACAATATATATACACAAAAAAAAAACTTATTTGATTCAATTTCTATCCATTGAGTCCATGTCTCGCCAAAAGTTTGAAGTTGAATCACTTGTGGTAATTTTGCAATCACACATTAAGGGTAGAGTCTCCATCACCCATGCCAATTTCTAGGGTTTTTCCCAATTAGTATGCAATTCATTTCAAGAAGTGTACGAACCAATAATCAAATGCCAAGTTGTATAACCTAATCCAAATCAAGTCATTTGAAGGCCACATTTCCCATGGATCAAAATTTAGGGTCCACTTTTGCATGAAAACACATAGGGAACCCAATCTCCAAGGCCCATTATCTAGGATTATGTCTCTATCTTTTGTGTTGTTAAAATAGACCAAGAAGATGTTTTTTTGGTTATAGACTTCAATATCTCCATTGTTCTAGTTTTCTTTGATCCATCTTTGAATTTTGTCTCTTCTTTGAAAGCCATGGAAGACCTTGACGATTATTGATATTTGAATTTATTCTCTTCTTTGAGCATGGAAGTTTTGTAGGAATTTATTTTTGTAGGTTGGGAATGGTATTAGAAGTTACCAGTACAAAATTTAGATTTTTTGGATCAAGTTTGAATTTTTTTATGATTTTTCATAAAAAATAAATTTTGGGAGCAAATTAGCAATTTTTTTGGATTGTCTTACATTTCTGGAAATGTCTTGAAATTCTATAGGTAGTCTATTCTTTATGAATTTAATTTTGATGCAAAAGAACTTGTGGAAAATCAGATCTTTGGATTTGTGAAAAAAAACGTGTTGTCGAAGGCCCCTATATCACAAAGTCATTTGGGATTTCTAAAAAATTACCTAACTTGTGTGCTTGTAGGAGGGGTATTATTTAACAACTACTAACAAGTTTGGTGTAGGACCTTTGACAAAGATTTGATTTTAAAATTGCTTGCTTGAAGAAAGTATCAGGAGCTTTCAATACAAAATTTATATTTTTTGGAGCACATTTTAATTTTCTATGAATTTTTTATGATTTTTCATAAAAAATTAATTTTGAGAGAAAATGAGAGAATTTTTTGGATTTTCTTACATTTTTGGAAATCTCTCATAATTATACATAGGATCTGGTTTTTGTGATTTAAATTTTTATGCAAAATATTTCCCTAAAAATTAGATCTTTAAAAATTAGGGTTTTTCCTTATTTTGATCAGATCTCACAAAAGGCTTCAAATTTTGGCATCAAATTTTTTTTAAAATTCAAGAAAAGTATTAGAAGGATTTAGTAAAAATTTTAGATTTTTTGGATCAATTTTTCAATTTATATGAATTTTTTATGATTTTTCATAAAAAAATAATTTTGAGAGAAAATTAGTGATTTTTTCAGATTTTCTTACATTTTTGGAAATCTCTTAGAATTATACATAGGATATATTCTTTTTTATTTTAAATTTGATGCAAAATAATTCCTCAAAAATCAGATCTTTGAAAATTAGGGTTTTGCATTATTTTACTCATATCTCACAATATGCTTGGATTTGTTACAGAAATTTTTTTATGAAGATTGGGAAGACCATCAGGAATCTCTAGTAAAAATTTCAGATTTTTTGGATTGATTTTGCATTTTATATGATTTTTTATGATTTTTCATAAAAAATTAATTTTTCAAGTAAATTAGCAAATTTTTTGGATTTTCATACATTTCTGGAAATCTCTTGAAATTTTACAGGTGGTCTTTTTTTTATGATGAATCAAATATTTGAATTGGTCAACAAAACGCATTGTTGAAGGCCCCTATTTCACAAAGTCCTTTGGATCTAAAATTTACCTAACTTGTGTGCTTGCAGGAAGGGGTGATCATTTGAAACAATCCAAACTACTAATAAATCTTTGTTGCAGGTCCTTGGCAAGGGTTTTTGGATTTTTATTGTGTGCCTTGTTTTCATAGACTAGCAAACACTTCAATTGGTGCACTAAAATTGAATCATTGTCTTTTGTGTCTTGAGCAATAGGCTCTTTTTGTTTAATCTTTAGAGGGTCTGTCTTCCCGTGTGGTCATTAGGACTACTAGTGAGAAGAGAACGATCCAAGTGGTAGCAAAAGAAAATCCATCTTCTTCCAAACCACTATAAATAACTGTATTCATGGTGAAAACTATGAATAATGTGTGCTGATTAGTTCATACCAACACTATGTCTCCCCATAAACCCATTTGATCAAATTTATTTGATCAGTTGTAGGGCGTAACCCCTATCGGCTGGGAGCCTTCTGTATTTACAGAGTTGAAAGTGCCGCATGTATGGCCACATGAGTGGATGCCCTTACTAGCACCTTTTTGTTTTAGAAGCCCAAATCCTTCTAGTTGTTGGGGCAGGAGGTTGGACCTCTGGTAGTGGCCCACACACATATGGTTCTTAGTAGAGATACAAAGTTCACCACGGAGAGTTTTCATGGGGACTGATGCTTGGCTGACCCGAGAAGTGAGTGCCGAGGGTGGAGCCAGTGAGGTCAAGCATCTAAGTATCTGCTCTGAATAGCGTAGCCTCGGGGGTAAAACCCCATGTGGGATCAACAACTATTGTCTTGGCCAGCCATAAGAATTGTGCTTGACTTATTTTAAACATTCAAACATTCAAGACCAAACAACAAAACATTGTGTCTTTTGTGTCTTCAAGTGTATGCAAAACAATTTTACATCAAACAACACACTTTTCTTGGAGTCATTGTTAGTCTAAACACTTGCAAACATTGAGTCCTCATCAATATTATGTCCTCTTGTCATGAAAAATAGTCAAACATTCAGATTTGGTCACAACCAGCAACTTCACAAATTGGAAAAATTTTATAGTCCAGCAAACAAGAGCAATCAGTTTCAAAATTCTTGAGCTTCCTAGGTTGTTTCTCCAAGTTTTCATCTAGCATTCAACTTGTCTTTGGGTCTCACACAATCCATCATTGCTTCACATCTTGCTTTACATTCACACTTGTCTAAACTTGAGTCAAAAGGTCACTTGCTTGTCCTCATCATACTTTGTCAATACACTACTTACAACAACACTTTGCTAAGTGGTCCCTCATCAAGGTCTATCACCTTTGGGTCTCATTTGGTCTTACTTAGAGTCAAGGTCAACTTACCTCATCAAGAGAAACTATCCTCTCTTTGGAAGTCACACTTACTCTACTACATACATACTTGGTCTTACACTTTGGACATTGCAAGTACACCTTAGATTCATTTACACTCCATCCAACTCTTGGTCTTCCATACTTTTTCCATTTTCATCTAGTCTCACACATCTTGGTCAATACCTAGTTCATGGTTGAAACTCGTCTTCAAAAATCTAGGAGAGAAACTAAAGAGGCTCAAGAGTCCGCAAACATGAGTTCTTATGAGTATGACAATGATATCTTTTTCAATTCTGATCATAACACATTACCTGACATGGATGCCTATAGAAACATTCCAAATGTTGAGAACATGGACACTACAAACAACAATGATACACACAATGACAATATGGACAACTTTTCAGTACATTCAGCAGACGTGGAAGAATCCATTATGGACCCCCGCTTCAATCGACTGATTGAGGAAATAATGAGGAGAGATAGACAATACTCCTTACAAATGATGGCACAAAGTGGAGCCAAGGTACCTCATGATTTTGACATGTCTCAAATAATGGAAAATCAACCTTTGCAACAAACTCACTCCAACATGGATCAAAGGAGGCCTAATAGTGGAGGAAATAGAGGACCACATCTTGTGCCTGAATCACCATCATCTTTGTTTCAAAAACCAGAGGTCCCACATACACATGGTCAAGCATATGATACTCACCTTCACAGACCATTATGGAAGTCTTATGCAGAAAGATATGCTCAATCACATACAAATGCTAAGGATCAACCACCAAAGCAATTGGATATTCAAAGGCATGCTCAAAATTTGGACACAAGGAAACCCCATGTCAAATTTGGGGGCAACACATTAGAACATGACATGCCTGTAGAGTATGGTATACATGCACAAAATAGATATGGTGTTCCTCAACATGAATCTATACCAAGTGGTCCATATATGTAGCATCACTATAGACCTCCTCCATATGAACATGTGTATGATCAATATCATCCATATATGCAACATGCTTCTCCTCCAATTGGTGCCTCAAGCATGGGGTATGGTCCAAGAAATCAATCTCCACCTAAGAGCAATTTGGAGCAACAAATCAGGGACTTACAAAAGAAAATGGAGGACATAAATACACCGAAGCCAACATACACAATGAGAGACATATGTCCTTATCCATTTGACAAGAGCATTCCAATGCCTCCTTTTCCTACACACTTTGTGACACCTAAGTTTGATAAGTATAGAGGAAAAGGGGATCCTAAGGCACACATAAGACTGTTTTTCATAGCTTGCATTGAAGTAGCTTCAGAAGAGACATATTTGATGAGATTATTCCCACAAAGCTTAGGTGATCAATCTATGGAATGGTTCTCCCAACTCCCACCTGGTATTAAGTCATGGGGTGACTTAGTAGAGGCATTTATTCAACATTTCTCCTACAATATAGAGACAGACATATCAGTCACTACTTTATGCAACACCAAGCAAAAAGAGGGAGAGTCTTTTGCATCATTTTTACAAAGATGGAGGAATCTAGCCAGCAGATGCTCTTGTGAAATTCCACAAAAGCAAATGGTAGAGATGTTCACCCAACATGTTAACAAAGAGATTGGTTATGACTTAAGGAAAGCTTGTTTATCCACCTTCAAGGACGTCATTGAAAAAGGCTTAGCAACAGAAAAGGTCCTAATTGAGCAAGGAGTCATTAAGATATTTAAGGAGAACAAAGATGACTTTAAAGGAAAAGACAAGCCAAAATTTTGGAATAAAAACAAGAACACAGTCAATGATGGTGTTGTTGATGCCAATACAGTGCGACCCAAATTCATTTTTTCTGGATCAAATCAGGTGAATACTCAAACAACTTCTAGATCATGAAGGAAGTACACTCCATTGGGAGAACCACTTGAGTTAGTCTTCAAAAAGTTAGTGGCAAACAAGGTAATCATAGCTCCAGATTTTCCTCCATATGAACCAAAGGTTAAACCAAATTGGTGGAATGATGATGAGTATTGTGAATTTCATAAGAGCAAGGGTCATAAGACAAGAAATTGTCATCAATTGAAGAACATCGTACAAGATCTCATTGATAGAGGTGACATTGAGATTGAGGGACACTCATCCAATCAAGAACATTACATGTTTAAGGAGCCATTCCCAAAGCATGACAAGGGAAAAGCTAAAGCCACAGATGATCAAACCAACTATACTAGAGCACCTTACAACTATGATTCAACCATCAATCACATCTCAATGGACAATTATGTCTCTAATATTATCATCAAGGACAAAAACCCTGAGAATCCTACTCAGAGACCCAAGATTGTCCTAAAAGGTGTTGGATCTTTTTCCCAACCTACTTCTGAATGTCATGTTACAACCTGTCGAGGTAAAATTACTTTGCCAGGTGCTTCAACTAAAAACACTGCTTCTTCATCAACCAAACCTGAGTATGACCTTGTAGAACAATTAGGGAAGACACCCACGCTCATCTCCATACTTGAGCTCTTACACATATCCCCCACTCATAAAGCTAATCTTGACAAAATCTTGAGAGACACTGCCATTCCTACTGATCTGAACATAGACTAGTTTCAAGCCATGGTGGGATACCTTTCCATTCCACACTCCTTTACATTCACAGAAGCTGATGATGCCTCCATAAGTCAACCACATAATGCACCTTTACACATTGAAGCCTTCATACACAAACATAGAATCAAACGAGTCCTGATAGATGGAGGAGCAGGTCTAAACATTTGTACATTGAGCACAATTAAACAATTGGGATATTCTAATAAAGTTGTGAATTCTACAAATAAAATCACTATCAAAGCATATGATGATGAAGAGTGTTCATCCAAGGGTACAATCACCTTGCCCCTCAGAGTTGGGCCAGTTACAAAGGATGTGGTTTTTCAGGTCCTTGATCTAGATCTCACATACAACATACTCTTGGGACGTCCTTGGATTCATGAGATGAACGCAGTACCATCTACATATCATCGATGTATCAAGTTTCCACACAATGGAGTTGAAGTGACCATCAAAGCGGATCCAAATCCATTCATATATGTCAACAATCTGCAACCTTGATCATAAATAATAATCCTAGTCAATTGAGAAGCTATTCCTTCATCAGCATATGTGGATCCAGAATCATTAAAAGCTTCTACATCCAAACAATCAGAGCTCAAAGAAAAGTTCAAGTTTAAAGACATGGGATGTGGTGAATATATCTTTCATGTTGATCAACTCCCACTATCTCCTAAGGTATTCAGTTGACAAGAACAACCTACAAAAAAATTGCAATGCTAAGGAATTAGGTGTGAACCACCTAGTGTTGTCGCTACTAAGTTCGAATGCAAATCTCCTCTAGCGGTGCAAGCAACTCTTGATATCAATAGTCCTAAGAGTGGTTCCAACAAAGAATCTATTGAGCATATCGCCAGCCCTCTTGAGAACTCACATAGCTTTACCATATCATCCACTCATTCCATTTCCACTCCACTTCCAAACTTGGATCAACAAGAATCACAAAATCCCTTACTCATTGGGGATCACAAATCAAGATTTCAAAAGAAAAATCTAAAAGTCAAAAATAAAGAAAAGTCCTTTAATCCAAATCAAAATCAAAAGCTATTGGACTCTGCAAAAATCAAAGTCAAGGATAAAAATCCTATGAACGAGAAAGAACAAGAGTTGATCTCCCCTAATATCAAAATAACTGGGGGCAAAAGTTCTAAAATTTCAAGTAAAAAAGAACACTTGTTGATCCTAAGTCTCCATCATGCTATCCTACTTTCACTTCTTTTCGCAATCATAAGCCTTCATCACTCATCTAATTGTTCCGCACATCCTTTCCCTTCTGGTGATACATCATGGACCTTTAATGGAGCTTCCTTGAAGGACTTTGTTATTAGGGATGCCCAAACTTCTGCAGGTGACATGCATACGGGCCTACGTAGTCCACACGCTAGTATTTCTATCTCAATTCCTTTATCAAGGAAGACAAACACTCAAGCTACACATCATTCAATCAAGGAACAATACAACTACAATCATAAGGTCAATCCTCGTACATTTGAGGTAGGTGACTTGGTTCTCAGAGAAAACCCCAAGAATCAGCAAGACAGAGAGAAGAAGGGCAAGTTCGGACCAAATTGGCTTGGTCCTTACATCATTACAACAATATATGGATCTGGGGCATATCAACTCTCAACTACAGAAGGTGAACCTTTGGAGGATCCTATCAATAGCATGCACCTTCACAGGTTCTACACATAGCTCTTTAGAATATCCTAATTCAAAAATACAAAAAAAATCAAAAAATTTCAAAAATACAAAAAAAATTTATAAAAACAAAAAAAATCGTTACTTGGTGAAAACCTGGCAAACAGGCGCCTTGTGACATAGAAAACATTGAAAAATCAAAAAAAGTAAAGAGAAATAATTTCGTCCAATGGTGAAAACCACTTCGGTGGCGCCCTGGGCAAGTACCATGGTGAAAACTGGGTCACCAACACCATGCGTAGAGACATTGCTCCTCCCTCCTTTAGGATTCACTTTCATCCTTTCACTTTGCACACACTCACGACCAATTCATCCATAATAAACTTACCCATTCCCATCATGGCTTGTTATTGATCTACCCAAGATTGGTTAGCCATTCATAATAAACCTCCCTTTCCATCCATAATAAATCAAATCCTATCTATGGCTATGGCAAATCCTATGTCTAGTGATGGGTGTGGAACTAAGAACATCACATGTTTCGAGGAGTACAGTTTCTTCTAGCTTCCTTCAGTCTATTCGCACACAATCCGCAATAAAGCAACATTTGCATTGCCAGTCCGCAATAAGGTCTTGTCTTCTTTGCAATAAAATATCAGTTTCATGGATTCAGTCAGTTTCAGATGAGACAGCAGCAACAATGAGCTTCAACAAAATCAAATCTTTCAACAGACTCAGACAACATATGGTTTCGTGCTATCTATCCTTTTTGTGAAAGTAAACATTGTGACCACAATCAAATAAGACTTATACAAGTGACAAGAGACAATAAATTTGAGGACCACAGTGGATGTTGGTGTTGAGTCTTGGTTTTCTTTTGATTTTATCTTTAGGTGACATGTCTTTTAGCTTTTATAGGATGTCTCTGACTAGAGATTCTATCTCCAGGATGTCTTTGACTAGAAAGGTGAGGATGGGGTATCATCACCTATTTGTATTTGCTGTCTATGGATTTTCTTTTAGTAATGCTATGACTTGTCCAAGGATATGAGGACACTATGAGTCTAGTGTGAACTGGGGCATTCCTTGTTTGTGACTGTCTTATCTCCATGCAAATAGGTACAATGACTTTTTGGGTCAAACATATGCCTCAATTGTCATAACCTACTTGCCATAATAAAGCTCAATGATGATAACACACAAGAAGCTCTTCCACTTTCATATCTTCTATCTTTCATCCCCCTTTCTTGATTGACTTCCATCGTCCTTCTTAAGTCTGCGTAGCTTGCTATCACATGACTGAGTATAATGACACACCAAAAACATTTGCATTTCATGTAGTTTGCACATGCATTACCACATATAAGCATTTCATACATACATATAGGTATCACAATTGCATCACATCCTGCACACAACACCTATTAGCACAATTTACATTTGCATTATCATATTCATCTACATTACATACATTCACATTTGCATCATGCATACACATATAAAACATAAAAGAACAAAAATATATATTGCATTGCATCATATACATATTTGCATCCATATCATAAGCATCACATAGAAACATACATCACATAGGTATGCATGCATATAGCTTCCACAAAGATGAATCATCTCATATATATATATATATAAAGTGTCATGATACAATGATGTCAAAATCATATGGCTACAATCACCCGTAGGTGTCTACATCATCATACAAAATGGTACAATACTGATACATAGGGAGCCCTCTATGGCTATGATGAATTCCCTTCCTCAAAGCCGGCTGGCCTCGACGGAGTTTGAGCCCTAGAAGGACCTGCCCCAAGATCATCTCTCCTGGCCCCTGTGTCCCTTGTAGCCACCCCTTCTGTCGCCCTATCCGGACAGAGGAACCCACTGATAACTCTTGCCAACACTGTTGGTAGTGCTAATCTTGTCCATGTCATGGTATCCCATGCCACATGTCCCACCCTCATCTCCAGTCCTAGATCCTAGAACACTCATCTCAGTGCATCCCTGTCTCCATCTTGATCATAGGGTACTAACTCCCCATCGATCGATATCCATAGAATCTTGTATACATCCTCCAAAGTGACTGTCATCTCCCCCATCGACAAATGAAAAGTACGTGTCTCGGAGTGCCACCTCTCCGCCAGTGCAGTCGGTAGTCCCATGTTTGCCCAAAACTCAAGCACATACAGAACATGTCTCAATCCCATAGCCTCAATCGCTGCTCGATCCTCAAGTGTCAACTCAGGTCGCAATCTCTATGTCGACAAAAATCTCTCCCGTGACTCTAGCATCGGCAAATACTCCTGCAATCAAGCAAATCAATCGTGTCAGTCATAGTGGCATTCACTGTTTATCACAAAATGCTACTTTTTATCTAAATGCATATGGCATTCTATCCTAGTGACACTCCCTGTTTATCACAAAGTGTTGCTATCTATCTCAGTGACACTCACTATTCATCACAAAGTGTTGCTTCTATCCTAGTGGTACTCCCTGTTCATCACAAAGTACTACGTGTTTTGCATTCCCTATTCATCACAAAGTGCTCTTCACATTTGCACTCACTGTTCATCACAAAGTGATGCTTATATTTTAGTACTCCCTGTCCATCACAAAGTACTCTATCTTGGTACTCACTGTTCATCACAAAGTGCCTTGATCTATTCTAGTCTTCCCTAGAGGATCTGCTTGAGTGTATCCTCTCAGCAGCTTATCCAATCGACAACGTATGTTCATCACAGAACTGCCGATTTGACCTAGAAGACACAAATTCACATTTTTGTTTTGGACATAAATGCGCTTTCCTGACACAAACGCGCTTAAAGACTACACAGACGTGTCTGAAAAACACAAACGAGCCTAAAAGACACAGACGTGCCTATGCTCTGCACAGACGTACCTAGGAGACACGGACGTGCCTTCTTGGCACAGACGCGGCCGCATTCGACGCAGATGCGTTTCCAAACACAGACGTGCCTGGCACAAACCCAGACACGCCTAGCGGACATAGACGCGCCTGGCACCAATGCAGACGTGCTTAGACATTTTTTGACATTTTTGGACCCTAACCTAAAGCACATTTATTGCCCTATCTACCATGCATTAATGACAACAATAAATGCATCAAAGTACGAGGAGGTTTTGTGGTACTTACCGGCTCTCCTGCCTCTGCTGGCCTCTGGAATCAGCGAACGCAGTCGAATCTGTGAACGAAAGCCATCGCTACTAACTGCTACTGCTCTATTTTCGCTCTGCACTCTGCTCTCGTGGATGTGTGGATGGCAATGAGGATTTCTTTTGCTTGTGGTCTATCTTATAGCCTACCCTCGCCTTAGCCCTTGTTTCCCGAGTCAGTCTTCTTTATCCCGTGACTCTGTCACTTTATCCGGTCAGTCCATTCTATCCCGTCTTTCTTATCGAGAGATTGTCTATGATCTTTTCAGACATTTTCATCCAATCTCTCGAGGGGGCATATAATTCCCATCTTGGGGCAACTCTGTATCAGTTCATATTATCTTCTTTGAAACAACGCGACAAGCCGCATTGTCTCAAAGAGGGGCAAAATGTAGACACCCAAAATTGTCATGTTTAATTAAATAAAGATTTTATTTATTTAATTATCTAAGCCTAATTCTTCTATTAATTAAATAAATCTTTATTTATTTAATTAATTCATTTATCCTCTTCTAGCCTTATTTCTCATTTGAATAAATTCATTTATTTATTTAAATTATCCTTTTCCTAAATTAAATAAATATTTATTTATTTAATTGATCTCATTTCTTCTATTAATTAAATAAATCTTTATTTATTTAATTCATTCATTAGCCTTTTTCTACCCATGACACATGTCATTCATCTCTTAATTCCTACACTACCTACCTCTTTTATTATTTTATTATTTCTTCTACCTACCCTCTAATCATAGCCGACCTCCTTTTACACCTCTCAATCTTATCCCTCCATTTCATATTTGTGTCTTCTATATAAGGAGATGCTTCCTTCATTATCAAACCCTAATCAATCATTCTAATCAACCTAGCTAATCATTTTATGCACTTGACTACACTACTATCCTACTTGCAACCACATTCCGTTCTTTGTTGAGCTCTTGTGCACATAAAATCTAAGAGCAAATATATCAAGCAAGATCAATGGAGATAGGAAGAATGGAGATCAAAACCCTATTGGACATGTAATGGTATAATCTTTGTGATTTCATTTGATTTACATTGTCTTAGGTAATCTTCATATGTTATGGTGGATCTTTGTTGTTGTTAGGCTAGGGTTTGGTGGTTGAATTCATTTAGCCTTTCAATTTTGTTATTATTGTTATCCATTTTCACCATAAACAGTTGGTATAGGAGGTTGGACCTCTGATGCCATCTCACATTATTACAATTCTTAGTAGAGATACAAAATTCGCCATGGGGACTGGTGCTTGGATTCCCCAAAGAAGTGAGTGTCATGGAGGGGAGTCAGTGGGTTCAAGCATCTAAGTATCCACTCTGAATAAGTGTAGTTGGGAAACTAAGTGAGATCCAAGAACTATTGTCCTGGGTAGCCTTAGGATTTGTGCTTGTCTTTATTCATCAAAGAATCAATCAAACATTTTAAACAAACATTGTGTCTGTCGTGTCTTTAAAGTGTATGCAAAACAAACAAGGACATTTTACAATCACACTTGAAATTAAAACACTTTATCATTTTTGGACAAAAACACCTTCACACATTGGGTCTTCATTATTTTGCTGTGTTTTCTTACCACGAAAAGTCAAAACATTGAGATTTGGTCACATTCAACAATTTTATAATTGGACAAAATTGTAAAATATTTTCAGAACCGCTTCTGTGTCAGTTTAAACTGCATCTGTGTCGGGAAATCATGTATGTGTAGAGTAGAATCATGTCTGGGCATTAGAGAAGTATACTGTCCCGTTTGCTAGAGAAAACTTTTAAATCACATCTATGTTAGTTTGAACCACGTCTGTGTTAATAAATCATGTCTGTGCAGAGTAGAATTGCGTCTCTGGCTTTCAAGCTAAAATTGTCATTATCACTAGAAAACTACATCTATGTTTACTGTGAGTGCGTCTCAGATTAGAAATCAGGTCCAGGTTTGTTAAAACTACGTCTATGTTCATAGTTGAGAAATTATAAAAAATTATCAAGAACAAAAGGGACTTAAGTTTTCATATTTAAAGAGATTCTAAGGTTGCTTCCTATAGGGCTTCATTCTTTGGTCAACCTGCCTTGGTCACACACACTCAACCATTTTCCTTCACTTGCATTTCCCTCATACATATTTTCCAAATTTGATTCAAAAGGTTACTTTTCTTTTCCTCATCAAACTTTGCAAAGATACTACAACACAACACTAGGTGATTCCTATATCAAGATCTATCATCTTAGGGTCTCATTTGGTCTTCTTGAGTCAAGGTCAACTTACCTCATAAAGAGATCCATCATCTCTTTGGAAGCCACACCTTACTCTAAAAACATACATACTTTGGTATTACATTCTTGGATATTGCAAGTTTACCCTAGATTCATCTACACTTCATACACCTCTTGGTCTTCCATAGTCTTTGCATTTTCATACTACCTTTCATTTTGGTCAAGACTTTAGTCCATGGTTGAAACCCATTCACAAAGGTCTAGAAGGGAAGCCAAAGAAGCTTTAAGGTCTTTAAACATGAGTACTTATGAGTTTTATGGAGATAAATTTTACAATACATTTGGCAATTGCGGTAATATACCAGACCATGACCATGACAACAATGAGAAAAATAATCGAAATGATAATGACAATGCCAATGCATATGTGGATTCTGCAGAAGTTGAGGAAACTATCATGGATCCCCATTTTAATAAATTGGTTCAAGAAATCATGAAGAGGGATAGACAAATTTTCCTATTGTAGTGTCCTAAAATGTGCATAGTGCATTTATGATGATTCTATGATCAAAATCATATTATTTTGGCATCATGGGCTCGAAAGACAAAGTGCCTCAAAATGCCTTGAAAGCCCCTTTGGGCCTACTTTTGGATGGACGAAAGCGTGACGTGGGGATGTCCGTGCATTGTGCTAACATCCCAAAAAGCTGGTGGAATCTCAAATCTAGCAAAGAGCTGGACGTTGGCCGACGCGTGTCCTTTGGCTCACATTTCACCATAACGGCTCTCTACGCCTCTTCCAAGTTTAAAAACCCTTCCTAGCTCATTTTGAATGGTTCCCATCTTGGGTTCTTGGCTCTTGGCTCTTATTGCACTCTTGATATTATATTTCTCTCTTCATGATCTTAGACATACACTCTACCAATATCAAGTTACAACCATCTTGTGGTGGCTCTTACCAACAATCACTATCGTGGGCTTTGTCACGCTCGTATCTTCAAGAAAGAGGGGTTTGACTTTACACCTCATCTTCTCTTTTATCCATTTTCACTACATGCAATGAGTCCTTTACATTTTTGATTGTATCTATTATCTAGGTGCATTTATTATTTCCAATATTTAATACATGCAATAGGGGTTTGCTTCCATTAAGCGTAGCATAGTTTCTATTTGCATATTTCCAATTTTCCAATTTACCAGCTTTCCAATTTATCTATTTGGTTGTCTATGGCAGTCGAAACACCTAAACGAGGGTTTGACTAAGGCAAGCCCCTATACAAACCCAACAATTTTCCCCATTTGAGTGTGTGCAGGTGACGAACAGGTTTTGTGCATAGGAAATCACTTGCAGGCTTCTTTATGGACTTTTCCCTATCTGCAGGCCATATGGACGACAATGCAATGCACTAGTGTCTGTGTCCCATGCTAGCGTCTGAAACTTGAGAGCTCCCTGACTGGAAGGTATAATCTAGTTTTGGTATTACATTGTTCTGTAAACTTAATTTTTATATATTTATTATTCCTACACTGTAATATTGTGTTTTAGTTAGTTTAGTTGTTATCCCCTCACTCATCTTAGCGTCAGTTTGAAGAGGTAGTGGTAGACTGATTTTCCTTCTGAGATTCATCATATTGGAGGGGGCAAATCTGCTCCCCTACATTTTGGTGAACCTGAGATGAACGCTTAATGTTGGATCTCTTCCTTTTGGAGTTTGATGTCTTTGATAAGACATTCTCGAAGCATGATTTTGATATGTTGGATGAATTCTTGGATGACTTCCTTGAAGCACCATCTCCTAAAAGAGATGTAAAGGGTGGGTCATCCTCCATGACATCCTCATGCAAAAATGAAGGGTCTATGAATGCCATTGTTGTCTTTGTGGCCCCACAAAGGCCTAAGAAATCTTACATCCATGTGACAACGACAAGTCCTTCTCCTAAGAGAGTTAAGACCATTAATGGAAAACCTTTCAAGAGACAAGCTTCTAATTTATATACGAGATTCCTACAATCCAAACAATCATCTTATAGTACTATTGCTCATACGTATAACACTCAAAATAACAAGCAATTTCCTAAAACACCTCGAACTTTTCTACCTCCTTCCCAACCTATCCTTTCTAAGGCACCTTTTTCGATGGACAAGTGACCAAGTGATTATGATTTTATCAAGAAACTTAAGGTTACTCCGGCTAAGATCTCACTTTGGGATTTTCTTCAAACCACCCTGATGTATCAAGGTATGCTACAAGAAAATTTGCAAAAGATTTTTCTACCTTCCTTTGCGAGACTAGCTGATGTGAATGCGTTGATGGATCATATTCATGCAGATTCATCAAATATTACCTTTTATCCACATGAACTCGCACCTCCCAAAGTGAGGAATTTAGTAGATCCATTAATGCTCATTGTTCATGTGAATGGCATTTGTATTGGATGAATTCTTGTTGATACAGGTTTGACACTAAACATTTTTGGTTTAGACTTATTACCAAAGATCAAGGTGGACCCAAATTCTTTGGCAGCGTCCTCCTTGTTCATCCAAAGTTTTGATAACAATGGTAAGACTACTGTGGGGACTGTCATACTATCCTTGAAGGTTGGACCAGTCACTATTCCAACCCTTGTGCATGTTATGCCAGGTCCTTTATCATACAATCTTATTTTAGGTAGACCATGGCTACATGCTTTGGGAGTTGTTTCATCTACACTTTATGGATCCATGAATTTCATGGCTAATAATCAGGTTGTCACAGTTAAGGTTGATCCTGGGGCTATGCAATTATATGAAATAGCTACAGTCGATCAGGCTTCTGTTACACCTTCATTTTAGAATTATGTACCCACTTTGTCTTCTTCGATCGTAACTTTTTCTTATGTTTCATCCCCTAAAAAGGAAGAGCGCAAGAAGGAAGAAGTCACTAAGGAATTTGTTAAAAAGGAGAAATCGCCTAAGAAGTAGGATTCTTAGAAAGAAAAAACCCCAAAGGTAGATACTCCTAAGGTGAAGATGTTGGAATTTACACCTGAAAAACCTTTCCCGACTAAATCACCTTCTCTATGAAAAGTCAATGCATGTTTGGGTGATGATTGGGGTTCTTTGGATTTTAGTGACTCTCATGTTGGTGAGTACAAATTAGATCTTAGCCATCTAAGATTTCCTAAGATTTCATTCACCTCGGCTACGAAAGATGATTATGCCTCTATAAAGCCAGGTGATGCTCATCATGTCGATCACCTTTTCTATACAAAACAACCATCATTCAAAGAATTACAAAATACCTATGGTCCTGCATACAAGCTTGTGTCTCATCTTGGGTATGATGGAAAGGGTTGTGGACCTAATGAACAAGGTATTTGGATTCCTTTTGAGCCTGAAGCTTGTCACCACAATATTGGACTAGGATACCATCATACGAGTTGAAAGGCAAAACCATGGTTAACTGTTAACATGATTTTGGTCGATCCACTTCTTTTAAAGCTTGTTCACCTAGAACTCATTGACGTTGGTGTATCACCTAATGAGATTCCCTTGGATATTTTCCCTTCAGAAGAATCTTTTAAGGAATTTTTGGGTGCATACGATGGGCTGCCCCCTTATCATCATAAATGTTGATTCCCATATTGCTTGAATGCTCAGGCGTATTTTGGAGAATCTGTTCCACAGGGGGCACCTCTATCTTACAATGGAGAACAAATTTCTATTCCTCATCCAAAAGACAGTAGTGCGCTCTTTAGTGGGGAAACTACTTATGTCATCATGAGTGATAAGACTCCCAAAAAGGTCATACAAGTGGGAAAATGCTTATCCTCCAAAGAATTCAAAGAATATTCCAACTTGTTACATCAATTCCTTGACATCTTCACTTGGTCTTATGAGGATATTATTGGCATTGATGAGTCCATTGTGGTACATAACATTGTGCTTAGTCCTGATGCTAAGCCGGTGAAGCAAAAGATTTGAAAGATGAATCCTAAGGTGGCTTTATTAGTCAAGGTTGAGATAGAGAAGCTCCTAAAAGCTGGCTTTATCCGCCCCATTGACAATTCACCTTGGATCTTGAACATTGTTCTAATAAACAAACCCAATGGTCACATCTGTATTTGCATTGATTTTTGGGATGTTAAAAAATCCTCCCTCAAGGATGACTTTCCTCTCCTGATTATTGATATGATCATGGATTCAACCGCGAGGTATGCTTTACTCTCATTCATGGATGGCTTCCCAGGTTATAACCAGACCCATATTAACCCAGCTGATCAATATGAAACTGCTTTCACAACCCCTTGGGGGACCTTTTTCTACGTCATCATGTCGTTTGGGTTGAAGAACGCAGGAGCAACCGATCAATGAGCCATGACCTTGATATTTTATGATTTCATCCATAGGGTCTTAGAAGACTATGTCGATGATATCTTGGTAAAATCCTTAGCACATGAAATGCATATTGAAAATCTCTGTATGGTGTTTGAAAGGCTTTAGTTGTATAAAATGAGACTGAATCCTCTTAAGTGCGTCTTCGGTGTTTATGCCGGGAAGCTCCTAGGATTCATTGTCTCCTGCTGAGGAATCAAAATAGACACAAATAAGATTAATGTCATTGTGAACATGCCTCCACCTAATAATATCTCTTAGCTTCGTAGCTTGTAGGGGAAGATCCAAGCCATTTGTCGATTTGTGGCACAATTGGTTGATTGTACCCTTCCTTTAACATGATTGCTGGAGAAAGATACCCATTTCAAATGAAATGAGGAATGCTAAAAGTGATGATATGATGAATCAATAAGGATCTAGACAAATACTAAGAGGGGGGGTGAATCAATAGATAGAAAATTGACTAAAATTTCACCAACCTCAAAAGCAATCTCACAACTCAATCACTGAACTAACTGGTTCAAACACTGAACTACAAACTGCAATAGCACTGACAATTTATCAGTTTGACTGGCATATCAAAATAACAGTATAAAAACTCTGAAACTCCCAAACCATTTTACCAAAACATTAAAATACTTTACTAATAGTAGTAAAAGAACATTTCAGATAACTGCTGGTCATCTTAACATATCTAAGTGGATTTCATAGTTAAGCAAATCAACCATATCAAACATAACCACAAAAACCATTCACCACTTGACACAATGATTTTTGATGTGGAAACCTAAATGGGAAAAACCATGATGGGGATGAATACCCACAAGTATTCTGAACTCTTCTGAAGTTCAGCTTGTTAAAGCTTTACAAAATGTCATGTTAGGAACAAATCTTGTTAGGGACCACCCGGTTAAGGGATTGACTATAATACCATGTTAGAAGAAATACCCTGTTAGGAGTAACCTTGGTAGAGAATTTGAAATCCAAGCTAATGGATCACCTGGTTAGAGGATTTAGATAACAATAATCCTGTTAAAGCTTACCTAGTTAAGGGATTTAAATGTTGTAATGGTTAGAGAACAGCAGGGGTTTGTTGATCTAGTAAATAGCAGTACTCTGCTTGATCAAATCCTTTTCATGCTCCTATCTGCCTTCACACATACTATAGATACTCCTTCTGGTTCGACATTCAATCACACTATAACTTAACCAAAATTGCCATCACTACAACAAAACAACTCATCGAAATTATAAGAAAAACAATAGGTTGGTAACACATCACAAACATAAGATCTCATAGAGATTACAATATATTAGTTCAAGTATGATCGTTAGATTACATAGCAATCAGCAACACATTGTTTAAGACAACCTCGACCGCTCCTTGTTCACCGCTTCATCAATTCTTGTAACTCATCACACGGTTTCCTCTCCATGCAATGTATTCGCTCATTCCCAAGATAAAACCGTTATCTCTACACACCAAAAACCACTTAAAACTTATCACATATAACATGCATACATGGCATAATCATTACTGATCACCATTTGATCATAAATCAATACAGCCAATTCAGAAAGCTCCATCAGTTAGGGTTTGGCACATCAACAGGTAGGGTTACCAGTTGATCTCATTACTTCTTAAGTAATACCGGTTTCCTTCACTTGCTCAACTACCAGTTGCAAAAAAAACATCATTACAACATCATTACCGATAACAATTGACATCAATGACAACACAATAGTTAATCAATGCAATCTTCAATCAAATACCAACAATCTCCCCCTTTGGCATTGATGGCAATACACATATCAATACCCTTGATTGTGATGATTGAGAGTAATGCACATACACAGGTATAGGAATCCTAATTTACATTTTACCATGTACTCCCCTTCAACTAAGTCTCCATGTCTTCAATTGGTAACTGGCTATATTTATTCTCTCTATCAATCATACAATTCTTCTCCCCCTTTGACAACAATGCCAAAGTGAAAGTAAAACATGCAGTGTCATACTTCATTGTTCTGCATCAATAATCTACAACTTGATTCTCCCCCTGTGGAGTAACTCCACTCTACACCAATCCTGCTTCAAGATTCTTCAATTAGCTCTAGGATTGATGTCTTCCACATCTACTTAAGTTACCTCATGTAGGGGCACAACCCCTAGCTGACCTCTAAGATACTCAAAAGTAGTCTTAGGCAGAGGTTTAGTAAAGCTATCTGCTAGCTTCTCCTTAGTAGATACATGCTCTAGTAACACATCTTTATTCTGCACTTTCTCCCTCAAGAAATGATATTTCAGCTCAATATGCTTGGTTCTAGCATGCAACACCGGGTTCTTTGAAATATTTATTGCACTAGTGTTATCACATAAAATCTTTACTAGTTCTGTGATCTTCAACTTGAATCCTTCCAGAATGTGTTTCATCCAGATTGCCTAGGTACAATTCATATATGTTGCAACATATTCACTTCAGCAGTGGATTGTGATATACAAATATGCTTCTGGCTGCTCCAAGATACGAGTCTCCCTCCAAGAAAGAATGCACCACCAGTTGTGCTCTTCCTGTCATCAACATTTTCTACCTAGTCTGCATCTGTATAAACCTTCAAATCAAATATACCTGCATATGGATACCATAATCCATAATCAATAGTACCTCTCAGATATCCGAATATCCTTTTAGTTGCAGTCATGTGTGTCTCCTTAGGGTTCTTCTGAAATCTGGCAACTAATCCAACTGCATGAGCAATATCTGGTCTCCTGTGAACAACATAATGCAGTTTCCCTGTCATTGATCTATACTCATTTTCATCAACATATGCGACATCATCCTCCTTAGACAGTTTACAACCTATAACCATTGGTGTCCCAACTAGTTTACACTCACTCATTCTAAATGTCTTCAATACTTCTTTCACATATTTGGACTATGTGATAAAGATACCACTCTTCATCTGGTGAATTTGCAAACCTATGAAGAATTTTATCTCTCCTACTAAAGACATTTAAAATTCACTTTTCATCTCATTTGCAAAGTTGTCACTCATGTCATCATTGCCTCCAAAAAATTATATCAGCCACAAACACTTCACTAACCAGTATCTTATCTCCTTCAGTCTTGAGATATATATTGTTGTCTTCACTAGTTCTCTGGAAACCTATCTTCATCAAGTGTGAATGTAGTCTTTCATACCATGCTCTTGGTGCTTGCTTCAAACCATATAGTTCCTTGTGCAGTTTATAGACCATATCCTTCGCATCAGTCAAATCATAACCATCTGGTTGTTTAATATATACTTCCTCTTCTAGTATTCCATTTAGAAATATTGACTTCACATCCATTTGATATAATTTGAATCCCTTATATGCTGCAAATGCAAGTAGAGTCCTAACACATTCCAATCTAGCAACTGGTGCAAATGTCTCGCCATATTCTTCTCCTTCTTCCTATGCATAACTTTTGCATACCAATCTAGCTTTGTTTCTGACTACTACTCCATCTTCATTCAATTTATTCCTAAATACCCATTTAGTTCCTATCACATTTTTATTCACCAGTCTGGGTACTAGGGTCCATGTATTCTTCTTTTCAATCTGGTCAAGCTCTTCTTCCATACCTTTGATTCAGTGATCATCTCCAAAGGATTCCTTAGAAGTTCTAGGCTCAATAGTGGAGATCATGCAAGAATTCTCTCTAATTCTTCTTATGGTCAACACTCCAACATCTTATCTCCAATAATCTGGTCAGGATTATGATTGAGTCTCACATTCCTTGGAATAACATGATCATTATCTTCAGGTTCTTCTTCCTCACTATCTTCATCTTCCGTAGAATCTACCTATTCTGGTTGAACTGGTAATACAAAATTCACTTCATCAACTTTTGGCTTCACCGGTTCTAGTTGCATAATCAAAATGTAAGGTTCATCTTTCTTCTTCTCTTCACTGGTTTCTCCTAAAACTTTAGGACACTCATCCACTCGGACATCAACACTTTCAATTGTTCTCTTTGTTTGATTGTTGTAACATTTGTAGGCTTTACTCTTGGGGGAATAACGAAGAAATATACCTTCGTCACTCTTAGCATCAAACTTACCAACATAGTCACATCTCTTGATAAAACATTTACTACCAAAAATCTTAAAGTAACTGACATTAGGTGATCTACCATACCAGTATTCATAAGGAATTTTTTCTACACCTCCTTGTATTAGCATTGTTCTAGCAGCTTCAACAACTGACCGGTTGTTCCTCTCTGCAATACCATTTTGTCGTGGTGTCCTAGGTACATAAAGTTGCCTCTCAATTCCATTGTCTTCACAATATCTAGTGAATTCCTCTAAAGCAAATTCACCTCCTTGATAAGTCCTCAGACACTTTATCTTCTTACCACTTTCCTTTTCAGCTAAGGCCCTAAATGCCTTAAACTTACTAAAGGCTTTTGTGTTGTCCTTCAAGAATGTGACCCACATCATTCTTGAGCAATCATCAGTTTAGATCATAAAATATCTATCACCTTGAATACTTTTAGTCCTTATTGGTCCACATAGGTCTGTATGAACCAAATATAATAAATGTTCTACTGAGAAAGATTTGCTCTTAAAAGTTGAGGATATCATCTTCCCTAACTGACATTCCTTACACAAACAATTCACTAGTTTATCCAACTGAGGAAAACCTCTTATTGACTTGGACTTACTGACTTTGACAATGTTATCAAAATTTATATGACAAAATCTATGATGGTGAAGCCAACTATCATCTACTTTAGCAATTAACCAGTTGTTGACTTTAGGATTTAGGTGAAACAGGTTACCTTTTGTTTGCTTGCCGATTGCAATCAGTTCACCTTTTCTCCCATAGATTTTGCACATTTCATTCTTAAATTCCAATGGATAACCTCTGTCATTGAGTTGATATACACTCAACAGATTGTGCTTTAATCCTTCAACCTAGTACACATCATCTGCACTACTCTTTCCATTAAGAGAAATGGTTCCCTTTCCTTTTACCATGCAGGGTGACTCATTTCCAAATCTCACAACTCCTCCATCAAATTCCTTCAAATTAAGAAATTTACTCCAGTCACTAGTCATGTGGTGTGAACAACCACTATCTATGATCCAATCATTAGAAATATCCATGTGAGAAACTAATTCCTTCTTATCAGATGTCTCCTCTTTAATGGAAACAAAGACAATGTCTTCATTAGCATCTCCCTCAGATTCCTCATCAGTGATTCCACCATCAACTGCAATGAGGCAGTTTCTTTTGCCTTTTCCTTTGTGCTTCTTATACTTCTCACACTTATGCTCATTCTCACCATTAGGATAGTTAGCTACAATATGTCCAATATTGTTACATGCAAAACACTTCAAAGGTAATTTAACTCTGTACTTACCGGTACATTCGGGTAACCGCTTGGCCAACAATGTGTCAAGCTTGATCAAACTATCTTCATCATCAATGTCTCTACTGGATCTAGACTCATAACTATGACTAACATCTATGATTTTCCTCATAGGTGGATTAGAGATTGAAGCTTTAAATGCAGATTTAGATTTCTAAGCACTACCATCATAACCTTTTAACTCAAATGTTGTAAGTTTACCAATGATGGAGTCAAGAGTTACTTTATTTTATCAATAGACTTTAGCTCCTGAATGGCTGCAAATCGGATAGCATAGACTGGTAGAAGGGTTCTCAACACCTTACTAACCACTGTGGTATCCTCCACTTTACCACCAACACTTTTGATCTCACCGACTATCTCCTTGATCCTCTGACCATACTGTTGAATATTCTCACCTTCAACCATCCACATGTCATCAAATTTACCTCTCAAACTCTCTTCTTTGGAAATCTTCACATGCTCATCACTACTATAGATTTCCTCAAGTTTCTTCCACACATCATAAGAAGTCTCCAAACCATGGACATCAACATACTCTAAATCAGACAAAGAACTAATAATGGCCTCCAATGCTTAATTATTCTCTTATTGTTCTTTCTTTTGATCACCAAACAGAGTCCCACTAGGTGCAGTATATTGTGTAACAACATTTTCCCAGTATTGACTTCCTAGACTCTTGATATATATTTTCATCCTATCACTCCATATTTTATAGTTTTCCCTATTAAACTTCAAACCTTCTTTCTTCATCATGTTCTTCTAGATCTTTACCTCAAGTTGTTAGGCTTAGAAACTAGAGGACCTAAAATGCTCTGATACCAATTGATGATATGATGATCAATAAGGATCCAGACAACTACTGAGAGGGGGGGTGAATCAATAGATAGAAAATTGACTAAAATTTCACCAACCTCAACAACAATCTCACAAGTCAATCATTGAACTAACTAGTTCAAACACTGAACTACAAACTGCAATACCATTGATAGTTTACCGGTTTGACTAACATATCAAAATAATAGTATAACAGCTCTGAAACTCCCAAACCATTTAACCAAAACATCAAAATACATTACTAATAGTAGTAAAAGCACATTTCAGATAACTATCGATCATCTTAACATATCTAAGTGGATTTAACAGCTAAGCAAATTAACCATATCAAACATAACCACAAAAACCATTCACCACTTGACACAATGTTTTTTGACATGGAAACCCAAATAGGAAAATCCATGGTTGGGATGAATACCCACAAGTATTCTGAACTCTTTTGAAGTTCGCCCTATTAGGAGGCAACCCTATTAAAGCTTTACAAAATGTCCCGTTAGGAACAAATCCTGTTAGGGACCAACTAGTTAAGGGATTGACTATAATGCCTTGTTAGAAGCAATACCCTATTAGGAGTAACCTCGGTAGAGGATTTGAAATCCAAGCTAATGGATTACCTAGTTAGAGGATTTAGATATCACTAAGCTTGTTAAATCTAACCCGGTTAAGGGATTTAACTATTGTAATTGTTAGAGAACAACAGGGGTTTACTGATCTGGTACATAGCACTACTCTACTTGATCAGATCCTTTTCATGCTCCTATCTACCTTCACATATACTACAGATACTCCTTCTGGTTTGATATTCAATCACACTGGCACTTAACCAAAATTGCCAACAAAAAGGCATTTGATTCCATCAAGGATTACCTAGATAATCCTCCTATCCTAATATCGGTTATGTCAGATAGGCCTTTCTTCCTGTATATTTCAGCCTCATCTCACGCTTTGGCAACATTATTGGCCCAACGCGATGATGAAGGGCGGGAAAGAGCACTCTATTACATCAGCCACACTTTAATATGATATAAAACCTGATATTCTATTGTGGAAAAATAGTGCTTGACCCTTGTCTTCGTGACTCAGAACCTGAGACACTACGTCCTTCATGCAGAATCATGGGTCATTGCTAAGAGTGATATCCTCAAGAACCTCTTTGCAAAGTTTGATCTCTTGGGAAGGCTGGCCAAGTGGGTGGAATTGCTCTCTGAATTTTACTTGTACTTCATAAGTCAAAAGTTGATCAAAGGGCAAGTCATTGTCGATCAATTAGATGATGCTCCCTCAAACAAGTGTTTTCCCACCTTAGACCTCTTTCCTGATGAGGACATTCTAATCATTGACCAAGACTCCATGTGGGACATGTATTTTGATGGTTCGAGGTGTCAAACTGGCTCAAGCTTAGGTGTGGTTTTTTTGTCTCACCCAAAGGAAAGATAGTTCCTCTCTCTTTCCATTTAGAATTTCATTGTACCAATAACATCACTGAGTATGACGCCCTGATAGAAGGAATCCGTGCTGCGATTGCCATGGGAGTAAAGAACATCCACATCCATGGAGATTCTAAACTTATTGTAAACCAAGTGACGGGTTCCTATCGTGTTAAGCAGTTGAAGTTGTCTCAATATAAGGATTTGGTATTGACCATACTGAAGCAATTCAATACTTACACAATAGATAGCATCTTATGGAAGGAAAATCACCATGCAGATGCAATGGAAAGTGTTGCTTCCCTTGTAGGCCTCTACTTTGGTCAAGATGAATATCGCTTTATGGTACAAGTCCTTCATTCTCTAGCGTTATCTGGTCAAGCTTAATTCGATGACCTTATGTGTGCCCATGTCAATTTTGGAGAATGGTTCATACACATTTTCAATTATTTAAAAACCAGAAGTTTTCCTGATGATGCCATCAAAAGCTGGCACATGCAGATTTAGAAGCTGGCCAACTGTTACATTCTCCTATCTAACGTGATTTATAGGAGATCATACAACAGTCTTCTTTTGCGGTGTCTAACAAAAGCTTAGATCCCCCTTGCTCTTCAGGAAGCCCATTTAGGCTCTAGAGGTGGGCATTTTGGGGGAAAATATTTGATACACAAACTAATCCACATGGGGTAATATTGGAAAATGATAGCATAATATTCCTTTGCCTTTGTCAAAAAGTGCCCCCAATGTCAACAACATAGCAACCTGATTGGAGCCCCTACATAGAAGCTCTCTAGTCAGGTCTCTTTGTGGTCTTTCCAGGCTTGGGGATTGGACATCATTGGATAAATATCTCCCCCTTTGTCTAAGGGCCATGTCTTCATCATCGCCGCTATGGATTACTTCACTTAGTGGGTCAAGGCAGTGCCGCTTAGATCGAGTACCGCTGATATGATTTGTGGCTTCATCACGGATAACATCATTTCTTGATTTGGCTTACCTTCTACCCTTATTTTTGATAATGTTATACCTTTTAAGAATAAGGAGGCTAACTAGTTTCTTGAAAAATTTCACATTCAACACCGCTTTTCTACACCTTACTACCCACAATCTAATGATCAAGTGGAAGCATCTAACAAAACCATTGAAAAGATCTTATGTAAGACCGTCACTAAACATGGTAAAGCTTGACATTTGTAGTTAGTATACACATTATGGGCCTATCGCACGAGTGTTTTTATGGCTACAAGAACGACACCCTACAACCTCGCGTATGGTGCCGACACTATTATTCCTCTTGAATTGGAGATTCCCTCTTTGCGGGTCTCCTTAAAAGGGGTTATTGATGATGATTTCTATCGAACTCTTTGTTTAAATCAACTTGAATTGTTAGATGAGAACCTCTTAAAGGCCCTTCAACATCTTCAATCTTATCAAAAGTATTTGTCCAAACAATATAACCAAACTGTGCTACCTCAGACCTTTAAGATGGGTGACCTGGTTCTCTATGAGAACAAGAGAAATGTTAATGCACTACCTGACCAATGAGGGAAATTTAGCTTGAATTTGTTAGGTTTGCACATCATCACCTTTGTTTATGGTTAAAGTGCCTATGGTTTATCCTCCATGGATGGCACTCCTCTTAAAGAGTCAATCAATGCCACACACCTACGTAGATACTATGCATATAAGATGTATAGTATGTATCTTGTACATGATACCTAGATGCCTATGAGGGGGTCACGCCCTGACACATCCTTCATCAACACGACATTCATCTTTGTGCTATGAAGTGATTATGGATTGTTACATATCTGTGTGTGTGCGCATGTACATGTGTCATATATATAGATCATCATATAAGATTTAATCATACATATGAACATATGTAAATTAAATCATGATAAGCATCTAATTCTAAATCATCCATCACATGAGCATATAAAATAACAACAAAATCCATCAATGAGAAAACAAGATAGAACCACAATATCGCATCTCATAGATGTGTGTGTGTGTGTGTGTCAATGTATCATATCAATGTACATGTATCACATCACTACAAAAAAATGTGATGTTGTCATATGTGTCTCTGCTATACATGAATACATCTGTGTATATATACCAAAACAAAACAATGTTGTACATGGAATGAATAAAAAATGTGTCATGACTACTCTAGTGGGTGAGTACCTAAGGTTGTTGGCGCTGGAGGATCTTGGTCTCGTGGAGGAGGCTGTCTAAATGAGGTCAACTATGATCCCGCAATCATAGTGCTCCATGATCATAGACCCCTTAGATCTCCTCATAACTTAGTCACAGTCTTCCACTATGTCATCAACTCCTCTCATGCTTCCATCTCTCGCTGGTGTGATGCCTTGAGATCTCCCATCAACTAGTGCACTTGGGGGGAGGTCTAAATGACCTATGACACCCTGCTATGCAACGTCCACCTATTGCTAGAGGTCATCAACTTGTCTCTGCACAGCATTGCGTACCCTTTCGACACTCTCAGCTCGCATCCTAGACTAGTCTCTCTTTCTGAGAACAACGCGAACCTCTTGCAAGGCCTGATCCCACTGCCTCGTCACAATGGCTAGTTGTGTTTCTCCCTACACCAACTCCACTCAATCCTCCTCATATGCTATTCATAGTTGTGCTACCAATTCGAATAGTTACACATGTCTCCCTGCTAACTGGAGGTGTCAGTAGATGTCCAATATAGGTCCTTGAGTCTACACATCAAGGATGACCTTTGCAAGCACCTAGTGGATGAAGCTCAACCACTTAGCTATGCTCTGTGTAGGCACAAAACATTTCACATCAATATCTATCATGTCCAAAAATATCTACATCTATGCATATACAAATGAAAAGACTAAAGTACATCAACTGAAACTACAAGTATGTACTAGGATCGCCCCTCTGCTAGTCTGGATCCTACGGAGGCACCCTTCTAGAGGTTCCCTCCACAATCATTGTTTCTACTGGTCATGCTCATGGTGCAACTAGTGGTACAACTGGTGATGGTGGAAGAGCCCTAGAAACTGGCACAACTCGGTCTAGACTCAGGCTCCTTGTTCGCCATCTTTGTTGTGGTCTCTCACCCTCATTGCTCGTAGAGGCTTGGTCGTCGCTGTCTCCCCCTAGAGCTCTGACGTCTCCTCCCTCTGCATTTGGCAAAAAGATTAATGTTGGACCTACTCTACACTACCAGCCTGCGAACCCCAGTGTGACTTTGACATCATCTATGTCAAGTTGTGGTGCAAAGTCATCATCGTCACTCCCCTGCAGACTATCCTGTACATCTCCGTGGGTGGGACAGGGTAGGTCCTGTGGTCGCAATGCACTCCTGGCTAATTGTGCATAGGTTAGAGAAGTAGATGGAATAGTTTGCACCTTCTCAAACTATCACATGCATCATCGCTAGTAGTACGACATCACCACATGGTCCTGGCGGTCGAGTAGGAATCAATCTCTCTACATCTGTGGGAGCTGTGTGGAGTCTATGATCTAGGCCCCCATGTCTCGGTAGGCTGCCAGATCACATCTCTAATGCCGAGCTGGTCAAAGGTGACCATCTAGTAGGTGAGGTCTCTCATCTACCATCCTTCGCGTCGTAGTGGATATGCGTGTGCTCGTGGCATGTTTAGGGGCATCGACACTAGTAATCCAACTGGCTCTGTGCAAGTGATGTTCTCAAAGGCCCAGACCTATAGGAGAGTGCACGCTATGAGGCTGTAGTACTTTTCCATCTCCTCCATCTAATCCAAATGGGTCAACATACTGCGACCCCATGCATACACTACCTGCCTCTCCTCCATCTCCCAGATCAAAGGGACAAAACCTGCAGCCAGCTCTAAACCACGACTGTCTATCAATACCCATCGTGCAATGATCGCGATCATGATATGCCATACCAAGGGTATTGACACTCATCCTTGGCCCAGTACTCATAGGTATATGTGTTATGTGTGTCTACCATTCACCCCAAGGCCCACTCTTGATGTCTTCCTAGCTCCGCTGCAGAAAGGATCGCTGATAACACTCATTCCCCTAGATAGGAAGCCATAGGCTGTGGTAGAAGCCAATCAGTGTCATCATCATCTCACCTATGGGCAGCTGGAAGGACATGGTGTCTGTGTCCCACCTCTCCATCAATGTCTGTAGCATGGAGCCATGGGACTGAAACTCGAGCAACATGTATGTCCACCATAAGCCCACTCTATGGATGAGTCATTTATCAACAATTGATATCTCATCTACTTGACTCTGCAACATTTGCAATTGGTTCCCTAATGTATGCTCATGCATCTCGGCCAATGTTTGCATGCAAACAATTTTGCATTAGTTCCAGTTCCTCTTTCTCAGTAGATGCCTACGCACCTAGAAGATGCAGGATGCCAGTGCCCTTTCAGGATGACAGTGCATCATCCAGACGAATGCACTCATCTAAGACACAGGTGCGCAGACTGGAGGATAGTGCATCCCAAGGATGCCTACGTAGCCATCTGACTAAAATGATCCAAAAAAGCACCAAAAATACAAAACAAGGCATGTTTTGAGTCATACTTGGTCAGGCTCACTTCCCTGCTTGACCACGGTCCACAACTCCTTGATCCTGCTAGCCCTAAGCTCGTCTATGTGACATTTTTGCTCAGACTCTATGAAAATCTTAGCTAGAACACCCATAGTGAATAGTAACAATGACCCTTCTTGGGGCCCACTTTCAAGTATATAGCCCAATGTTTTTCCCCGAAATGGATTTTGCCTATTTTTGGAAAATTTTGGCTTGTTTTCCTTCCTATTTTTCTCACCTTATTGGGGGAAAAACACTAGGGGGTATATACTCACCTTCATCTGATTTTTCTCTTCTATCCATACTAACATTCTTTAAGCATTCCTCTCACCAAAGTAGCTTCCTTTGTTTCCATGCTAACAAATTTTCTAATCTTGCAATATGGAATCTGTCATACCAAATGTTGGGTTTCCTCATGGATACTTGGGGGCATTGCTCGTGATCGCCGACTCAACCTATACGGTTTCTACAATATCCTTTTTGGCTAAGTATTTATTGTATCTACTGCATTTATTGTACTGCATGAGCTTAATGAACATATCTTTCCAAACTACTTTATTGTGACTGATCCCTACAACTGACTAGTCCACTAAAGTGGGGCCAAAATGTAGTGTCCTAAAATGCGCCTAGTGCATTTATGACACTTACACATGACGCCTAGTGCATTTATGATGGTTCTATGATCAAAATCATATTATTTTGGCATCATGGGTTCAAAATACAAAGTGCCTCAAAATGCCTTGAAAGCCCCTTTGGGCCTACTTTTGGATGGACGAAAGCGTGACACGGGGATGTCTGCACACCGCGCTAACGTCCCAAAAAGCTGGTGGAATATCGAATCTGGCAGAGAGCTGGACGTTGGCTGATGCGTGTCCTTTGGATCATGTTTCACCATAACGGCTCTTTGCACCTCTTTCAATTTTTAAAACCCTTCCTAGCTCATTTTGAAGGGTTCCCATCTTGGGTTCTTGGCTCTTAGCTCTTATTGTTCTCTTGATATCGTATTTCTCTCTTCATTCTCTTGGACATACACTCTACCAATATCAAGCTACAACCATCTTGTGGTGGCTCTTACCAAAAAGCATTATCGTGGGCTTGTTCACGCTCATATCTTCAAGAAAGAGGGGTTTGGCTTTATGCCTCATCTTATCTTTTACCCATTTTCATTACATGCAATGATTCCTTTGCATTATTGATTGTATCTATTATCTAGGTGCATATTTCCAATTTTCCAATTTACCAAGTTTCCAATTTATCTTTCCATTTTATCTATTTGGCTGTCCATGATGGTGGAAACACCTAAACGGGGGTCTAACTGAGGTAGGCCCCTATACAACCCCAACAATTTTCCTTGTCTTAGTGTGTACAGGTGACAAACAAGTTCTATGCATAGGAAATCACTTGCAGGCTTCTTTCTGGACTTTTCCCTATCTGTGGGTCGTATAGTCGATAACACGACACACTAGTGTCCACGCCCCACACTGGCGTCCAAAATCTGAGAGATCCCTAACTGGAAGGTATAATTTTCTTTTAGAATTATATTATTCTGTAAAATCAGTTTTTGTATATTTATTATTCCTGCATTGTAATCTTGTGTTTTAGTTAGTTTAGTTGTTATCCCTTGGCTCATCTTAGTGCCAGTTCGAAGAGGTAGAACTGATTTTCCTTCTGAGATTCATCATCTTGGAGGGCGAAAATATCCTCCCCTACACCTACAAGTTATGACACAAAGTAGAACAACATTACTCCATGATTTTGATATCTCACAAACTTTGGAGGATGATCCAAATCAAGCAAATGCAGCTAATACAAGGCTTAGGAGGCCCAATAATGGTGGTAGTAGGAGAGAGTGTCTCGTTCTTGAGTCACCTTCATCCTTATTTCAAAAACTAGAAATTACAAACACATACACTCATTCTCATGCCAGTTATGATAGAACCTCTTATGAACAACCCCATAGTCATCCTTTCCCATGGAGAAGAACTACCACCACACATGCTCATGATGATACCCAAGATCATACCAATGCATACAATTACACTCAAGCGAATATTCAAAATCCCGTGTTATATTTAGGGGCAATACTTAAGATCACTCTTATGATACCTCCTATCTTCATGGTCATGAATTATGGTTTGGAAATACACCTACAATTAAGTATTTCATAATTTTTGGTAGTAAATGTTATATCAGGAGAGATGATATTATTGGGAAATTTGATCCTAGATGTGATAAAGGCATATTTCTTGGTTATTCTAATGAAAGCAAAGCATATAGATGTTATGACAAGAGATTGTAGAGAATTGTGGAGAGTGCTAATGTCAAAGTAGATAAGCTGAACATAAGTCAAATCAGAGTTTATGAGAAGGAACTGGCAGTAGAAATGATTATATTTGAATTGGTAGCACCTTTACCAGAACAAAGAGTTGAACCAGTTACTCCAACAGTATTAGTGAATTCTACAGTAACTGAAGAATAGGGAAGAGGAACAGAAAGTCAGAAGACTCCTAGGTATGTGAGATTGAATCATTCAGAAGATCAAATCATTAGGGATAAGAGCAATGGAGTGATGACAAGAAGAAGACTAGAAACTAATGAGGTATGTTTAGTTTCACAAGTTGAACTGGTATCAGTAGTTGAGGCATGTAAACACTAATACATTTGGTCTAGAATTCTAATGGAGGTTTCCAACGGAGAAGGTATATTGTGACCAAATTTGATTTTTTTTGAAAAAATACCCAAATTCATCAGAATTCCAATGATAATTTCACATTTGGTTTAGAAAAAGAAGGTATTAGAAATGATTTTTATTTTTTTTAAAGTTCCCGTGTTCGTCAAAATTTCGATGACAACAGGCATTACTTAAAAAAAAAAGAGAGAGGTCAAGTCATTTGCGCAATCAATCCCATGTAGGCTTCCACGTCGACATCTGGCAACCCTTGGCAAGATCAAATGACACACTCACCATTCGAGGTAGAATCTTCACCTTCTTTTGCAACCCACTTGTAATGGCATATTACCTACTAAAACTTGCTTTGAACCTACAAATACTATAATGGCTTATGGTCGAGTTTCAATACCTCCACTCTTGAATAAAATAGCAGTCTAATGAAATTGTCTTTTAATGAACTGATGCCATTGACAAATTTTCATTGGCTGTGATGTCTAGCCCCTACATGTTGATGGTAGTAGCATGTCATTGCTTGGATTTGCATATATGAGGAATTTCTTGGGTTGAGTAACTTAAAGTTTCTCTCTCGTATAGGTGGTCGAGTGCATCCCACCCATTGCTGAGGAGTTGGAATGGCTTGAGCTATCCCCCATGCCTCATTTGTCGATGTTCAGTCTTCCCCTTTCATCACCATGAATTCTATATGGCCTGGAGGGCAATCAACCTCTCTTTCTCTTTTCTCTCTCTCCCACCCTGCCCCTACCATGGCACTAGGATGTATACACAATGAAGAACAAGCTAACCAGCTAAAGGATCAACCTTTCGCGGGTAGCATTGATGAGTTTCCAGTTCTCATTAGAAGATGGAGTAGGAGAGGCCATTGTCAAACTATTTTTGTAGTTATCAACCACACCCCCTCTAAAAGTGAGGTAGTTCTAGACAATTACTTTCCCTCTCAAGGCTCCATTTTCTTACCTAACATAGTAACTTGCATTAGGCCAAATTTTATTAGGAACTTTAGCAAAAACATATTCAATCATCTCACAATCCTACAACAAAAGTATATAGATTTTACTATCAATAATAGTACACCTTAGTGTACATTGTTTATTAGTGATATTTATCCCTTTGTTGTTCTATGATAGGATCTTCATTTTATAGTTCTCTTGTCACCTAAAAAATTATCTAGGGTCCCTTGTTTCCCCATTTCTATATCCTTTTCCACTTCCCTTTGTTGAGTATCTATAATATGATTAGGTCTTCATTTCCTCAAATTTCTTCTTATGCTAGCTTTCTTTCCTTTGATCTTATTTCTATTTTTACTTCTAACCATTGTCTAGTTGATCTCTTAGCTAAAGGTATGGGAAGATTTAGGAGGGTTGTTAAAGTCAAGCAAGACTTCAACAATACCTTTTTCTTCATTAGGGGACTTAAATTTTTCATGTTTTATGTTAAGGTCTTTAGTTGGAAAACCATCTTCCATTTCTACTATTTTTTTTGTCTATTGTGTTTCCTTTCACATTTACAAATGTGAGTGAGAGTCATCTTAAACCAGTTCTAGGGAGGTAGCTAGCAGAGGAAGCTTCATAACATTAGATTTTGTGTTAATATGTTCCAAACTTTTTTATCTATAGTGTGAGCCTTAGGGATTATCTCTGCAATAGTATGAGATGAAACTTTATTTTTGTCTTTTGAGGCATGATCCACACTTCAGGAGTCACTTTTGTATTAACTTGTTCTTTTGTTTGTGTTTCCTAATGTTTCCTTCTTTGGACCTTGTCACGTTATCATTTGGGTCTAGCTTCTTTGTTCCCTATTGTGTCTTTCCTTGAAGGACTCCCCCTTCTTCCAAACTAGTATTTATCCCATTTAAAAAAAAATGATAGTGTGGAGTAGTGAGAAAGGGGCTATGATGAGTAAAAAGAGTGCATGACCTTGGTAGGAAAGAGGCTAAACATAAATGTAAATAAAAAATTGACATATATATCTCAATTTTGAAATGCTTGGCATGAAGTTCCACACAAGACTTAATGTTCTAAAACATGTTAGTGTATGCTTTCATCAAGGAAAAACATAATGTAGTTGATCATAACTGATGTAACAAAGTTGTATCTTTGAATGCCTTGTTCCTTGATTATAGATCTATGCTCAATTGAAAAATTGGTAGATGTGGGTTGGAGTTGATAGGGGTTTGAAATGAGAAATAGACTTGTATCTATATGCAACTTTCACCTTTTCAAATTGAACTTTTTGAAAAGTCCAAATTTGGAGAGGAAATTCCTACTATTTGCAAATCCAACATTCATCTTTCAAATTTTAGGTCCAATTTCCATGAATAAGGGTTCCCAAGACCCTGGTCCTAGAAAATTGAGCCATGACGAACATCATGAATAAGGGAATGAACCAAATTTATGGAAACATTCTCAAACCTAAGTACAATTAGGCATAAATAAGGCACAACCACTAAAGTGAGTCCAAACCTAGTGTATATTTATAAAGAGATACAACTTATGATGCAATATTTAGCCCCCTCTTAGCAAGAGTGTGAAATTATGCTCATGTAGTCTTGGGAAAATATTTATCCCCCTCTTTACATCATAAATATAATTTCCATGTGTTTGATCAAATCAATAACTATCTAAAAAATTGAAACGCTAGGGAGAGACATTAAATGTGAAGAGGATTGATGTGCATGGAGATTGTTAATTGCATATTTGAATAAATATTTTATTGTAATATTTATGTCAGTTCAATTTGTGTGAAAGCTTTACCCTCTTTTGAATCTTCCATACCATTCAAATATTTATGTATTGGTACCTAATTGTGAAAGTTTGAGATCCATTGGGGAAAAAGTTGTCATTTTGCCATGACAACTTTTGCATTTCTTGTAGAAACTTCTTAAAAATATGGTTGGAAATTTAGTTTATGGTGGTTTTAGGTTCTAACCCACTTGGATGGGAATAAATAGGCCTTTGGCATGCCATCCAAGAGTTTTGCTTAATGAAATTGGGGTTTTCTGTGCATTTTTGAACGTTTCAGTCTGATTCTCTTCATTTTTCATTGTGAAAATCATCATAATTTGATGGGAAGTAAATTTGATGTGGTAGAGAGGTGAGTTAGCTTCATTTTGTCTTTTTTTGGCATTGAATTTTATTTTGTTTTAAAGAAGATATCATAGTTTTTCCAAAAAATGTCAAAACCCTACCTAGTGTTTATCGAGAGGAGTAAATAATGTATAGTTTGGTCTCCCATGCATATAAATTCACCCAAATGTGTGGGAAGACATATGTTCATGCTATGTATCATATTATGTTGTGCAAAGGGCTCCAAATTAGATTTGGTACATGTTTGGGCATGAGGACAGTCTGATATCTCTATGTATCAGACAATAAAAGGCAATAAGAGTGAAGAATTTGGTGGGAAGACCAAGCGATTGGTATTTTGAAGTGGTTGATGATAGAGAGAGGGGTGAGGGGATCCTATGAAACCTTTGGAAGGGTTTGTGGATCAAAACCAAATGAAATAGATTAAATTTCTATGACTGTCCTAAGGGTATTAATTGTCACAGTCATAGTTTTACTAGTGATATTGTTTTTGTTTTGACAGAGTTGTGTTTGTAAACCCAAGTGTGGACATGTAATGGAGTCATGAGATGTCTTAAGACTACATCAATACTTAACAACAACTTGACAAGTTGATTCAAAAGGGTCATATTGACCAACTACTTTTTCTTTGTGGAAGCCCATTTTGTACTTTCCAAGAAGAAGATGGGACATGGTGATTCAAATCGACTATTGGGTCCTAATCAAGACCACTATCAAGAACAAGTATTTTGATCCCTCAAATTGCTGACCTCTTGAACTAGCTCCGAGGAGATGAATTTTTCAACAAGATTGATTTGAAATTAGGGAACCATCAATTTCTTGTTGAGCTAATTAACATTTGGAAGACTTTATTTAAGTCCAAGAAGGGCTTCTTTGAGTGGTTATTGATGCCCTTTGGCATAATCACTACAAAAAGCATTCACTCAATTGAAATAGAAGTTTTGTTCAGTACCACTATTTGTTTTGTCTGATTTGTTGCAATCTTTTGAGACCAAAATAGATGCCTTAGAGAATGTATGGGGAACAATCTTGGCTAACATTAGCATATAGTTGCCTACCATAGTGAGACGTTTTCTAACATAGTGTGTAGGCACCTAAAATATGACAGAGATTTATGCTATTGTTTAGGTCTGCATACAATGAAAGGACTACATATTGGAAGGAGATAATCATTCATACTTATCACAAGCTTCTGCAGCTCATGTAGACTCAAGATGAGTTGCAAAATGACCATCAATGAGTGTGAACCCTGTCTTCGCAAATTATGATCATTTTCCATGATACTTGACCCTATCCTCATGGTGTTGGCTCAATTCATATTAGTTTTCCCAAGCCTAGAAGCCAATTAATGTATCCAAGGGTGTCTAGAAGAATGAACTATATGATCATTGAATTTGTATGTTGAAACCATTATACATGCCCCTACCTCTCCATCATACACATGAGTCAAGGATGATAGTGTGGTGTGCAAACATTGTATATGGATAGGACACAAGAATCTGTACCAGATAGTGCTAGGTGAAATGTATTTAATATATTAGACTTACAAGGACATATGGGGAAGTTTGTACAATGATCATGATAATGGTGTTTGCACCTGATCCTCTATACATTACTGATCTCCTGGTTTTGGGACCCTTAACCATTATAACTATTGCTTTTATGCTTTTGATGTACCTGACTTTGGGACTGTCCTTTAACTATTAAGTGTGGGACTTTGTTTTCACCGTTGACTGTCAAATGATCTAGACAACATTGTGCTTGTGATACTACCATGACTGGGCTCTAACCCTATCTTTTTTTTAAAAAAGGCCTTCATGATTGTATTCTACCTCCAATAAATGGCTTTTGTGCTGCCCTACAATTTGGATGACCTTCTTTTTGGTGTTTTCTCACTCTCCAAGGTACTTATTGTGACTCATAACACTGTATTTTTCTTGTGACTTCTAATGCTTGTGACAAATATACACTATGCAATGATGCTTGTGACTCATCACAAATCATAGTAACCCTACAACTCAACATACTTCACTCTCTTTAATGAAGACACAACCAACTATGCCCATGAATACTATTTCCCCTGTTAACCAAAATAACCCTACCTTTTCTTTTAATGTTGCTCTAGTAAATCAAATACCTCTTGGATTACCCCACAACTAGAATAATCAAGTTCCTCGAGTTGGTGGTTCAAGTTCAAGAATGAATACTGGGAATGTTTTTGCCGGTAACCAATTCCAGAGAAGACCCATCAATGTTGAATTGTATAGACAACTTTTCTTTGATGGGATCCCAGGTTATCCAAGCCACGTCCCTATTGAAATGAGGGAAAAACTTCATAAATTTGCTGGAAACAATGCCATAAGTGTGGAGGAGCATCTGAAGTCTTTCATTGATATGATTAATGATTATGAGATTGAAAATGAGGATGTGATAATGAAATTGTTTGTGCAATCTATAGTTGAAGATGCCAAGGATTGGTACAGAGGGTTGCCTGTAGATAGCATAAGTTCTTGGGAAGAATTCAAGAATTGCTTTCAAGAGAAATATGGGGACAAGAAAAATGTGAGCTTCATGCTCAATGAGTTTAATAATATCAAAAAATTTGATAATGAGGTTGTCACAAACTTTAATGCAAGGTTCCAAAAGGCAATGCATAGATTATTTCAAGTGAGGAGGTTAGATGAAAATGTATGTTTAACCACCTATTATAATGCCTTTGACACAAAGATGGCCTATATCCTCAGGGATAAAAACCCACACAGTCTAAGAGATGCTTTTAGAATTGCAATAAATATGGAAAGTAATAGGAAAGCATCAGGCAAAGTGGGAAGAAGAACTGATGGCAGACTATGGCAAGAGAAAAAGCCACAACCAAGTAAGGCCTCTAGAGAAGAGGATAACATTGAGAAACTGATGACTATTGTGAAAGACCTTACTGCAAAGGTGAGTAAGAATCATAAACCTCATTACAATTGTCAAGATAGGCCTGCTAGGTTGCATGATATGCCATATAATACTACCTGGAAAGATGAAAAACATGTGCAAGAGAAGCCAAGAAGTACACAGAATCATGATACTCCTGACCCTTGAAAAGGTGGAAACATACATAATGTGGAGAATACTCCTTGGTGTGTAGCATGTGATGGACCACATTACCCTTACCAATGTGCTGTGGCTTAGGCTTTAAATGAATCTATGAGGAGTGAGGGTGAATTGAGATATCAGAATGAGGATAAGCCTGCAGTAAATATGTTTGAAACCATTGTTGAAAGTGACTCTGAGTCTTCACAGGATGAAGCAGATAAGTATGATGCATTAAGCAACAATGCAAATTGCCATGGGCAATTAACAATTTATTGGCATCCTACTCCAAATGTGGTGACAATTGAGGATGAAGAAGTTCATCTTAGAAGGCCTAGTGAGGAAAAAGTGAAGAACCTCACCAAAGCTGCAATAGCTAAGGCCAAACATAACTATAACTTGAGAAGTAGCAAGAATGATGAGAATCAGGGTGAACCTGGTTCCATGTTTATTAAAGAAGTTTCTCAGAAAAGGGTGGCTAATGGTAAGACTTCGGCCAAAGATGGTCATGCTAAAAAGGACCAGTCCAACACTTCAGGGAAACCTGAAAAGGTTAATGCAACTGGTGATTAATTAAAGACCGTTGCTGATAAGAAGATAAGTAACCAAAAGGTAGATAAGGGTAAAGCCCATTCCGAATCTAATATTAATTCTACATTTGATATGACTCAAGCTTTAACCCAGATGAAAGTTATCATACCACTAATGTAGTTGTTAAAAATAAAAGAACACAAAGAAGCTGCATTTTCTTTGCTTTCTAGTATATCAAATACAGATGCATCTTCACCAAAAGGTACTGAAAAGGAGAGAAAGGATCAAGAACACAAAATCCTAGAAATTTATGTGGGAAACACAATTACTCAGGAACCTTCCCAATTTGATCCTTTTTATGTGACATTATTAGTCAACAATAGACTAATAAAAAATTATATGATAGATTCTGGGGTTGCTGCAAATGTGATGCCATATGGGGTCATGAAAGAGCTAGGATTGTCAATAAGTACCTTGTATGGGAAATGCTATGCTATGGATAATAGAGAAGTACCTATTGTGGGTACAATGAAAGATGTAGAGGTGAAAATAGCAACATTCCCTGAGGCCACCTATAGGATGGATGTCATAGTAACTGACACCAAGCCCCATTATGGAAAGCTTTTATCAAGACAATGAGCTGCAACGGTTGGAGGAAATGTCCAACTAGACCTCTCATATGCAACCATCCTAGTGAATGTAAATTAGGTGAAATTATATAAAGAACCACATGCCCCAAGGGTCATGAGAAAATAGATCCTAACATGCTTAATTGCATGATTGATGTGGACCTTGACAACTTTAGAATTGAACCAATTCGGAATCAGCTAAAAAATACAAACCCTATTGTTAATGAATTGGAATCTCAACAGGAAGGCCTATGGCAGATTTACTTTGATGGAGCTTGTTCCAAAGAAGGATATGGAGAAGGAGTACTTTTTGTTTCCCCATTAGGTATTACATTTAAATACTCCTTTCTATTGACTTTTCAGTGCACAAATAATACAGCTGAGTACGAGGCCTTATTATTGGGATTGGAAATTGCTAAGAAACATGGGATTCGGTTGTTAAGAGTCTTTGGAGATTCAGAACTTGTGGTTTCTCAGATAAGATAAAAATATGCATCTAAGAATGACAGGTTAAAAAGGTATAAGCATGATGTTTCGGATGTGATTGAGTATTTTGATGCATTTTCAATTGACTAGATTGAAAGGTCAAAAAATATTATGTCAGACTTCTTAGCTAATGTTGCACTAAAAAATGATGATGTAACATTAACTGGAGTATCAATAGTTGAGATCAAGGCCAAACCTTCTATTCCAGACAATGTGTATAACTGGTAGGTGTTTGAAAATGAGGATGATATACTCAGGTTTGTACAATGCATTGATGACTATGAAGGTCAGAAAATCAATTGTATTGCATTGGTAGAAGTAGTAGATGAGAAAGAAATAGTTTTTGGAAATGACATAGTTCAACTAGAAACTAATGAGATACTGAGAGGACTAGTGGAACTAGAGGGTATGTTCATCTATAGTGATGGTCATTTACAGCATAAGTCATCTACTAAGTTGGGAGAGCTGGAAGAGGTAAACTTAGGGATAGAGTCATCCCCTAAGTTGGTGTATATTGGGAAAAGTTTGCCTTCCCATATCAAGGCTAACCTCATTAATCTGCTAAAAAAGTACAAACATGTTTTTGCTTGGTCTTACAATGACTTGAAGGCATATAGACAAGATTTATTTCAGCATGAAATACCTCTGCATCCCGATGCTAAGCCTTTCAGACAAAAGAAAAGACCTATCAACCCCCTCCTGGAACCCAAAATGCAGCAATAACTGACCAAGCTGAGAGAAGGGGGAGTTATAAAGCCTATAAGGCATTCATCATGGGTATCCAATCTGGTTCCTGATAGGAAGAAGAATGGGGACATAAGGCTCTATGTAGATTTTAGGAATTTGAATGTCGCTTCTCTTAAGGACAACTATTCATCACCAAATATGGAAGCTATTCTATAGAGGGTCTTTGGGTGTGATCTATTATCAATGATGGATGACTTCTCCAATTACAATCAGGTATTGGTAAAAGAGTCTGAGTAGTTCAAGACTGCTTTTACTACCCCTTGGGGAACCTATGTTTATGTAAGGATGCCATTTGGTTTGAAGAATGTTGGGGAAACCTTTCAGATGGCTATGGATGTAGCCTTCAAATAATTTATTAAATCATAATGGTTGTTTACCAGGATGATCTTACATGATTTTCAAAGAAGGCAGATGATCACTGTGGTCATCTAGAAAAAGTATTTTGCAGGGCCTTGGAATTTGGTGTGTCTCTAAATCCCCAAAAATGCCACTTTGTTGTAACTGAAGGAAAGCTATTAGGACATATTGTTTCCAAGGAAGGAGTCAAGATTGAACCTGAGAGAATTGAAGCTATTAAAAATGTGCCTCACCTAAAGAATGTTAAAGGAATCCAGTCCTTCTTAGGTAAGGTGAATTTTGTCAGAAGGTTTATAGCCAATTTTGTCGAGATTTATAAGCCTATTGTTAAGCTACTGAAAAAGGATACTAAGTTTTCTTGGGATGAGGAAGCAACACAAGCCTTTGACAAGATTAAAAAAGCTATTCAGGAAGCCCCAGTGCTAAAATCTCTTGATTACAGTAAGCATTTTTCACTGTTTTCCTTTGCTTCTTACCATATAATAGCAACAATATTGCTTTAGAAGGATGATGAAGGTTATGAACATCTAATCACTTTTTATGGTAGATCCTTGCAGGCTGTTGAGCTAAAATATGAGATTATGGAAAAACAGGCACATGCTTTGGTCAAGGTTGTTAAAGCATTCAGGCCTTATCTTGTAAATGCAAGAGTTGTTGCTTATGTCCTGCATGCAGCTGTCAAAGATATTTTATCCCAGTTTGAAGTTACTGGTAATTGGTGCAGGTGGATAAATAGGATACATGAGCTTGATCTTGAGATCAAGATCACAAAGTTGGTAAGAGGACTGGGCCTGGCCAAACTGATGACCGAGTCAAATCTTGCTAACATTAACATCAACAATGTTGAAACTGAATAGGTTATGATCACTAGCATTGAAATGCAGCCAAGTATTCAGAGATTGTGTATTTCTTGAAAAATGCAACATGTCCAGAGGGAATGACCCATAACCAAAAGAGGACACTAAAGTTGAAGTCACATAAATATGTTCTCGTTCAAGGAGACCTGTACTGGAGAAACAGAGATGGGGCATTATTGATGTCTCTATATGATTCCCAAGCTTGAAAGGTTCTGACAGAGATGCATAATGGAGTATGTGGAGGTCACTACTCAGCAAAGACAACTACTAGAAAAATAATCAAGGCAGGATATTACTGGCCCACCTTTTTTAAGGATACTCACAAATATGTTTAGAAATGTGACCCTTATCAAAAAATTTCTTCCAAATTAAAGTATGCAAGTGCTCTGCCACTTAACCGTGTTATAATTGAGGCCCCTTTTTTTAAATGGGGCATTGAATTCATTGGAAGGATAAAAGAAAAATCAAGCCAAGGTCATAGGTGGATCTTGGTGGGCAACTAGTAAAATTTTTATTGAATTTTTAATGGATAATGTATTGACAAGGTTTGGTGTGCCTGTGAATTTGATTATGGATAATGCTATGTGCTCCAGGTCAGAGGAATCATAGAATTTTGTGCAAGTTATGGAATTATCATGTCATATTCCTCACCGCACCACCTATAGGGCAATGGCCAAGAAGAATCAAGCAACAAAAGCCTCCTGAACATCATTAAGAATATTCTTGAGTAGAATAAGTGATCTTGGGACTAGAAGCTCAAGCTAGCTTTATGGGTAGATAGGGTTACTATGAAAAGGGCCTTTGGTACATCTCCATTTGAATTGGTATATGGAATATAGACCAGGGTACCTGTAAATAATCTCCTCCCTGTATACAAATTCTTGCAAGTTGAATAATTGGAAGTGTCTCAACCTATGGAGGACATAATGATCCAATCGGTATAATTGGAATAAATGAGAATTATAGCTCATAAAAGGAATCTGAAGATTCAATTGCAGTCAAAATATCTTTTTGACAAAAGAACCACAACCAGAAAGTTTCAAATTGGTGATATGGTTCTTCAATGGAATGCTAGAGAACAAGATAAGGGAAAGCACAAGTTTGAGTCATTATGGATAGGCCCTTTGATTATATTCAATGTCAATGGACAAGATTCATACTTCCTACAAAGAATGAATAGTGAGCTACAAGAATTCCCAGTGCATGGACAATTCCTGAAACATTACTTTTAATAACTCATTTTGTCCATGCACAGTAGTTGTAAAATTTGTATACATTAGGTTTTCTTTGGTTAGGGTTTTGTTTTGGTCTGCATCCCAGAGTTTTACTAGGTTCTTGCATTGATCTCACATCCAACCATCCCCAGTCAAAGCCACTATTATCAGTATTTTGGATGGTGTTGAAATATTCCTGATATCCCTAAATTGTTTCTACAATTTTTCAGATTGTTCCTTGTTTGCAAGACAATGGGTTCTAAAGGTTTTGGGTTTAATAATTTAAATCATTTAAAAATAAACCTATATTTTTGTCATCTTAAGGGAAGGTCTTTTAAATCATTACCTTTTTGCCACTTAACTGGAAGGGTCTTTATGTCGTTAAAAAGGGGCCATTTAAGTCTTGGTCCTAGGCGGGTTTCATTTCTAAAGTTGGAGCGCTTTATTTTTCCCTAAGTCCTAAGTAATCCTTTAATGCATGTATCGGGTCCTTAAAAGTCAAGAAGATCAAAGAGATCCAAAGATTGTCACTAGACCGCAAAGGGAAGTTGCATGTTGAATACCCATCGTGACTCAGTGACAAGTCACTAGTAGCAGGGCCGATTAGATATCTAGTGGCGGTGGTTAAGTGGTGACAGTTAAGCGAGAGAAGGATCTTAAAGTTCAAGCAGTAAGGTTTTGATCTAATGGTTGTCACTAGACCGCAATGAAGAGTTGCAAGTCTTTTACTCTTTGCAGATCAGCAACTAAATGGTGGGCCCAACAAGTATGATCTATTAAGGCATTTTAAAATATTATCATATCCAAGAGAAATCAATAGTGCTTGTGAGACCGTGATGGGAAGATGCAGGTCCTTTTACCCATCGCGACAAAAGGCAAGCGGATGATGAATGGTGGGCCCTCTTCGAAAGCTTATGTGGCTAAAGGGTGTGTTAAATTTGCATGATCTAACAGTTGTCGCTAGACCACGATGAAGAGTTGCAAGTATTTTACTCTTCGCAGATCAGTGAATGAAGGGAAAAACATACTGAAGAAACCCTTTTGGTCCGTTGGAGCGGATATTTAAAATTCAAATAAATTAATTGCAGAGTGTGTGGCTTCATTGATGAGAATAAATGCTGATTTGCCACCGAGGTTGCTTCATAAAACCTTGTTTTGAGATTTTAATTGTAAAAGGCATTCTCGAAGGTTAGCAGAGACAAAGTGTGCAACTTCTGTGAGTTCTCAGGTGACAAGTAAGTTGTTCTATGACTGTTACTTGCAATTTCCACTTGTGTGTTGGTATTGTCTCATTCTAAAAATCTGAAAGGTTGTTTGAGTAAAATTTGAAGTAAGATAAATCCTAGATTGTTAAAATGGCACCACAACGGGAATTTAAATGAAAAGTAGATTATCTGGAAAAGGCTATCTGCGATGACTTCCTAGAGCAGTTGGTTTAGTCCACAAATAGTTTTGGCAAACTAAAGGAACTTGTGCCCAAATCTTCTTGCCTATAGATTGGTGATGGTTTGTTTGACAAAGGATGTTGGCTAAGAGATCCCCAGATAGGCATGTCTAGTCTAGGTCTGTCTAGGGTAGGGTTTAGTCAACGAAATGCACTTGCTCTTACAAATAGCCTATGGGAATTAGATGTCAGGAAATTGGTGGTCCCTAGAGTCTTCATGGATATTGATTTGTTGACCTAGATTGTGAAGAACTATGACCCTATCACCAGGATTGTAAGGAATATAAGTGGAGGCCCCTTGATTGAAATTATAGTTGATGAGGTTAGAAAGGTATTTCGGCTAAATGAATCCTCAAATTATTTGGAGCCTATTGATTTTGAAATGTTGAAGAAGGTTTATGATGCTCAAAAGGACCATCTTAGAAGTAGACCCATGAAGGAATTCTTTGCAAAGATAGGAGGACTAACATTGGTAGGGCCTAGTGCAACTGAACCTTTCCCTATGAATTTCTTCACTTTGAGGGCTAAAGGAGTATATTGGTCTCTATGTCATATTTTTGGAGAAGATGCAAAAAATGCTATGCCTACTCACTACATGCTCATGATGACACAAATTCTTAATCCATCTATAGTAGTAGCTTATGAATTTGCACCCTATCTTGCAAATGTCATCCATGAGGGTTTGATTGGGATCAATAATGCAAAAGTGGATAGACCTTTTGGCTAGTATTCTATGTTAATGCACATGTTCTTGTTCAAGGGTGCATAATATTTTGCAAAGGATATGGACCTATTGAGAGTAAAGGATGGTGAAGACATGCCTATGCAATTATGGAGTGCAGATCTATCTTGGGATAGAGAAGATGCTAGTTATCTAAAGTTTGACAAATGTTTTGCATCAAAGCTAAGAATTCTTTTGTGTCAAGAGAACCCCAGGATCCCGAAAGTTCTCCTTGAATTTATCAGACCCAAGGAGTTTGCAAAAGACATTAAAATTGTGCATAAATGGGGTGATATAATTCTATATCTTGGTTCTACTATTTTTAGGGTATATGGCTTCAGGGGAATCCCATACTTACTCCCTTATTAAGCCCCCTTGAAAATAGGTATTGCTGAAATCATAAGGTATATTGGGGCTCTACAGGAAGCAGAATTGACAAATAAGGGTAGAGGAACAATTTTTCCAACCATTACCATGGCACACCAATTTGTTATTACTAAAGGGGGTTGGTTTCATTTTGATAAATTCTTCAAGCCATACAGATTGCCAACAATAGTTGCAAGATTTGCTGACCCAGAGGACTTTTTCAATGGTATGTTCAGAAAGAAGGTCAGGTGTGGTGCTAAAGTTCATCAATTCCACTTCCCTGAGGATTTGATAAGGAATGAGTTTAATTTGGAAGAGCAAGAGGTGAGAAAAGAAAAATGGTTGGTACTTAAGAAAACTCTTGACTTTGTCCAACATTTTGATAAAAACTATGATCCATTGAAGAGTTTTAACCCATTTGGGGAGAAGATAAAATTTTTGATAGAGTATTTTGAGGATTCCATTGAAACTTTAAATGAGAAGAAAGATGTAGTGACAAAGGCAGATCCTGAAAAGGCCAAGCTCATCTTGACCAAACCCATTTTTGCTAAGATTATTCCCCCTGGAGAGTATGTAATGTACAAGAAATCAAGCTATAATGTGGTGATGCCCAGGAGGGATGAACCTTCCACATCAAAGCAAAAAAGGCCAATGGAGGATGTTCCCAAGTCCCAAACCTCCCCAAAGAGGTAGAGATTGGAAGAAGAGGCACAACCAAGTGAATCTCTGTATTCACCTTCTCAATCCCCATTACATATAGGTGATGAGCAGGTCATTGCTGAGCAACTAATGCAACTAGGAAGCCTAGTGGAAATTTCTTTTACTTATGGAGAGTTGCAGGAAGGAATGCCAGAGGAGCCAATAGGTGCTAAGATGGATCTGACTACTGAGGAATTTGTTGGAAGGGAATTGGATCCTATTATAAAATAGGCCAGTGATGAAGTTTTGGTCGATGACAATTTTGTGAAGTCAGGAGCCTTCTTACAATTTATTTGGAGAAAGCACATGGATCAGTTCAAGTAGAGATGTGAAAGAAGAAAAATTGAACAATCAAATAAAGATCCATCTGCTATTGAGGTAGAAATAAAGCAAGAAATGGTGAAAGAATTTGAGGTAATTACCCCTAAGGAAGGGAGAAAATTGATTGAAAATGCTGGAGTGCTAATTCTCCCAAAATGGGATATAGCAGATGCTGTAATTTTTGATGCAATAAGGTAAGAATTAAAACCCTTGGAGGGGATAGTTTATAGTAATGACCATGCATCTCTGGTGATGTTGTAATGCCCGCCAAAATACCCTAGAGAAATATAGCTAAATACAAGCTAATTTAATTTTTTATTTTTTTATTTAACAATACAACACATAACATCACTTAAGCAATGCAGTGAGCACACAAAAAACATTTAAGTGTTGTGAACATAGAATAATTCACTCAAGCTATTCAAACAATTACACAAGTGGAATACAATAAATTATTTCTACTAACTTTCTAGGGTATCTCAACATGATTACTTAATCTACCTACATAAGGAATAATCAGTTACTTTCATCCAGATCAATACCTCACAATATTAATCATTATACACACATAGGTGCATCATAGAAATACCTAACACTCATGATATGCAACCTTCTTAATCTTTCATTTAATATGAGATTTCATCTTTCAATGCATATCTATTTCCCTTTTCTTTTTTTTTCTTAGGTTCATTTTATACACCAAGTCCAAATGTTCCTATTACCATTAACAAACCTTTGACTATTAACATCACCATTCGCATACCAAGATTAAACCTTAAATTGCATTAACATAATTTCCATTTACGATTAACTTCCACATAATCATTTATGATTCTATGCTCCTAGCATACTTATTACTTCATCATGATTCCTAAAGTACATAAGGCAATAATAATAAAGTCTTCCTAAACATTTAACCCATAGCTCATTTAATACTCCTAAAATCTCTTACACTATATCAATTAACCAATAATCATCTTATTACAAAATAAGTAACTACATGAATTCATCTCAACACAACTAGGATACAATATCCTAATTCCATAACAACTAATAGCATCCACCAAATGGAGATATAATCTTAAACCATAACACATGATACATTCTAATCCTTTTCTAAAAGACAAGCATTCATTTTATCATCTATCCACACACTTACTAGTAATTTCCTTTAATAAGATTTCTAATTCACTCATTAAGATCATCCATACAATATTTTCATAAGAAACATTCAACTACATCCCAAGAATTATAAGATTTCAATCCTACTATTAGATCACTGTCTACGAAGTATGATACTATACTTCCAGAAACTTTAATCACCAAACATAAACATGTCCTAATATACCTTCCAATATTACTCATACTCATACATCTTACCAAGGCATAACATTTCTTCCACTTAATGCATTAATTAAAGACATCATTTAAGTCTAATACCATTATCATAACATTTATACTATTTCCTTTAAACATGGCTCATCAAGAATATAAATTGCATCATTTAATTCCAAACCATAACACTTATCCACATCTCATGCATCCATTTCATTTAATGCAAATACATTACAATACAACTCAAGGTTCATCATTATAATCATGTACCATAACCAAAGCTATCACCATAACTAAAACAACATAATCATTTCTCATAAACATGACTTCTTTTACAACCATTACATAAGAATTTCATTACAAAAATCACATCATCATTTACATTCCTGCTGCAATTATTATCCATGAACTATCTGAAGAGGCATCCTCATCCACACAAGAAGAATCCAAAGACAGGAACATCCCAATGATTTAAAACCACCAACCACCATACCATGTGGAACCAAAGGAACCACCCCCCATGCTAGGAGATGACACAAGGTCCCAACACACACTCTACATCTAGGCTGACACTTAAAACCAAAGAGACTAACCAATACAATGAGAAGAACCAATCACAAGATAGCACAAATAGAAAACTCCCAAAGGCACACAAATCAATAAGGCATCAATACATCTCAAGCAAAGGACACATGTAGGATCCGAGTGTCATCATATTCTATCCTCCCCCATAATATTGCCAAACACAACTCTTCACGTCATAACCTTGATAGACATGTGGAGCCATTTCTACCCATGAGAGAATCAAGGGAGATTTGACTTACCATCTTCACGGCCTTCTCATTCTTATCCTAAAACATCCTCCCTAGGAATAAGTCATGAGGCTCAACTATTAATTATCTTGTTTAAATGAGATCTAATTACCCATCCCAATTAATTCATTAATAATGTTATCACTTGTTTAAACAAAGGAAAACCCCCATGTGCCCTGACAGTCTAGATTTCATGCATCCCTACTAAGAATCCTCATGCAAGCCTTTCTCTCATGACTTCGGTCATCACATGAAAGGCCACTCCCCCTTTCATGCTCCAAAACAACAATAGAAAAGAGGCTCCAATTCAAATTCTAAGAAGAGATCCATAACTTCATCATGCAGCCCAACAACACATAAAACATACAAGGAAAACCATAGCTAAAGAGTGCAAAGGTCTTAAATCCATTAAAAAAGCAATATGAGCCTCAATGTGGAAATCCATAGAATATCAAGTAAGAAATATTCCATCAATAAAACATATCAATTCTGTTGTCTCCACAATAATATCATCTTGTTGTCTCCAAACAATACCATCTTGTTGTCTCCACAGCAATAACATCTTTCCATTGCAACATCTCAATATAAGAAAAGACTCAAATCTTCAACAATAAATAAGTCAAGAATGTTACAACATAGAGAACATAAAATCGCATCAAACTGATAAATAACAGTAGCAAGAAAATGTTTGCAAAAATCCCAAAAAGCCTCTGGAATGAAACGAAACTCGAGAATCCAAATCTGACTGGAAAAATAGTGAAAACACCAAAGATAGGTAGAATAACGCTTTCGCATTGAAGTTTAGTTCTTTTGCATTACAGGTTAGTGCCTATGTTTAATAGTTTAGCGCCTATGCAGTTTAAGACAACACTTTTACCCAAAAGACAGCACAAATATACTGGAGGACAATGCAAATGAATAAAAGGACAACACAAATACATGAAAGGACAACACAAATGAATAAAAGGACAATGCAAATACATGAAAGGACAGTGCAAATGAATAAAAGGACAACGCAAATACAAAATCAACACTTTTGCATAAAAGGACCAGAAAAACACAAAACTTTCTACAGAGATTAAAAATCAAACTTAAAACATCAAGATTCGAAAAATATATATACAGAGTCACCCAGAACAATAGATTTAAAGGGCATAAAATGAAATAAATAATAAACACTTAAAAGCCAACATTCAATCGAAACTCCATTCACGACACAAGCTCAGAAAGACACCAGAAGACTCTCAACAATCCCAAAAATATAAATATTTCCCATATACTATAGAATAAAGCCTTGCAACAAATTCATGCATTCACATATTTCCTTCCATACTATACAAACTACAGATTTATTTTCCAAAGCTCACACATTAAATATGCAGACACAGAGCATACAAGAAAACTGTAAAACAAAATACAAAAAGAGGAATACATCTCCAACCTGCAACCCGTGTGATGGAAGAAGCTGAAGAAGAGCTCCCCAAATCCAAAAGCGAAAACCAACAATCTCCAGCAACAATCCAAGCCAAAAACCAAAGGAAAATCTTGCAGAGAATATTTTTGCAAAAGAAGAAGCCAACCCCCAAAAACTTCACGGGAAAGAAAATAAAAAGCCAAACAATAACCAAAAACCCTAGCCTCAATCTCGACCAATCAAAATATTCGATTCTAGAATATATTTTACCAACCCCACCATATAATATAATTTTACCTCCCTTTTCAAATTCAACCAATAAGAGAAGAGGGTAGGTAAGATAAATATAAATCATGTTTTTACAATTAGGTGGGAATGTTTTTATTATTTTATTTTAAAGTATATTTATACAACCCACTTAATATAAAAGTCAAACTAATAAATAAAACATGAGCCACAATTAAATAAATCAAATGGGGAAATTAAATTAAATAAACCAAAGGCTCATAAATGAATTAAAGAACGAGATAAACATTAAATACCAAATAAATATTAAACCATAGATGATTAAATAAATAAATAAACAACTAAATACCAATAAAAGGTCAATTCACAAATAAATATAAAACCACAACATAAGCTAAACAATAAATATTAAATAAATATTAAATCATCATTAAAATAAATAAATATTTAAATATCAAATAATTAAATACCCAAAAAAGGCAAGAATCCAATAAATTAAATTAAACATTAGATAATCAAATAATCAAATCGCTATTAATCAAAATAATAAAAATAAACATTATTAACTATTTAATCTCACATCAATAATCAATCAGTCTCAACATAATAGAACTAACCAACCAATACTAACATACTCACAATACAAAAGAAACCGAGCTTACTAACTGACACGACGACTTGCGCCAAGACGTTGATGACTCACGGTGCACAACTTAGACCTAGAGTATGTGAGGGGAACCTGTGTCAACTCCGAACCACATACCATTGGGATTTAAAGACACACTCAGACCTATGGAGCCAGGTGGAGTCAGTGTCAGGTACCTGCAAATCCTGCATCCACAAAGCAATGATATGACATATGCATATATATATATATATATATATTATAACAGACAAGGGTTAAAGAATCACAACGACACATCCCACTCACAATGAGTGATGTGGCATTGTCTCTATCCCAAAGACAGTCAAGCAACAATCAAACACACCATAAGATCAACTCATCATAGATAATCATTAAATATGGTCAGTACATAAAAACATCATCAAGTGCATGATTAGTATAATTCATGATTATAGTACAACATGTAAAATCCATCAACACTTATGCTCCTCAAATCACATGATCAATATAGTCTTTCGATAATCAATCACATAATAAGTATATAGTGTCTAATAAATGACATGATCAATAACAATAGTATCAATATCATATAAATCATCTAAAATAGCCTATGCCCAATAATGTCTATCATGCATGAATTAAAAGTCAACTCTAGTCAAAACAAGTCAAGTCAAGGGTGGACACTACAAATGTGGTCACTAAAAAGAGAAGAGAATAGAAGAAGAGGAGAATTATCAGAATCTGATTATTCAGGGGGTATGATAGTAAAGAGAGTCAAAGATACAAGAGTAATCAAAGTTGCTAGCACAAACTTAGAGTCTGCTAAATTTGGAATGGCAGTGGCCGAGAAGGAGGCAAAAGAGAAAGTTGATCTTCAAGTAAAATTAGAAGTAGTCCTCAAGGCCTATAATGATGCAAAGCTTGAAATCGCTTCTAAGGACAACACCATTGCAGAGTTAAAGGGTCAATTGGAATGACAATAGCATAAGGGTGAGTCCTCTCAATTACTAATTGCCTCTTCTCCTAATAGGCCCCCTCCTTCCAGTTATATTATTGAATTTCCTCCTTCCCCTATGGCTCCTGGCTTCCAATCAATAGAAATTGTTCAAGATGAAATTGAAAAATTGAAGCAAGCTCAGTCAATATTTGCAAATAAATATGAAGAAAAGGTCAGAGGCACCATTCTGAAATTTGTTGATACTGTTGAGGCAACAATTGTTTATATAAACATGAAAAGAATAATGACTCTTTTGGTTTCTTTGAAGGAGGAAAAGGCTATTTTGGAGACAGTATTAGAAAAATGGATTGCCAGAGAGGTGGACTTAGAGTCCATATATTCATCAACTTAGGAAGAAGTAGATGTTGATGATTCAATCAAATCTACTTATGAATTAGTAAAAGACTTGTCCAGGTTTGCAGCAGAAAGAGTAAACATTGAAAGAAGGGCAAATTTATTCCGAAAGGAATATGCAAATGAAAAGTTTGAATTATTTCTTGGAGGTTTCTTAAGTGAAAATAAGATGAAAGACAAGGAAGTTTCAATTGAGGATCTAGGTCATAGGTTGTCTCAAATAATAAATAATGTTATAAACATGGATGATACTTCTTTGTTTATTCAAACCATTGAAGAAATTGAAAAGGTAAAATCACATTTTGGCTTTTTGGAGGAGGTTAAACAACTAAGGGTGACATGGAAAAGTTTGAATAAACAAAAGAAAAAAATTATCATCTTTCCTTGGCCCGATGATGATACGTTCAAATTATGGGAGAGAAAGTACGTTTTGAAAGAGATAGGAGAACAAGAAGGTCCTACCAATGCTCCAACATGTGGCAGTTCACCGGCATCCTGAAGCAGTTGGTTTTTTGCAATAGATTTTTGGGTAATTGGAACCTTGAAGGATTGAAAACACCTGGTGCTTGACATGTAAATACAAAGAGGTTAGTTGTCCATTTTCCAATGGGACAACTAATCAGTTGTGGAAGAGTACATTTCAAAATTAGTTATGCTCTTACCTCAGTTGCAGTTTGTAATCGGCGTAACTTTTGGAGGGAATTTTGGTTAAGATATGAATATTCTTCTAGGGAAGTCCGAAGCTTATTGCATCCAAAATTTTATAAATGGATAGCAGGACTACCTAGAAAGAAATTGCAAAATTTTTGTATCGAAGCTCTAGCAAAATATATGAAGGTTTTGTTTTTGGCATTTTGAGTCGTTCTTGTACCTATGTAATCTTTGATGAGGGAATAGTAATATACAATCAAAATATTTTGAGCTCAAATCTGTGTTGTCTTTATGTTTGCATACTGGTTTTCATTTTTGATTAAATAATCTAGGATTGTTTAATTAGATGATTTGCAAGACAAGAGGTTGGAATGTTTTAGGTCTTTTCCTCGAGGAGGAAAAGTAAACATACTTAATTCATCTTCATTGATATCAGTATATTTACATAAATTTGATGAATATGTCTAGTACAAATTAGAATTTTATATATGTCAAGCATATATAGATTTAATAGATCAAAATGATGATATGTGTATGAATTCTATTGTCAGATTTCAACCTGGTTTTGATGACTCAGATGCCCAGATAAGGCACTGGTCTAAATTGCTAGTCTTCGTAACCTCTTTGTGGTCCCTTATAATCAAAACAAATGTTTCATTCATGTTTGGTTGCACTAAATTGAAGAAGTTTTTCATAAGTTTGCATTGGATTTCTATAAACCAATCTACTAAGTTGTGAGAAAGTAGTCACAAGTAGGTATACCTGCCTAAACTTTGTCAAGCTCAAAGTGTAGGAGGTTTTTTTTTGTAAAACTCATTAATTGTTGTCTTGTTTCCTATTCTTGTTTTTCTCTTCTTTTGTAAACAAAGGCAAAATATTTGAAGAGAAAACAAAGTAGTCAAAAATTGAGACCAACAATGATTGTATTCTACCTCCAATCTATGGCTTTTGTGCTACTCTACAATCTAGACGACCTTGTTTTTGGTGCTGTCTCACTCTCCAAAGCACTTATTGTGACTCATAACACTGTATTTTTCTTGTGACTACTAATGCTTGTGACAAATATACACTATGCGATGATCTTCCTTTGTGTTTGGGCTTATACTATCCTTTATGCCATTGATTGCTATGAATGCTCCTCATGCATGGTATTTTCATTGGCACTTTGTTGATACTGGTACATTCACTGTTGCATGCTCTTAATCCAATATGACTGCCCTATAGCATCATTGGGACTGTTATAGATTTTTTATGTTTGCTAAGGTTTTCTAAGGTTTCCTATTTTTCAAGATAGAGATGGCACCCTTAGATAGCCATAGTGGAAGCAAGTCCAAGAATCCTATTATTAGGAAGTATGGCACATTGATTTCAGAGGCAAGACTAATGGTGTGCAATTATTGTGGCTTTCAAATAAGAGGAAGTATTGATCACCTCACATATTACCTTGAAAAAATTTCTAGCCATGATGTGCAGATGTATAATTCAATAGAACTTAAGGTTATACAAGACATAAAGGCTCTCCTTACTAACTATGTAAAGGAAAAAAAAGAAAATACGATGATAATTAAGACAACTACGGTTGTGATGAATCCTACTCCTAGATTAGAGACTAACTTAGTAAGCCCTTTGCTAGCCCATAGTGGTAGGGCCCATCCACTGTAGAGAGTTCTAACTAATTGCATTTACAAGTAATCTTTGTTCTTTGTAATGTTCCTAGTGTCCAGCCTTTTCTTGCAAGTACTACTTATAAGTAGGAGAAACATCATGAGACAAGGATGTCACCTACAAATTTTTGGTTTTATAACATACAATTCAATGTTGTGAGGAACCCATATTAAAAAAATTTGGCCAATGCATTGGTTGTCAAAAAATTTCATGGCATCTAATCCCAATGTATTGAATAGAATCTAGTTGAAGGAAGTCATGAAACATAGAGTGGTGATGGAAGAAGATCAAAAAGGAATTTGGCACAAAAAGGGCTGAAATATTTTGTTTGACTTTGAAAAGATATAAGGAGCCACATATTAGTCAACTTTCTAGTGGCTTCTAATGGCTATTTTGTGTTCTTGAATTCAATTGATGCCTTTCACAGAATAAAAAATGCTAAGAATGTGTGCAATATCAGGAGTTTCTAACATCTCAACACCTTGCCCTTCTTGTTGATCTTTAGAATTCACCCAAACTTTTCACAAACTATTCTCCCAATAAAACCTGCCAATATAACTTTTAACATAAGCCCTAATGAGTGGATTCCCTATGCTTTCTCTCTTTATGATATGCCTAACTGATCTATTGTCATGGTCCCTACTTCACTACCAACTTCTACCATTTCCTCCACAAGTAATGTTTAGACAATCATTCTAAAGTGAGGTACCAATAGAGTTGCTGACTGTTGAGGCCTCCAAGCTGAATTTATCAAATATGATCTGGATTCCTTGGCCTCCCCTTCGACAAAGATTTTCAACAGAGTTTTTTGTTCAAGGTTTCCCTGATCTTGGTCTCAACCTAAATTTATTCTATTCATGGCTCTAGAATCTCTCCAATCCTAGCAACTATAGGACTATAATGATTGGTCATACATTTGTCAAACTTTTTGCCACAATGTTAGACATGCAATTTTTTAATGAGTACCTAGAGAAAGGTAATGTTCGAGCTTGTGGGAAAGCTAGCTTCAAGGGATATTATCAAACCATTGACCACATATTTACACTCTAGGCTATTTTTGAGAAGGATCACCACCGCTCTTCCATAGTGTTTTGTTGTTTATAGACTTTCGAAGGACTTTGACCCAATTGGGAGACACTTATTTTTCCAACAAAAACATGATGTCGGCATTTTGGATTCTCTCATTAGCATTGATTGTAGGCTTTATGAAATTTGTTGGGCAGCTTCATGCTTATAATATCTTCAACTTGATGATGAGAACAACTGGGGTCAAACAAGGGTGTCCTATCTCCAACCATCTATAACATCTACATTGACAAGGTTGTGGAGCTTCTTTGACTACATACTCATATGGACAATAGTTGCAATTTTACATGAGGGGTTATTTCTAATCTACTTGTTGATGATATTGTTCTTCTCTCTCATTCTGCCAAAGGGTTGCAACATTACTTTCTTTTTCACTCATCTCTTCATTGGTACTTTAGAGCTGTACATGACATCACCAATCCTTTTGCCAACCCCTACCTTCAAACTGCATTCCTGTCATTTTTTATTACCCCTCTCCACCTACCACCCTTGGCATTATGAATACCATTAATGACTACATTAATTTGTATCCTTGGTGTGCCCATTCAAATGCTTAATGGCCAAAGAGAATTTTTGTAGATAGATCATCCACCTCACATGCCACACATTTTCAAATTTACTTTGTGTGTAGTAATTGAAGTGGGCGATGATCAACTGAATTGTAGTCTCTTTGTTAAGAATATAGTGGCACCATTATTTGATGACTTGTATGAGGGTGAAAGGCTCCTTTTCATAAGTTGAATAGTGCCACAAGGTATCATAAATAGAGTTTGAGTGATGGGAAATAGGTTGGCCATGCTAAATTATCATGATGCCTAGTACATAATCAAATGCATCAATCTAAATATCAAATGATTTTGCAATATTCACTAGAGTAAATGCTAGCACAAAGTAGAGGTGTTGTTTGAGGCCATTAAAGGTATGTTTTTTGTGGAGTCCATAGAAATGTTGCTTTGCTGCATATAACCTTGTTGAGTGATCAAGGAACATGTGAAAATCCAAGGACTAACATTTTATAGAAGTTCTCAAGTTTGAGAAAGTTGTGCAATTATTTTAGTTTGCATGAGTATGCTAGTATCATGTCACCTTGATTTTTCAAGATCAACTTGAATGGGAGAGTGGTTGATAATGTAACTAAATTTGCATGGTGCCAAAATTTCATTTGTTGAGGTTGGTTTGCAACTTGTGTTGGCATAGCATATGTGGTACATGTGCAATGTGTAACATATGTTCTTCCAATATTGTATGGGATAGGCTAGTATTTAATCACCTTGATTTTCTCTGGATCAACATGAATACAAGTGTGGTTGATTATGTAACCAGGGTGTTAATTTTGTGTGGTGCCAAAATGCATTTATCAAGGTTAGCTTGTAACTTGTGTTGATGTACTATATTTAGTACTTGTGCAACATGTAGCATGTATTCTTTTAAGATCTTGTTAAAGATTAGGATGCCATCCATGTAGACAATGATAACATTTTTTATCAAGCACGAGTGTCACAAGAGCATTAGAAACTGTCAAAAGGCATAGCCATCCATTCATAGAGTCCTCACATTTTAAATATAGTTTTCCAAAAAAAAAATTATTGGATCAAAACTTAATGATATGTTGATTTGGTTTAGCATGCCTAGAGATGACCCAAGTGATTGTTGACGTGTAGAAAGAGATACATGTTCTTCATTGAGATCTTGTTGAGACATAAGAGTCAATGTAGAGTCACCATATGTTGTCTTTCTTGGGTGCAAGCATAATCAAACTACCACAAGGATGAACTTGACTTGATACTTCTTGAATTTACTAATTTTTGGACTTTGTGTTAATTTTTTCTCCTAAAATGATGTGCTAAAGATATATTTGGAATAAGAGATTTGAGAATCAAGTCAATTTTGTATTGTATGAAGTAGTGCATAGGAAGTATTATCGATAAAATATCAATGTGGCTTCATGTGGGATTCCAAATGCCATTGAAATTCATCATGGTATACTTAAAATTGAACTACATGGGTCCATCTAGTAGGACATGCTAAAAGGGAACCAACAAGCACCATTGTAATTGGCATGCATATTTTATTTTATTTTTGAATAAATCACCGTCGAAATTTTGACAGCGTCCCAAATTTATACCGACGACCAAATCGTCAAACAAACAACATCCCCGTTGGTGCATAGTTTCTAGCAAGCGTTGGAATTCTGACACAAATTGATGAAACATTTGACGAGGATGTTGTATGTCCGATGACACTTTATTATCAGACGCTCGTCGTAATCCTCATTTCTACAAGTTCCTGGTAGGCATTGAAATTCCGATGAGGATGCTTTATGCCTGATGACATTCTTTGGCCGGATGAGCGGTCATGGCCATTGTCAAAAGGGTTAAGGATGTTGTTGGAATTCCAATGTTAGATGGCACCGTTAGAATTACCAGTGACAATTTTTGACGGCTTTGTTTGTCGACAATCCGATGAAAAATAGTCAAAATTCCAACGATTGACCGTTGGAAATCAACCCCAAATGTACTAGTGAGAGATGAACATTGGTTGAGAGCTATGGAAGAAGAATTAGATCAGATTGAGAAAAATAACACATGGACTTTGGTTCCCCGGCCTAAAAATAAAAATGTTATTGGAACTAAATGGGTTTTTAGGAATAAATTGAATGAGGATGGTCAAGTTATAAGGAATAAAGCTAGATTGGTTTGTAAAGGATATTCTCGGAAGGAAGGAATTGATTATGGAGATACTTTTGCACCTGTATCTAGGATTGAAGTTGTAAGATTATTTCTTGCCTATGCTGCTTATAAAAACTACAAGGTTTATCAGATGGATGTTAAATGTGCATTTTTGAATGGGCATCTTGATGAGGAAGTTCATATTGAGCAACCTGATGGTTTTTCACTACAGATGACAGATATGGTTTGTAGGTTTAGGAAAGCTTTATATGGATTGAAACAAGCACCTAGAGCTTGGTATGTAAGGTTCGATAAATATCTTTTGAAGCTTGGTTTTACTAAGGGCAATGTTGATAGTAATTTATATTATAAGATCATTGATGATGATATACTGATTATTGAAGTATCTATTGATGACATTATTTTTGGAGGTGAAGATAAGTTATGCATAGAATTTTCTAAAAATATGGAGAAAGAATATGAGATGTCTATGATTGGTGAGATGAAATTTTTCTTAGGTTTGTAGATTACTTAAACTAAAAAAGGAATTTTCATCTGTCAAATTAAATATGCTAAGGAATTGATGAAGAAATTTGGTATGGGAGATTCTAAACTAGTAAGTAATCCTATGGTTACAAGTGAGAAATTGACAAGAAAAGATGTTTCTACACTGGTAAATCGTACAAGCTACAAATCTATGATTGGAGGTCTGCTTTATTTGACTTAGACTAGGCTTGACATTATGAATGATTTGTATTGTTTCAAGATTTCAGAGTGATCCTAGAGAAAATCATGAGATGGCAGTAAAAAGGATTTTTATATACTTGCAAGGTACATCGGAATATGGCTTGTGGTATCCTAAGGATGATAACTTTACTTTATGTGCATATACAGATGCTGATTGCGCTGGAGATGTTGATGACTGAAAAAGTACTTCTGGTGGAGCTTTCTTTTTGGAAAGAAGTTGGTTTCATGGATCAACAAGAAACAATCATGCACTTATTTTTCTACTGTTGAAGTTGAGTATGTTGTTGCTGCTACTAATTGTACACAAGTTTTATGGATGAAGCAAATGTTGAAGGATATAAAGGTGGCTTGTGATGCACTAGTAGTTATTCACTGTGATAACTCTGCTACTACCGATATATCAAAAAATCTGATATTTCATTCTAAAACAAAGCACATATCTATCAAGTATAACTTTTTGAAGGAGAAGGTGGAAGCAAATGAAGTTAGACTAGTTTATGTGAACACTAAAGAGCAGATTGCAGATATTTTCACTAAACCTTTGTCCAAGGAAGCATTTGAGTACCTAAGAGATAGATTGGGAGTTTCTGCCCCTCTAGTAGAGACTTGATTAATGCGGTTTGGCATCAATCCAACATGCATTATCAAAGATACTATTCATTCTAACACTGACGTGGGATGCTACTACTTAGGGGGAGTAGTCATCTTTGTGATTCAGTGGTTTATGTTTTTGCTTTGATATTTTATCAGATTTCTGGCATTGATGTCAAAGGGGGAGTGATATTGATGTGAAAAAGAAAAAGAAAGTTAAAAAGAAAAAGAAAGGGGGAGAGATATTGATATTTAGAGCTATTTATGGGAGATTCTTGGATGTCTTCCATTAGGGGAGGCTGGTTTGGTATTTCTTGGTACTTAGATGTTTTTCACATATAGTATTGCCATCAATGCCAAAGGGGGAGATTGTTGGCCATCTAGTGGAATTAATTATGTTTTGCATTGATTTTTTTTTATTGATGCTAACACTAGCTGTTTGGATGCTTTACCGACACCCTTCTGGTCTCAATAGGTTGAGTGATTTTTGGTTAACTTGATCTGACATGATTTGATAGGCTTTGATATAGTCTGGTGATGGAATTGGCTTGTTCATGATACTCATTCTCATATTTGGTCAGTTGGTTTTGGTCTAGAGATCGGATGTTGTCCTGCTTGCTTAGAAGATTAGTTTCTAGTTCCGGCGAGGGTTTCACCAGCAGAGATTTTGGTGGATATCTTTGATGAATTGCATAAGTGGTGTTGGTGCAGCTTCTAGTGGAGTTTCAAGATTCTTTGTTGATCCTGTTCGAGACTTGGTGGTTGGAGATCATTGCTGAAGCGTGTGGACCTATACTGGGTCCTGGTTGATCTAGGTTATCGATTGGATTAAATCTAATGTGTGGATAGGACCTATTAATGTATTTTCAGGATGTCTTATGTGTTGATATTATTTGTTTGGTCTAGGGAAGACATGGTTTGTAATTATGTAATTGGTTTATTGTCTGGTGGCCGACCTGATTGTTTATGGTCGAGGGTTTGTATATATAGATGTAAGATCTCATTGTAGATCATCATAGTTAATGTTAGAGGTCATGGTCAAGGAATGTGATGTGCAAATAATGTAATATCATTCAAGAAGAGGAGTTGGTTGATCATTGGAGATCGAATTGGGTTTACGTAAGAGGATTTAGTCCTCCGGTATTGAGATTAATCAGAACTATACTCAGGCATAGGAGATGCTATCTTTTGCAATTCAACACTTCTCTGAATTGTAGTCTAGATTTCTATGTAGTCACTGAGGCTACTTTTGTGATGATTAGTGTGCTCTAGGCTATTGGCCTTCCTGCAAGTGCATGCCCCTCAATTGCAATTCACATACTTATTGTAGAAGTATTATTTGACTTTGGGTAGGCTTCCCACTATGGTTTTTCCCTTTACCAGGTTTTCCATGTACAAATATTGGTGTCATGTGGATGGTATTTATTCTGTGATTATTGTTTTTCCTTAATTGGTCTATCTTCTATTCTAGTATTAATGTTTTGGGTTTCGATATTAAAGTTTAAATTGTTAATGGTTCCCGTAATCTGTGACAACTGATTCACCCCCCCCTCAGTTGTCTTTTGGTTATTTGAACTATCTAACACATCACATAGTGCTTCTTATCTTATCCTATCCTAGCCTAGTGGTACCTATGTCCATCATATGGTGTTGCTCATCAAGTTCTATCCTAGTGCTGATTTCTATCACATGGCGTTGCATCCTAGTGTATATGTTTGTCACATTCCACTATATCCCATCTTGCTAGAGAACTCGCTAGATTTTATCTATTCGATGACTTATCCTATACTCAACTCAACAAACCTACCTATTTAGGGCACCTGTTTGAGTGAATCCTCTCAACAACTTATCCAATTGACAACATATGTTTATCACAAAATTGTCAATTCTATCCTTCTTTCCAGTTTGTCTTTTCTAGGGCACCTATTGAGTGAATCCTCTTAGCAACTTATCCAATTGGAAACATATGTTTATCACAGAATTATCAATTCTAGCCTTGTTTTCAGTTTGTCTTCCCTTGGACACCTGTTTGAGTCAATCCTCTTAGTATCTTATCCAATTGATAGTGTATGTTCATCATAGAACTATCAATTTTGGCCTTTTAAGACATAGACACAATTCTATTGATTCCTCTTGAGTCGGCCTTTTTCCCGCGTGACCTTGTCACCCTATCTTGTCAGTCCTTTCTAGCCTTTCTTTCTTATCGAGAGATTGTCTGCGATCTTTTCAAAAAAATTCATCCAATCTCTCAAGGGGGCATATCATTCCCATCATGGGGCAACTTTGTATTAGTTTATCTTATCTTCTTTGATCCAACACGACAAGTTGCATTGTCTCAAAGAGGGGCAAAATGTACACCTAAAATTGTCTAATCTAATTAAATAAATATTTATTTATTTAATTATTTTATCCTCAGTCTTCTATTAATTAAATAAATTCTTATTTATTTAATTCATTCACTAATCCTCTTCTAAGCCTTTCCTCATTTAAATAAATACTTTTATTTGTTTAAATTATCCTTTTCCTAAATTAAATAAATATTTTATTTATTTAATTGATCCCACTTCCTCTGTTAATTAAATAAATTTTTATTTATTTAATTAATTCATTATATTTTTTCTACCCATGATACATGTCATTCATCTCTTAATTATTCTCTTACCTACCCCATTTATCATTTAATTATTTTCTCTACCTACCATTTAATCCTAGCTGACAATTTATCCTCTTCACCTTTTAATCTTATCCCTCCATTTCCTAAAGTATCTTCTATATAAGAGGATACTCTTCTTCATTATCAACCCTAATCACCTAATCAATGTGTCTAATCAATCTAGCTAGCTAATGACTGTGTCAATGAAGCCTTCTTGCGATCAAACTATCAACCATAATTCATTCTTTGTTGAGCTCCTATGTACACATAAAATATGAGAGAAAATATATCAAACAAGATCGATGGAGATAGGAGACAATGGAGATTGAAACCCTACTTGATATGTGAATGGTAGTATTTCTTTATTTTGTTGATTTGCGTGATCTTAGGTATCTCTATTGGTATTGGTGAATGTTTCATTGTAGGACTTAGGTTGTTTGTAGTTGGATCTTTATGGTTTTACAATAGTTTATCATCATCACTTTTCACCATATACACACACAAAAAAAAAACTTATATTATTCAATTTCTATTGATTGAGTCCATGTCTCGCTAAAAGTTTGATGCTCAATTGCTTGTGGTAATTTTGCAATCACACATTAAGGGTAGAGTCTCCATCACCCATCTCAATTTCTATGGTTTCTCCCAATTAGTATGCAATTCATTTCAAGAAGTGTATAAACCAATAATTAAATGACAAGTTGTATAACCTAATCCAAATCAGGTTGTTCGAAGACCACATTTCCCATGGATCAAAATTTAGGGTCCACTTTTGCATGAAAACACATAGGGCACCCAATCTCTAAGGCTCATTATCTAAGATTATGTCTCCATCTTTTGCATTGTTAAAATCAACCAAGAAGATGTTTTTTTGGTTAAAAAGTAGACTTCAATATCTCCATTGTTCTAGTTTTCTTTGATCCATCTTTGAATTTCTTCTCTGCATTGAAAGACATGGAAGACCTTGATGATTATTGATGTTTGATGGAGAGACAAAATGTCTCTATCAAGTAAATGAAAAACATTAACATTCATAGTTTCACTACTATAATTGTTTTCTAAGTCATTCGCACAAGAGGCAAGTTGTGGATCTAGCTTTAGATTTTAAGTTTTTGAATTTCACTGAGGTTGCACCATTTTTTTTCCTCCTTTTTTTGTCCTTGCAATTGTTTCTATATTTTAATTATTCTTCATCTTTCAACCTAACTTCATCTAATTATTATTTTTTATCAGTAATTGGGTATTTTTATATATTTAAAAATAAAATTATATCAAAAAATAAACAATTTCTGCAAATAAACATAAACCAATCATTCCAAATACTATCTGCATATTCTATCTACCTCCTAGCACCTACCTACATTAAAATTTACAATCATAATTGTAACGTTCTAAAATTGCACCCGTTGCAATTTTTGACTGCATTTGGGTCTTTGCCTTAATGTTTGTACCCCTCGGCCTAATCAGAGACCTGAATATGCTCATGCACATCAAAAACTCATTGCAATTCAACCCTGCATTCTTCTTGTACCTTGATCCTACCCAAAAATAGGGTAGGACTAGGGTGTGGCACCCTAGGATCCAATGGGACCAGGGCATGGCACCTTGGGATCCCTTATTTGGGACCTCCCTTAATCCTCTCCCCTTGGACCTAACTCAAATTTCAAGCAGGAATTCCCTCCTATGTCGGCCTAAGTCAAAAAATTAGTCAGTTAAACCCACTAGCAAGTATATAAGAGGGATTTCCCCTCTCATTTGACATCTAATGGAATTCAATCAAGCATCAAGCATTCAAGAGATCAAGCATTCAAGCATTCAAGAACAATTGAGCATTTTCAGTCTTCCTTCAAGCTTTGGAGCAACAATAGAGACAAGATTTCAAGCATTGAAGAGGAGATCAATATTCTACTTCATGAAACCCTAATTCCATGTGGAGGAAAACAAAACTTCACAAGGAGGTATAAGCATTTCAATTTCATTCAATTCAACATCCCCTCAAAGAAGAGGATTTCTACTTTCAGTCCTTTCATTTACATTATTTCAACCACTTGGTTAATTCCAAAACTAGGGTTTGATATGAAGACAAATCCCTATTCCCAACACATTTCCTTTTCTTTCTGTGTGCAGGAAATAGGTGCACAACTGTACTTCTGGAATTAAGCTTTATTCACAGAGACGGAAAAACCATTTACAACACGCGGAAATTTTGGAGGACTGATAGGAGGGTGGCACTGTTCGGACACACGATCCCTGCAACTTTTGTCAGATTTTGTAGAGTAGCTCCAAATAATCTCAAACTTCTCAAATCCAGGTGCATGGTTGAATCCCAAATTTGTAGCTCATTGTTTTCGCATACTTTGTCTCCATTTTCAGCACTTAGTCTTAATTTAATTAATCAACATACAAAAGAGGGTAAATTGCATATTAATCCATTCCCATCTACTTAGTATTTAATCCTTGCATTCTCTAGAGTTGGATCTAGCGGATTCATCCCCCTCTTTTGAATGTAAAGTACCCCAAGTGAAAATTGAACCTTAGTTAAGTTCCCATCTTTCTCCCAAGTGGTGAATTTGGCTAAGGTTCCCAGTTTTCTACTTTACATTTTGGTGAACCCAACATGTCTTATGCTTGCTTCTGATTTTTGTTTTTCAGATTTGAGTGCATGCAATTTAAAATTCAAATTTTCAATTACAAGCTTAATTTCTTTGCAATTTTAAAAAATTTAGACGTTAAATTCATAAAAACCCTAACTTTTAGATTCAAAATTGAGCTTGTCATTTGTCTAAATTGGATTGATTGTTTCAGATTTGAGAACTTTTCAATTTTTCATTTACACTTTCAATTTTCAAAAAAATTTAAAATTAAGTGGTTGAATTATAAAACCCTAATTTTTAATTTTCAAATTCACATTGTGGATTGTCTATATCTTGAATTAATTTTTAGATTGGGTCTTTGCTTCAATTTCAAAATTTTATTTTCCCTCCTTCCAACATCCAAATTTTTAAAATTAAGTGGTTTATGCAACAAAGCCTAATTTTTAAAATTATACTTGTCTAATTTCAAATCTTCCTTTAAGCATTTAATTGGATCAATTAAATTTAAAATCTCTTTTTGCCCCTCTAGACATCATAAAATCTGGCCCTTAGGTGTGTCTTTTTTGTTGTCCTTCCAACTAATCAATTTTATCAAACATCCTAAGTGTAATCTATTTTGACCTTCAAGGCTTAATTTTACATATCTAGGCATCTCCAATTTCCATATCCTTCTGGAATTCACATTAAAATCATAAAGTCTTGCTTCCCTAAAAATTTGTAAAAAAGTTGGTTGGACCGTGTGTTAGACCAACTCGCTACCTACTTGGTCCCAACTTTTTCTGCTCAAATTTTGGGAGCTTGTTTTGATTGTATTTTACTGCGCAATTCCAGAGATTTGTGAAATTTATTTATTTTAGGTCACCCTACGGTCGAAAAAAAAATTGAATTTCAACATTTTCATTGTCAATTTGAATTTTAAAATTAAGTGGCTCACTACGCACACCCTAATTTTTAAAATTAAATTGATTTCTGCAATATCTCAACATTTCAAAAAATTTAATTAAGAGGTTAAATTTGGATAACCCTAATTTTAATTTTGACTTTCCCTCCTTTCAAACTTTCAAAATTAAAACCCTAGTTTTCAATTTCTTTTCCCTAGTGCATGAGTTTTACTACTATTAGTCCTACCTATAGTATCCCCGTTAGAAGAAGTTGTAGAATTAGGGCTACCCAAGGTTTAATTACCAAGGAAATGGACTCTAATTTGGCTAGCTTTTTCAATGAGGATATTGCAACTTTTTCCCATCCTTCAGATATTCCTATTTATCCTCTTGATAATTCTCACAATGAGGAAAAATCACTAACTAGAGTATTTGTTGACCAATTGGCAAAGATGGACAATAAATTTGGCAATCTTCAATAATGGATGAGTCAAGAATACCCATTGATTGAATGATTAAAAGAATGATTCAAAGTGATAAACATGGTGTGGATATCTTCCGTGTTATTTCTCATATTGTTGATTCTAATATCATGCCTATAAGAGTTGTGCCAAAAACCTAGGTTATACACAACCTCCTAGTCAAGTTAATCATTCCATTCCTTTGACAACTCCTATGACTAGTGTTCCTACCTTCACATCAAACATCAGGGCTACTTCTACACAAAATGTTATACTACAAGTGTTAATCATGGGGGTAATACCTCTTCTTTCATTCCTCCTACCATGAGTGTTTCCCTTGTTACCCAATCACCATCACCACCTATAACTGTCAGTCAAAGGGGCAACTCCTTTAATCACAATTCTTTCATTCCTCCCTTGAGTCTTCCATGTGCTACCCAGTCTTCTCCATTACCCACTTATCATAGTGTTCCACCTCCTTATTCTCAACCTCTTTCTTCATTCAACAATGCTACTCCTCCCTCTCAATCCAACATGTCTAATTCCAATCCTTCTACTAAAGCTACAATCAATAGCCTTGCCCAAACAATATCTTCCTTACAACAACAAATAGATTTCATGAATCAATCCAAGTATAGTGTTCCCACATTTGATGTAGTAAGCCCATTATCCCACAACATTGTTAGATTCGTCCCTCATAAACATGTAGAAGTACCTCAATTGGAACTTTATAATGAAAAAGGTGATCCTTTAACTCATGTTAAAACATTCCAAACTTTGTGTAGTGACTTTTCTCATGATCAAAGGTTGTTAGCAAAATTGTTTACTAGAACATTAAGGGATAGAGCTTTGCAATGGTATTGTTCTTTGCCTCCTTATTCTATTACTTCTTTTCAACAACTGGCTAATGCTTTTATTCCACAATTTCACAATAACATTGGTCCTAAAGTAACTTTGACTGATTTAATGCATTGTGAACAAGGTGTTAAAGAAAAAGTGACTAATTTTATTGGTAGATATAAGCATTTGTATTCTCAAATTTATTTCCATGTGCCTGATCAAGATATTCAAAATATTTTCATTGCTAATTTACAAAAAGACATTAGAGATAAAATTCTCTTAACTGAGTTTACTTCCTTTCCACAATTGTGTGCAGTACTTCACAATTATCATCTAATTGTGAGTCAATTGGAACAATCATCTTCTTCCATGACTCTGAGTGATAAGAGTGATAGTACTCAACAATCATTTGCGAAGTTCAAACCAAACAAAGGATTCATCAAATTCAATGACAACATCAATAACAATCAACTCGTAGGTGCTACAAGTGTGCCTCCTTTGTCCAACTTCTTTAAAAGAGAAAAAGAGTTTACTCCTTTGAATGAATATTTTCATAGCATTATGTCTCAATTAATACAAAAGAATGTATTGAAACTTCCCCAAATCAAACCAATTGATCCATCTAAAACAAAAGAATGTGTGTGAATGATAAAGGAAACAAATCTATAGCTCCTCCTAATTAGAACCTTCAAATTTTTGTTGATCCTTTACAATCCCATTCCACTAATGTGATTGAGACTGAACATATTGCTTTCTCTCCCAATGATGTGAACCTTCAAACTAATAAGATGGTGAACCTTGTAAATCAAGAACCTCCTACGGATTTGTGCAAAACATTTGATCCTAGTGAGACCATTAAGGCACCCGATGTCCCATTATACATAAGTGCAAAAATCAAAGGTATACCCGCTAGACGAGTCCTTGTTGATCCTGCTTGCATTGTTAATATGATAACTGAATAATTTATTTATACTTTGCAATTGCATCAAGTGATATATGATGATATTGATGTGATAGTTAAAGTTTTTGATGGCTTATCTTGACCTGCTATTGGTTCTATAAGACTTCCTATTGATGTTGGCACTAAATGCTTAGATGTTCAATTTTCTATCATTCCTACATCCGATCAATTTCATGTGAAGTTGGGATATCCTTGGCTCTCTTCCATGAAGGTGATCACTTCTTCTATTCACAAGTGTTCGAAATTTCCTAATAATGGTGAAATAATAACTGTTAATCATAGCATATTTCAACCTAGAATGAGGCGTGGATATGTTTGTCTTGATTATTTTTGGTCCGTACAATTCAAGCCTCTTGAACCTAAAAGTGATGCTCTTTTTAGATCATATCAAAAATAAAAAATGAAACAATTTTATCCTTGAGTAAACCTACAAATCCAACACTTAGCATTCCTCTTGATGATCATAGACCCCTTCTTGGGGATAAAATTGTTCTTCCTCCTAAGGAAATAAATAATCTTCTTTCCAAAGAAGCATTTATTCCTTCTCCTAAAGAGAAGAGTATCCTTTCTCACAAGAAAAGAGATATTCCTCTTCCTAACAAAGAACCTATTCCTCCTCCTATGGATGAGTCTCCTTTCCCTCCCAAAGGTAGAAAAACTCTTCCTCCTAAAAAAAAAACTATCCCTCCTAAGGTTATACCTATCCCTCCTCCACGTGATGGACCTAGTCTCCTTCCTACACCTCCCATTCCTCCTTTGTATGATGCATTTCCTCCTCCTTCATCTTATAGAGAGAAGTGACTGGCCTCTCCCATTGTCCAACCTAAAATATCCCAACCCATTCATCCTTCCCTAAAAGAAGAGATGAAGCCTATACCTAATGAACCTAACCCTCCTCAACCTTCAGCCAAGACTAGACAAAACCGTTGTATGAGAGAATGTTGATGGAGATGTTGTGCTAGAGTTCATGAATTTGCTTCCCAAACCATTTCTTCTCCTAAAACACCAATTGTTGACATGGTTCCATTTTCTCCTAAACATGATGTTCAACCTTATTCTCCAAGATGCAAAATTCTTAAGATAAATGATGGTTCAAGTTCTATTCCCATTAGAGCTCCTATTCTTATTAATCTTGATGAAGAAATAGGTGAAAATGTTGATCCTAATATTTCTGATGATGAATATGAATATGTTGATTTTGACAATGAATTATCTATAAAATTTTCTAAAGCATTAATCCTAGCTCCTATTAACGAATAAAGTGACTTATCATTAGAGAATGATCCTTGTTTAGAACTTGTGATAGATCCATCTATTGTTCTTGATGTGGCTCCTGTTGTGTGTTGTCCACCTTCCCAAAATAATGATCAACAAGATTGGGGGGAGGATGATGTGCTTGATTAGATTTATTAGCAATGTAGACTCTCTCTTTCTCTCCTCTGTTGTTTGTTTGTGACATTCCTCTATTTGTTCTCACTATTATTCTATTTGTTGTCCCAAGTGTTGTCTACTTGAGGATGATGCAAAGCGTTGAGATCTCTTTTGGTCTCTCCCATGTCAATTGAAAAGACACATGGTCACTTCTTCCATGGTGGTTTCCTTTCTTTGGGGGATGAGGATGATTCTGTGCATTTATACATATACATAATATATATGAGTTATAATAAAAAGTATACTAACTCCAAAGTTAGGTGAAACCACCTTGTGCTTTGTGTGTTGTATTCATATCCTTTGATTTATCCTCTCTTGGGGGAAAAGCTATTGTGATAACGTGCTTGTCTTCTCTGGGTGTATCCCACCTTAAATAAATTGCTCCTAGTAAGGCATAAACAATCCCTTTAATGTGGGGGCATACACTTTGCTCATGATTCTCTCTTTAGATACTTAAAGTTACTTAGTTAACTTTGTCTTTTCTTTTTAATTTTTGGTATTCCTTTCATGGACCACTGTAAGAGAACCTTACTAGTTGTAGTCATGGTTCTCTCTCTCTCTCTCTCTCTCTCTCTCTCTCTCTCTCTCTCTCTCATGATATTCCCTTTTACCTTATCATTGAAGACATAAGAACCTAAAGTCCACTAGGGGCTTGGTGAATCTTACCTCCTTGATATGGTAAAAGTATTTCAATTTGAATTCCTTGTACTTTACTGACAGTATTTGCGTAAGCTCATACTCCCGCTAAAGTGGGGCCTAAATGTAACATCCTAAAATTTCACCCCTTGCAATTTTTGACTGCATTTGGGTCTTTGCCTTAGTGTTTGCACCCCTCGTCCTAATTGAAGACTTGAATATGCTCATGCTCATAAAAAACTCAATGTAATTCAACCCTGCACTCTGCCTGGACCATGATTCTGCCCCAAAATAGGGAAGGACTAGGGCATGGCACCCTACGATCAAGTGGGACCAAGGCGTGGCTCCCTAGGATCCACTAAGACCAAGGCGTCACACCCTGGGATCCCCTATTTGGGACCTCCCTTGATCCTGTCCCCTTGGGCCTAACTAAAATTTGAAGCATGAATTCCCTCTTATGTTGGCCTAAGTCAGAAAATCAATCAATTAAACCCACTATCAAGTATATAAGAGGGATTTACCCTCTCATTTGACATCTAATAGAATTCAATAAAGCATCAAATATTCAAGAGATCAAGAATTCAAGCATTCAAGAGCAATTGAGCATTTTTAGTTTTCCTTCAAGCTTTGGAGCAACAGTAGAGACAAGATTTAAAGCATTGAAGAGGAGATCAACATTCTACTTCATGAAACTCTAATTCCATGTGGAGGCAAATAAAACTTCACAAGGAGGTATAAGCATTTCAATTTCATTCAATTCAGCATCCCTTAAAAGAGGAGGATTTCTACTTTCAGTCCTTTCATTTACATTTTTTCAACCACTTGGTTAATCCCAAAACTGGGGTTCGATTTAAAAACAAACCCTTTTTCCCAACACATTTCCCTTTCTTTATGTGTGTAGGAAATAGGTGCGCAGTTGTACTTTTGGAATTAAGTTTTATTCATAGAGACGGAAAAACCCTTTTCGAAGTGCAAAAATTTTGGAGGACCGATAGGAGAGCGCCCCTGTCCGGACACATAGTCCCTACAAATTTTGTCAAATTTCACATAGTAGCTCCGAATCATCTCAAAATTCTCAAATCCAGGTGTGCGGTTGAATCCCAAATCTGTAGATCACTTTTTTTTGCATACTTTGTCTCCATTTTTAGCACTTAGACTTAATTCAATCAATCAACTTACAAAAGAGGGTTAATTGCATTTTAATCCATTCACTGTCTAACTTGCCTCTGCTACTACCTTTCCTTTACCATCCATTGCATTAGTCGGATCTTCATTTTGGCTTACAATCTCAGGTTCACATCTACTCCCCGAGGACTCCCTTCTCAGCAACATTCGAACGCGTCTCATCCTCTTTGGCTTTGTTAGGTGTTCATGTTTTCTCTTTGGATGAGCCTCATGTTTCTTGAATGCATAATACTCCTTGTACTGACCCCACTTTGCCTGCTCCAGTCTAACCTCTCTCACCTCCACTCCATCTATGAATAATTTCACTCCCTGCAACCTAATTCGGGTTGATATTCTTCTCACCTCCTTATTGCAATTCGCACTCCATAGGAGTGAAGTGTATTCACTAACATGCACCAAAATTATCTTGGACACACCAAACCCTTCATATATCGAGCCATCACCATCAAGATTTCAAACCCCTACATCTACTCCTTATTGACACATCTCATCATTATCCTCTGCACATTGTCCTTCAACTCTAGCTCAAAATACCATGCCAAAAACATGGAGACTATGTCTGCATTGTTCAGTATTTGAACTTGGCATTGAGGAACTCATCTCCCACCACTATCTTTACCCTTGTGATGAATTTTCTATCTTTGAACAAGAAGATGTTTTCCAAACCTCTCATCTGTTGTTCTCCCCCAGCACGCCACTTGTTGCTTGGTCATCCTCAACAAGAAGTTGGCCTCCATTTCTCCACGCCTATGTTTTCTCTGCTCAACAATCTTCTCAAACACACCACTAGATAAGGATGGGAATGATTTCTTTCTTTGTCCTTCCAGCCTTAAAACCCTTTCACCACTTGTCGTCCTTCATTTAAACTTGGAAACATTCTTGGCCAGAGATGATTTGCATCATACGGTAATATTTTGATCTTTGCAACTCCCATGTGTGAGTTGGCAAGGATTTATTAATTGGAGTTAATGTGCCAAAGTGGAGTCATCATTTGGAACACCGCCTATTTCCCCTCCAATACTTCCTCTGCATATTCCTCCTCCCACCTTACTAGGTGATTCAACTTACACATTTCCCACAATTTTTTTTCAATTCATTTGAAGTTCTTCTAATTATTGTAATCATCAGTTGAGTTTGTCTAAATATTGTAATCATCAAGAAACAAAAATTTTATTGTTAGAAAAATTACACCTTTAGCTTCTTGTACTCAGAATAAAATTTTCCAAATACAAATACAAAGTTTAAGTTTTATTTTTATATATGGTTAAAATGAGGGTTTTAATAGACTCCAACCTTATATAACAAAATGAGAAGATCTAGAAATAAAGCCTATAAACAATGAAGAAACCATAAGGAACCAAGAATTGAAGGACTAAAATTGAACATCATTACATAAAATTTTAGTTTGGTTTTATTTTAAATTTTTGACAAAAATTTTGACAATGTTATTCAATGTGAATTTTCTCAAATGTGTAAAAATGACTTTGATATCATTTAATATTATTTCTATTGAATATCCGTAGAAATATTTTTTTATTAAAATATCCTACAAAATATAATAAAAAATAGAGCACAAAATTCTAAATTTTCAAATAAGTATATAATGTACATAGTCAATAAATAATACTCTACTATTTATCAATATATACATAATATCAAATGAAAAATAAAATGAACTATATTTCATTTAGTTCAACCTAATTTCAAGATTAAATCAAGAGATATGTAAGACCTATACATAATGCTCAAATTTATACATGTTTATATATATTCATATTGTGTGTGTGCATGTATATGTGAGACAATGAAAATGAACTAAATTTCTTTTTGTTCTACCTAATTTCATAATTAAATCAAGAAATATGTAAGACCTATACGTAATGCTCACATTTATGTTGGGAAAGTAGGTGTTGTACACCTTGCATAATAATATTTATAATTGTAATATGTTATTTTATTATGTGAGTTGCACATGGACATGGAAAGTGCAGAGATTCCCTTGGAATATTCTAGGGGCCACTTGATGAGTTGTGTTGTAACATTGGGATATATTGTGTTGTATTTATTTAATACTGGAAAAAATAAATTTAATAAAGTACCCAATATTAGATGTGGGGTCAATGGGTAGTTAGCCCATGGTTTTGTAGCACATAGTTTTGGTGTAATACCATTTGGTAGTTTTGTGGGAGCTTGTGTTATAAAAGCAACTAGAAGGGTAGTAGTTTGGGTGAGCCAGGTTTAGCATTTGTAGAGGTTGGAAGCATGGCATGGAATGTGTGGGTACATACTTGCTCACATGGATTGATTGTTGATGGTTGAGGTTTCAAAAACTTTCACGGTTGTGTTTGTAATGTAGCATTGTTGATAATACATGGATGATAGATTCTTTTGGAGGTTGGGTTTTTTCCTCATGAGGGTTTTCCTAGGGTATATCTAGTGTCAATTTTGATGGTATGTTTTCTATTCTTTGCATATGGACTCTAAGTATATATTTTGTTGAGTTTTCAATTGTGTTATGTGGAAATTATCATTTGTATGTGATTTACGGGTAAACTAACCATATTTAATCAGAATATCTGACCTAACCACTAAAACTCAATTCTAATGGAGAAAATCGTAAATAATAATGAATGTATATTAAAACTCAATTATAATTAAGAAAATTCAATCAAAACTCCCTCAATTGATTTCTTTCATGGCTTCCATTGCTCTTCTTCACCATTGTGTTTGTGTGGCTCTTAGTGTTGCGTTGGGATACTTGCATAACGATGGCACAAAAATTTTGAAGATAGTGGTTAAGACAAATTGAGGAGAAATGGGCTGAATTTATAGATTCTAGAGGATGAGAATGGACGGTTGAGATTCATTCTGGAATAGAATTGATCAATGGCTGAGATTGCTTGAGATAAAATTGATTGAGAGTTTAACTCATTTGATTAATGAGTCAATTGGATTGATTGATTAGTGAATTGATTAGATTGATCTGTTAACTGAGTTGATTGGTCTGATAACTGAATTGATTACTATGTTCCAAAAAGTTGATTGAGAGTTGAAAAGGGTAATTGATGAGTTAATTGAGGAGATGACTGAATAGATTACTTAGTTGACTGAATTGATTGTCCAGTTAGACTAAAATTCAATGGGAGTTAGAATTTAAACATGTGTTGTAGGATTTTGAGATGAAATTCACATTTGATTTAATTCGAATTTGGATTTTCGAAACATGAAATGCACATGTAATTATTTGAAATTTGGTGAAAGTGAAATTCGGGGAAATTTGGAATTTTGAATTGGAGGAATAAGTTAGTTAATTAAATAATTTTTAAAAAATATTTAATTATTTGAAATTGAATTTATTTAAATAATAAAGATTATTTAATTAAAGGATTAAATCGTAATTAATTAAATAATAAATATTTAATTAATTTGAAAAATAGGTTAAATGATTATTGAAATTTAGATAGAATATAAATTAAATAATTAGTAATGTTGGAGAAATATGATGATTAGATTAATTCAGAAGAATAAGAATTGGTTTAATTAAATAATTAAAAAAATATTTAATTAATAAGATGAATAATTAGTGCAAGATTGATGAGAAATTTTTAGGTGTCTACATTTGCCCCTCTTTGAGACAATGTTGGAACAACGTTGTTTCAAACAAAATTAAAAAAACATGCCACAGTATGCCCCGGTGACGCTTAGGGTATAAATATGCCCCCTCGAAAAATTAGTCGTAAAATTATGGAATTGAGACCAATTTAATGATACCATGCTAGTGAGAAATAGTTCCAAGTTTCATGTGATTTTGAACCCATTTGACTGCCCTATAAGTGTGTTGAAATTCTAGGGGACTACAACCGTCGGAGAGAGAAAAACCCTAATTTTGAGCTATAAATAGAACTTTGACCCCTTCATTTGCTCATTTGCTTTCATTTGAGTTAATTGTGTTTTGTGTGATTTTTGAGCTTTCTTGCTTCCTTTTGAGCACTATGGCTATCTATAGAGCGCAACTGCACCTGTCCGAGAGAGTGAGATCATACCAGAGACCACCTGGCACCGGAGGCATAGTAAGTGTCCAAACAGTTTGCTTGTTTTTGCCTGATTTTGTCCAATTTTTCAAAATTTATCCAGAGCTTAATTATTTTTTATCTTTGTCACACTCGTTCTTAAGGTTTCGCATTAGTATTTAGTGTGTTGCATCTGTCTTTTTGTATCGCATTGGTGTTATTTGTTCGCAATCAACTGGTAAATTCACAAGAATGTTTATTGTGTTGCATAAGTTGTAAACTATGTGCAAGCATTTTAATTGTATTGTATAGGTATTAAATGTATTGCATGCGTTGTAATTATGTTGCATTCATTGGAAGTCTTGAATTTTTAATATGCATGATTAAGATTTTGTCGTGTGACTATGGTATCTGACATTTTGGTCACTTTTTTCTCTATAGGAGACACTTGGTGTACTTGGTTGCAAATAGACCAGACCTAGTGGACTTGATCTTCATGGTGAGTTACCCCCTGAGGATATTTCTCTTATTAGACATCTTGGTTTGTATCATGCACTTTAACTGCCTGAGGTTACAACCAATAGGGCCTTGATCATTACTTTGGTCAAGCAGTGGCATTCTAAGACATGCTCGTTTCATCTTCCCACTGGTGAGGCATAAATTATTTTGGAAGATGTATGACATATTCTACACATTCTAATACATGGTGAGCAAGTAGTATATGATCATAGGGTCAGTATTGTAGGACTCTGTCAGCTCTTTGAGTGTGAAGAGTAGGATATTCCATTGAGTGGATGGTATGAGATAGCATGGGGCCAGCTAGAAGAGTCTTATGATGACTTGACAGTTGTAATATGCGGTCTTATAGGAGGGTTGTTGATCTCTGACAGGAGATGCCATCAATTTTTGGTTGGATGGGTCAGGGTTATATATGGTATGATTGTTGAGAGACGCATTAATGCATGGGGTCCATGTTTGCTTGCCATGATATTATCAGATGCATGGGATAGTTTACTTGACATATAGATCTATCAGTTGTGGCATTACCTTGCTCTAGGTTTGGGCTTGGGAGCACGTTGCTATATTAAGGCCAGTTGTACATGTAGCACTTTAGGTAGAGGAGCCTTATGCATACAATTATACTCCAGGGATCAGGCACAGGGGTTCAAGGAACATTATTTACTAGAGAGATCAGATTGATGTTCTACAACACTTTATCTGGAGGTCATACTTGGATTCCCCCAGTTGGGTAGATGATGCACAACACTTGCCTTTCTATAGATAACAAAGATATTTGATTGGGAGGATCATTGACACAATAGATTATAGAGTTGCACCTCCCTAGGAGAGTTCTTAGGTAGCTTGGCGAGGTTCGAGGTGTGTCAAACATTACAACTTATTTTGGTTGGGTTGCACAGGAGGTTTTTGATTGGGTTGCATGTATACAACATCATATTCCAGCTACTAAGTTTGATTCACCTAGGGAAGTTTAGTGGGGTTGGGTAGCCAGGGTTGCAAATCTAGGTACCACACCAGAGTATGATGCATGGTGGTTGAGGCATAGGCCTATCCCATTGATAGATCCAACTATTCTGATTACACCTCAATAGATACGACACCAAAGATAGAGGGGGAGAGACGCTAAGGAGGAGGGAGATGATGGAGGGGCTGACATTGATGGTGGAGGAGATTTGGAGGGAGAGGGGAGAGAGGGGTATTTGTACATTGGTGGAGATACTGATTCCAGTAGAAGTGGGGATGATGATTCTACTTCAAGATCATCGAGTGATGATGGGAATGAGAGCTCTGATGATACCAATATGCCAGAGGTCAAGGATGTACCTACTATAGAGGTAGGTGGAGAGGGTGGTGATGGGCGACAAGGTCATGACAGACATGATGATGATGATGATGCTCAAGTCCTAAGGACTAGGATATAGAGCTTACAAGATGCTCTAGTTGTAGAGAAGCAAATACGAATGGATGATCGGGCTTTAGTTCACCAGGAGCAGCAGGCTTAGAGTGTAGAGCGAGATGCATTGATCGCTGAGCGGGATCACTTACGGAGGGAGTGGGATGATGCCATTCAGAGGGCACAGTTGGCACATGAATCTTATGAGAAGTATATTACTTTGGGTACAAGTACATTGATGTGATATGATCGACTCATTCATTTAGCTCAAGAGTCTCTATATTGGTGACAGGAGTATGAGAGAGTTATTCCTTAGGGTCAGCGAGTATAGAGCTATCATTCTTATAGATCAGGTAGATCAGCTACTCAAGAGGTGAGTAGTGCAAGTGTTATGGGACCACCTTAGGCGTCATCAAGACATCCTGGTGCAAGATCTAGTGGACAGGATCCACTGGCTGAAATAGCTAGCGTCAGTTGACACTTATTTGTTCATTATGTTATATGATTCTTTGGGCATTTGATGTACATTCTGACATTTTATCATTTTTGAGAGATCTATATGATATGTAGTTTTGGTGGTGGTCTTATATGCATGTGTTATGTTTATGATGTATGATTCTATATGATTTTCCTAGATGATGCATTTCTATGTTTGTGATGCATGTTTCTATTATGTTCTTGTTTATGATGATGTCATAATGTATGATAATGAAGTAATCATATTAATTCACCTAAATGAACTAATGCATATAGATATTAATGATGTAAGCACTTAAATGCCCTAATGCTGCTAAAATGATTGAGCACAACTAAAATAAATAAATGGACTATGTGAAATGAATTAATTAGATTAATGCATCTAAATGAAATCATATATATGGATCTAAAATGAAAGAAATGTAATGCTATTATATGATATATGTAGGCTAAATGAAATGAATTATTGCTCTTAAACTAATGTGATTGCTTAATGAATATGCGGCTAAAATAGATGAATGCAACTAAGTGATTATGAATCTTTTTGTCAATAATATGGCAGAATATTGTTTCACCAGTTGACCCAAGTAACTTAATAGAAATGTTAGTAAGATGAAAGAAGTAGAAAGAATCGATGAAAGAACCTGTTAGATGATTGGAAGAATTGATTGAAAAAGAGATGATTGATGAAAAGAGAGGAGATGATAAAATCCACCAACTTGTGTGCCTTTATTCATCATGCAACATATTCATCATTGAGCCTCATTATGTGACAATGGAGCTTTACACTCCAGGGTGTAAGGAACCAAGGTGTAAATATATCTCATTGCTGAAATAAACACTCAATAGACAAGGAGTGAACCCCTCCATTTTGGGTATAGTGCCAAGGGTCGAGGTATGTGTGATAGTCACAAGCATAGTTATCCCTGACTTTATTTTTTCATAGGATACTTGTTGAATGAATGTACCAACACAAACACCCAAAGGCACCATTGCCCCAGAACTTCATTAGTTCACACCACAAACAACAAACAACAAAAAACAAACAACAAACAACAAACAACAAACAACAAACAACAAACAATGAAAAAGATTATAACCACCACGGATCCTCCAATCACTTGTGGACATCCTTGAGTAATATAGGAACATAATCAATAATCAATTGATAAAAGATAAAGACTAACTTGGAAAAAATCTACCAGCCATATTGATCTGTGTCTTTGTTTTGATTACTTGATGTGATGATTGATAATGTCTGGTTTCAAAGATTTGAATACCCCGTGTAAGACCGATTTGTCTAGTTTCAAGTGTACCCTTCCCTGTTTAAGACAAGTTGATTGATTGATAGGGTTGGTTGATTCAAGTAATAAGATAGTTTGAATGGATTGATTGCAGATGTTGATTAGATAGTTTTCTCCTTTTGTTAACTTCGTGCGAAGTGTTTGTTGGATATCTGCTAGGGTGTTTGATTTCTTGCGAGACATTCTATTGCAAGTTTTTGGTTATTTTTCATTTTTTAGTTCTTTTCAAGATATTTTTGATGTTTTTGTATTTTTCATGATATTTGAATGTTTTTGTGCTTTTCAAGATCGTATTTGAATGTTTTTAGGAATTTTTTAGGATCATATTTGATTTTTATGGATTTTTTCAGGACATTATTTGATTTTTATGTGTTTTTTTCAATTATGCCCACTAGTATGCAAACTAGTTACGATATGATTATTATTAGAATGCACGTCGGGATAATTTTGACATGAAACTACACTTATAAAATATGCAAGATGAAAATGCATTCTCTTATTTGAACAAGGGCGATTGTGTTTGTCTACCACTTTGTCATACACTAATTGAATTAAAGGCATAAAACATTTTAGAGATAGACCTTCGACCTACTCTCAACAAACCTTTTGACAATCTAGATTAACCCATTGAGTAACTAAGATTTATGAATGGAGACATGGAAAACTTCCTCACCTAACATTGAAACTTTTGGTCATTTTTCACTCATGTGTGTGCAATTGGATTTATTATGACCCTTGTAATCATTAGAGATCCTTAGAATCCTATATGGCTAGCTTAATAAGTTATTCGGACTTAAAAAGCATCCTGGATAGAGCCTCGTTGCCAATCATACGTCTGTAGCCTTGACGAGGTTATCACTATAATCTCTCAAATATTGCTCCATTACAACCAGGCATCTATAGCCCTAATGGAGTTGCCTGCATGTTCTCATAGCCAAGATTTTAATTGCACTTGTTGCATAATAATTCTTGTATTCTTTCTTTTGCCCTTTTGTCTTGATATTTGATATGTAAATTGTCATAGTTGTTTTTCTTTTACATTCTTGCATTGACTTGTAAGTAGTGAAACTTACATGGGTGTGACAATTACAGTGGCGCTAAAGTAGAATTTTGGATTTTTCACTAGCCATATGATCAACTAGGTATCTACAATGATTTTGGAGAAAATGATTATTCTAAGATATGACAATTGATAGAATTGGGGTAACAAGGCCCAATAGTGAAAATTCTACCCAACCATAGACAAATCTTAGTCACAAGGTGGCGTTGAATGTGAATGACCTAAGACCTTCAAAAACTTCTTGCACAAGTATCTAAGAAATGAGATGACCCTCGCTTCTCTTAAGTGTAAACAAGTGATCAACTAAGACAATCACCTTGGTTTATTAATGCAACCTCATGTGAATGTAAACACTATATGCTATAAAATTTGTGAATATGATGTAACCTTGAAAATAAACTATATGCAATACAGTGTGACAGAAATGATATGCAATTGCAGAAAATAAAACCTAAATTAACCCAGCCCTTTAACTGTAGTATCATTTAAGGTGCATGTTGTTCATGGGTTCAGGGAGTGGATCTCCTTCCATCGTGGTCAAATTATATGCTCTATTACCAATGACCCATGTTATTACAAAAGGGCCCAACCAATTAGGTTCAAATCTTCCCAGTCATTCTCACTCTACTAGATTTCTTTGGTTTTGTTTGAGGACTACATCTCCCACTTCAAAAAGTTTCTTGGTTTTCCTCTTTTATTGTAGCTCCTTCTCGGTGTTTTTTAATAACCTTGCAAGTTATTTAATACACTCTATCACTTTTCATCAAGCATTTCTAGCTCTTGTAGCCTAACAACTTTGTAGTCTTCTTCTAATATGATGCATTGTATGGAAACTCTAAGAGAAGGTAACTCTACCTCTATAGGCAACATAGATTTTGTACCATAGACTAATGACTATGGGGTGGCACCTGTGGCTATGCGCACGCCTGTTCTATATGCTCAGAGTGCAAGATTTAACTGGAGATGTCAGTATCACCTTTCTTCATTGACAATTTTCTTTAAATTTTCGATAATGTTTTGTTAGTTGCCTTTTCTTGACCATTACTATGGGGGTAATATGGGGTTGCAAAATGATGTTGGATCTGAAATTGGTCACATAGTTCGCGTACTTCCTGGTTTTTGAATGGATGTTTGTTATCAGTTACTATACACATTGGAACTCCATGCAGGCATATAATATAATTAAGAACAAAATTTTCTATCTACTTGCCAGTGGTATAGGTTAGAGGCAGTGCCTCAAACCACTTGGTAAAATAATCAATAGCTGTTAAGATGAATTTATGTCTATTAGAAGAGGTAGGATTTATCTTTCCTACAAGGTCTAGCCCCCATTGTGAAAATGGCCAAGGTGATGTTATTGGCTGGAGATCTTGAGTAGGCACATGGATTAGATCTCCATGTATTTGGCATTGTCTGCACTTTTTCACATATTCATAAGAATGCTTTTCCATGGTTGGCCAGTAATATTCAGTTCTCAATAGTTTCTTTGCAATGCATGGCCACTAGAATGTGCACCACATATTCCGTCATGCACTTCTTGTAAATCTATAAGTGCTTCTTCAACATTCAAACATCAAAGAAGGGTTTCATCGAAGCTCTTTCTGTATAGAGTATCATCAATGATAACATGTCTCGATGCTTGATATATGAGAGTTTTCCTTTGATTTCTAGATAAGTCAGGAGACACGCATTGGTCATGAAAATATGCATATATTTCAATGTACTTAGTGATTTGGGGCCTACTATCATGCATACATACTCAAAAGAGGCGATGTCATATGCTGGTACCATTAGTTGCTCCACTATAAACTGGAACTGAGTTTCATTATTTGGGATACCCAAATTGGACCCTATAGTTGCCATAGCATCTACTACTTTGTTTTGTTTTCTAGAAATTTGCTCAAAGGTTATATGATTGAAGTATTGTTTGAGTTCTTCAATAATTTGCTTGTAGGGCATTAGTTTATCATCCTTAGTATTATAATCATCATTGATCTGATTAACAATGAGTTGTGAATCTCCATAGACATTTAATTCTATTATTTTCCACTGGATTGTAGTACAAAGTCCTATGATGAGGACTTCATATTCGACTATGTTGTTTGTACATGGAAAATTTATTCTATAAGACTTTGGGACTGAGTCACCTTGAGGGGTGACAAATATGATATTGACACCTGCACCATGATTGATGTAAGAACCATCAAAATACTTCCAAGTTGTTGATGCTATTAGGGTTAACACTGATTCATCAAGGAAGTCTGCTAACAGTGGGTGATCATCTTGTATAGGAGCTTCTACCAACTGATCTTCTATTATTTGGCATTTAATTGCCTTTCTATCTACATATTTGATATCAAAATCACTCAGTATCATGACCCACTTGGTTAGTCTTCCTATTAATGCAACTCTACTCAAAAGATATTTAAGAGGATCAAGGTGTGCTATGAGTTTGATCTTGTGACTTGGCATGTAGTGTCTAAGCTTTTGGGATGCAAAGGTCACTTCTAAAAATTCTCTCTCTATGGGTGTATAATTAAGCTCAAATCCCACTAATGTTCAACTTATGTAATAGATGGCTCTTTCTCTCCCTTGATCATTATGTTGTGCCAATAGAGCTCCTAAAGAATAATTGGTTGCTGATATATACAAAAGTAAAGGTTTACCTGACGTTGGTGGAACTAGCACTGGTGTTGACAAGAGGTAATCTTTCAATGCCTAGAATGCTTCCTGACATTGTTTTGTCCATTTGAAGGTGAAACCTTTCTTCAGAAGGTGTTGAAATGGTTGGCACTTTTCTACCAATTGTTTTGTAAAGCACCTGATAACTTGCAATCTTCCCTGCAAACTTCTCAATTTCTTAAGTATGGATGGTGGTGGTATTTCTAATATGGATTTGACTTTTGTAGGATCTACTTCAATTCCTCTATTTGATACAATGAATCCCAAGATTTTTCCAGATGTCACACCAAACACACACTTTCTTGGGTTGATTCTGATGTTGTATTGTTCTAGCCTTTCAAATATTTTGGCTAGAACATCAAGATGATCATCCCTAGTTTTGGATTTTGCTAGAAGGTCATCAACATAGTCTTCCATGATATCATGAATCATATCATGGAACAGGGTTGTCATTTATCTTTGATAAGTGGCACCAAAGTTTTTGAGGCCAAACGACATCACATTCCAATAGTATGTCCCCCAAGGGAAAGTGAAAGATGTTTTATGTTGGTCTTCTAGTGAAATCTTGATTTGGTTATGGCTAGAAAATCCATCCATGAGTGAAAAAATTTCATTCCCATTAATGAAGTCCACAATCATATCTATGTTCACAAGTGGAAAGTCATCTTTGGGACAAGCCTTGTTCAAGTCCCTAAAGTCAATGCAGATTATGATGCCTCTAGTGGATTTGGTTACTAGTACTAAGTTAGATATCCATTCTTCATAATCTATGGATCTTATGAAGCCAACATCTAATAATATTTTTAGCTCCACTTTTACAAGCAAGGTGATTTGAGGATACATTTTGCATAACTTTTTCTTAAACGAATTAAATTTATTGGTTGTTGTTTGAAGAATTGGATAAAAAAAACTTCTTTTGGTTTGAGAGACTGAGCCAAGTGTATCTTGTGTATGGTTTCAGTATTCCCAATATTGACTTCCTATATCTTTTCTACAAGCAATTCTAACCATTATTGATCAATAGGGAGGTCATCTAATTTTCTAGTGATTAGGTGTTCATCTCCCCCAACCTCTGTAGAAGAGGACCCTGCCTCTCCAAAATAAGTTGTCATATCTAAATCTATTGCAAAACCAACTTTGTGATCATCATAAGGAAATCCATCTTAGGTACCCAGGAATTTTGCAATGGCTTCATCATTTTTGAACCAATCAAGATGTGGTTTGTCTTGTTTCCCTCAGTCTATCAAGTGAGGATACAGAAGACATAGATCTTTTCCTTCTTCTAGAGGAGGTATTGCTGACATTATGCAAACCTAGTTATCATAAACATATTTTATTGACTGTGGATCTATTGGCTTTTCTTCATAAACATTGTCATCATCAAAAGGTGATTGGTTGTCATAAGCTCTATATACTATATATGTGCTACAACAATGAAGAGATATGAATTCATAATTATTGGAATCAGTTATAATTTCAAGGTATGTCTCCATGTCTAATCCTTCTTCATTTGGTTCATCAAATTCCTCAATGGGAGAGAGAGGAGTTTCAACAGTATTGATGAATAGTGTGATATTCTCATGACTTGTAGATCCTTCCTCTATGATAGAAATCTCATTTATAGATTAGATGAGAGACTAAGGTATTATGATATTATTGTCACTTGATGGGGCATTGCATGTTTCCATTGATGCATTGGTTGATGATGATATTGTGGAATAAGTACTTGATTCATCTATCGATTCTATTCCTATTTTTGTAACCATATTTTCATGTGATGCTAGTGTGAAGATGATCATTGACAAATTATTTTGGTTTGGTGACTCAGGATCTTCATGCTTACTTGTTAGTGGTGGTGTTGCTAAAGTTAGCAAATTCAGGATAACCAGAGCATTTGGTCTAACTGTTGTTCTCCTTCTTTTCATATTTTTGTATCCCAATCTCTGATGCTTTGGATTTTATGATGGCAATATAGATTCTATAATGCCTTGAGCATGTGCCCCCAATCTTGTGGTGCCATCATAACCAGGCCTTTGTAACATTATAAAGCCATTACCATATTAATCTAAAGGGAGTCTAGCATTTGAATTGTCATCTTCTTCTCTATACAACCATTTGTTCACATTCTCTTCCAAGGATTCTTCATTTAGCTCTCCCCATCTTATAAAGGAACAAGAGTCTGAGAATTGGACAATTTCTTTTCCTGTTTGTTAGATTTGGTAAGGCTCTCCCAAAGGATCTAGGAGACAATTGTCCTACTAATAAGGTCCTAGAATAGGAATATTCACCACATCCTTCATCCTTCATCTGGAGGGGTGGTGTTGTAGGTGTGCGGGATGATGATGCTTGTGTGTCTGAAATTTTTTAGGGATTCTAGTTGTGTGATGAGTGGAGCTGCTTGATTGATAGGGACTTGGTTGTCTATGCTTGTTCTTAAGTAATTACAATGTTGGGAGGGATTTGAATCACCTTGTATTGTTATCTTAATGTCATTATAATGGAACTTAACACATTGGTGGAAATTTGATGGTATAGCTTGCATGGCTTGTCACCATGGGCAGCCTAGAAACATGTTGTATCCCAATTCTCAATCTAGGACTTGGAATGTGATATCATTGGTAACAGGTACTACTTGTATAGGAAAGGTAACCACACATTTTTATGGGCATTCTTCATCATCATATGATTTAATGTTTATTCTTTTGGTAGGGTCAATATGATACATTGTGAGTAGCCCAATACTTTGACTAGGTTAAGAGTGTATATGTTGAGTTTGGCTCCACCATATATTAATACTCTTATGAATTTTCAATTGTGAACAAACACTTATAGATGGAGAGGCTCATTTTGCATGGCCCTATCTATTGGGACATCATTCTCAATAAATGCCACATGAGAACCAGCTAAATTTTTAACCATGGATTGGAAAGTGTTTTGATCTATGTCACGGGCAACAACAAATTCCTGAAGAGATTTATCCAGGATTGCTTTGTGACTTGGTGAGATATGAAGTAGATCGAATAATGAAATTTGTGTAGGGGTCTTTGTTAGTTGATCAACTACATTATAGTTGCTTGTTGATGGAGGAGGATTAGAAGGAACTCCTTGTAAATTAACCTTCGACCAGCAAGTAGCAACTGCACAATCTTGGTTCCTTGGGTTGACAGTGATCATGGCTACTATTTCGTTAGATGCATTAATTTCATTGATTGTATAATTATATGATACCTTGGTATAATTTGTAGTGTTGTCTTGTGTCCCTGAACTTGAGGCCTTTTCTTTGTCATACTTGACAAAAGAATCCTTGAAGATAGTATGATTTGTGTTGGCAGATCCTTTATTAGCATCCACAATAATTCCACCAGGTTGGTTTGAAAGGAACTAGTTCATAAGGCTTGATTTCTAGCTGGGTGATCACATTGGTTTGTATCAGCTTCTTGAGAGCTAGATCAATTGGTTATCCAAGTGGCGTGTAGTTTCTTCTAGGTGTGTTAACCCTTGGAGGTATTGGGTTACTAGATTGAACTGCATTTGCATTCATTGATGTTGCACAATTATCTTGGGACTGATTCCTATTTGGAATGAAGGACTCAATCGATCCTTGTAATGAAACCACCGGTTGAACTCTGTTAACCACATAGGCATCTACAACTTCATCATTTGTCACATTCTTCTTTTTTGACTAGTTGGTTTTGTATTATTTGTGTTGTTGTTTGATCCACTTTCCTTGTGATTTTTCAAAACCCCTTGCTCTACAAGACCTTTCTCACACTTTAGCCCCTTTTTTGTGATCTCTTGAAGGTACTGAGACATTGCATCTAGAGTGGATACTTGATCTGAGGAATGATATTCTTCACAAATATGTCAACCTATTCAACTTCTGGTATATGACTAAGGCATATGTGGTACAAGGATATCCATCTTTAGAAAAATGCATTGAATGTCTCACCTTCCTTTTGTTTGGTAGCACATAAATACATTAGAGTAAATGGATTATCTATATTGTGTGAGAAGTTTATTATAAACTCCTCAGCTAGCTCTCCCCATGAGGTAATCTTTGGTGGGAGGTGTGAAAACCACTCTAGTGTTGTTCCTCTAGGACTTTTGGGAAATAGGTGCATCAAGTATGTGTCATCATGAGCCACCTCAATACATGCAGTGAAGAACTACCTGACATGATCTGAGGGATCACCTTTTCCTCTATGTCTATCAAACTTAGGAGTTTTAAAATGTGGTAGAAAGGGGGGCATATATAAGGTTCTATCAAAGGGATAAGGACGAAGATCCTCCATTGTGTAGGTTTTCTTTTCATTCCCCATCTACATATTTGTCATCTTTCTTTGGAGGTTTTGAAATTTCTGAACCAATATCTCTATCTGGGTCAAAGGTGCACTAGCCATATATGTGCTCCCCACAAAAGGATTTGTGTTTGAGTATATAGAAGACTATTGCAACATTGATTGATTATGCAACTGTGTGTTTTGAAGTAAGAAAATTAGGTACTGACATTAGGTTGATCAAATTCACACATCCCGGTGGAGCCCTAATTCACACCGTAACCACTGTAAGTAGATCCATTGGAAACTTATACTGCTCGTTGAGAGGTACGTGTGTGAATGGTGATCTAAGCCATACTTGTTTGAGTTTGTGTTGAGTTTTTTGAGGCACTTGTTGTGACATTTGTATTTGAGGACATGTCACTTGACTGGTAACTCTGAGTTGAAGTTGTGGTAGATTGGGTTGCCATCGCTTGTGTGTTTTGAGGTGCACCAAGTGTTGAACTTGAAGATGTAGCTTGTGTTTGTGTCGAGTTCGATGTTTAATTCTTGTTCAAAATTATCCCTGTCAGCAATATTATTAAAATATAAAAATTTGGGGGTAACTTCAAAATCTGTTAGGAACCGGGAAGAACAACTAAGAGGGGGGGGTGAATCAGTTGTCAATAAATTATAACCCAAAACAAATTATTCCAACTTAAAACCCAATGCTGGTAAAACAAATTAATAGTTATAGTAGTATCGGTACAACTTAATGCATGAAACAGAAAGGAAAACAACATCCACAACACATGACATAGAGATTTTGACGTGGAAACCCTATAAGGGGAAAAACCATGGTGGGAAACCTTACCCACAATTAGATGATACTACTGCAAATAGTAAGTGAATAGAATAATGGGGTCTGTACATGTAGAAAGGCCAACCACCTAGAGCTCACTGCTCAATCACAAAATTAGGATTCACACTGACTACACAGTTGGATGGTTAAATCCAATAATCAATGTATTGCTTCAACTTAGCATCTTCAATGTCGGATTCAGTACTGGTTTAAGCTCTGCACATGAGGACCAAATACCTTCATAACCTTTCCTTCAACCTTTAGATGATATATGTGTGATTCGCACAAGGATCTACTTTTTTTCGCTCTTCACAATGATCTTCAATACTCACACACACACTTCTTCCAAATAAGATCTTACAATTATTTATACAAAACCTAAGACCTAATCATTAGGTTGGCTCTCAAAAGATATTACATTTAAATCAATTACAAAATAAGTCTCGGTACAATACATTATGTAGACCTCAATATATTTACACATTATCCAATCAATAAACCATTTCCAAAACATGTCATGCTGATCTGGAACATGATTTCCTATACCAGTTCATAACCTGAACCTATCTTCCGATTGTGGCAAATATGTGAACCCGATTAGTCCAATATGCAAGATTCCAAATGCAAACATCCAATCCATGTCTTCAACATAACCAAATGATCTCCATATGATAACAAATCATCATCAACTTTCTGAGTTGTCAATGAAACATATACTAGTAACTGTGCATAAGCCAATATCCATGTTGGGACCACAATGTGTTGGTGCATCAACAAACCAATATAACCAGAGTGCCAAATCAACAATGTAGACCTCCAGAAAGATAAGTGTTGACATCAATGACAAAACCAATGCAACACATGATGAATTCATCCATAGTACCAATAGAATAAAAAGAGAAAGATATTTGTCTTTATTGTGATTAATGAGTGCATTGAGAACCATGAGGACTTGGGGATCTTGTTGGGCAACCTCAAGTTCTTCTTGCATCAATTTTTGCTAGATTTTCTTTATTGAAGGAATGTTGTTTATGTTGGTTGGTAGTATTGAACTCTTCAAGGCTATGTGTGTTGATAGGTTGATAAGTCCATGTTCCACGTGGGATTAACAAAAGGGTCACTATTTAGGTCCATCTTATTTTTAGCTCTTTGTGATCTTGCTAATGACATGAATGACTCCTAAGATGAATTAAAGAATGCAAGACATATGATAAATTATGATACAATTATAATGATAATACTAGAATTCTAGAAGACTATATATGCAAATTACCTTGACACTCTATTAAAGAGGTTGAGGATTAAGATGAGGAGGTTGTTGTTGTTGTAGTCTAAGTCTTTCAAGCTTTTGCTTAATGATTTCTTTTTCAACTGCTCTTTGGATTTAGACTACTTTTCTTATTTCCTCTTCTATGACAAACTCAACTCATCTATATTAGGGAACACTTGATCTTAGCCTCCATGCAAGGTTATCAAGACTGTCAATGATGTATCACTGATCATCATTTGGACTAAGATTGGGTTGCTCAAACAGGAAGAAACTATCACCATGCAAGGCCATTGCAAAACATGCTATAGAGACTCCCTAAAGAACATGCAAATGCAACTTAAGGAGACTTCATCTATTAACCAAGTAAATGACATTTCTTAAAAGATGTTAAGAGTTTGTTGATGACCCAAATTGGAATTTTGGAAAGTGATTCTCTGTGCTAGACTAATAAGCAAGGAAACCAAGATTGATATGATGATTGATTGAAAGTTGGGGTCTCTTGGACTCAATAACCTTTTGGGAGAATGTTTGGACCTGATGTAGATTAAGATTATGCAAGAGCTAAGTGAAGATGACAGACTTGGATTCGACACCAAATGCAAAAGGAGGATTTAGGAAAACAGTATACATACACTATGAGGACTAAGCATGAACTAGGGAAAGACCATATGAGGACTAATGCAAATGTGATATGGAGTATGTAAGATACACTAGGTAATGACTTAGACAAGGATGATATGAATGAAAAATGAAAACTAAGAACTTGGAACCAACCTATGATCGCAAGAAGGGGATGAATAAGAAACTTTGTTTTGGGAATTTGGGACCTTGTTTGACTGTTTGGTATTGATTGAGTTTGTTGTTTGAGTGACCTTGTTTGGGAAAAATTTTGCATTTTCGAGGGATTTTACAAACATGGCATACAAAGATGAAAGACAATATGGCCAACTAAAATTAGAGTTACGCAAGCAAAAGGGCCTAAATGGGCCCAAAATGAGACTAACTCTTACTGGTTTAACACATCAAACAAATTAAAGACATAAGACATTTACAACCTAGGTTGGGAATGAAAACCATTTGATGGGGGCCGCACAACAAAATACCTCATACAAGATGGACGGATAGAGATTCTACTAGCACTGGCTCCCCCACCATGGCACTCACTTCTTAGGCATACTAGATTCTCTTACCTTGAAGATCCGATCTTATAATCAGGGAATTATTGTCTCATGAAGATGGTTACATGATGGGGTACAATATGCACTCCCTGAACCATCAAATGTGGGATTTTTGGTCAGCTAAAATAATTAGCTCATAGTATAGTTTCGAGGGATCACCAATCCAATGACAGATTCTCGAAGAAAGCCTCCACATGCATTGAACTCACTCAGCACTCCAGTTGCCTAGGCAACATATTTATATAACAGCTCAAAAAACCTACTTGAGATCATGTTGGGAGAGTCAATATCCCCAATGTGTCCCAATTCGAGATACCTTTGTGGGGTGATGAAATCCCTAGTCAAAGATATCCCTCACTACTAAAATAAAAGTGAGTGCCATTGTCACTTTTCCCTATCTCCTAAGACCTCAAAGGCGGGTGGAAAGGTAATTCATACAACTATGGGTCCACCCTACAAAATGAGCAAGTGCTCCAAACATGAAAGATTAAAGTTCATTAACCTTAAAACATTGCAATGTGTAATCTATCCTAAGAATAAAATAGATCTATGTCCATTTTTAAACCCAAATCGAAATGTGGATTACATACACACGTTTATTTTGGAGCACCAAAATGAAATGTGAGTAAAAATGGAAGTCTGAAAAGAACACCCTGCAAACCACAAGATAGTAGTTTCAATAAGGCTCTTGGACCGCTCGTTTCTTCCCTGTTCTTCCTACCACACGCTGCAAATAAACTGTCTAAAACACAAAAAACCAAAACAAAACAAGATAACATAGAAACAAAAAGGATATATTCTAGATAACGAATGCAACACAAAAATATAAACGAATGCGAAAAACCATAACTATGAATGCGAATTTCTAACAGAACCTTTTCGAATTTCTGTTAGAACGCATGTGACACATATACTAAGCAAAAACAAATAACTTGAAAACTGCAACATAGAGAGTTAGAAAATTTGAATTTTAATAATTTTTTCTCTAAAATCCTAATCTCATTCCTTCTATCATTCCATATTTTCTTAGTAGGCAAAAACTCATCTCTAGTACTTGATGTAGGCAATTTGAAGTTCAGGTTTGTTGAATTTTCTCTTTGTTTACTATAGTCTCTGGAAATATCATTGTTGTCTTCTTTGTTCAGCACTCCTCCTTGATCTTGAAATTCTAAATTTCACCTTGTGTGCCATGGGTTAGGAGCATTTTAAACAAATACATGAAATTTAAAACAAATGAATGTAAAATTTTCAGATTTAAAAGAATTGATCAGGATTAGGGGGAAAAGTCAATCATGAATAGACAACATTCAATCATTAGGGTGTGTCTCCATTTTGAACGCATGTGAAATCCTCAATCATCAAATACTAAATTTGATAAGGATGTATGGAAGATCCTAAAAGGACGAATGTGAAGTAGTGCCAGTATGTATGTGAATTTCTACACTTATGAATGTGAAATGTTTTATGTTCCTACATGATTTCGTACAGTAACTTGCAAAAACACCAAATCAAGCTGAAATTTGTATATAGAACCTGTAAAAACACAGAAACAAGGAAGAATATTAGCTGATGTTCATCACGTCAAGTTCACAAGATGATTTACTAGTAAATTAACCATATTTAATTAGAATATCTAAGCTAACCTCTATAACTCAATTCTAATTAAGAAAACTATAAATAACAATGAAATGTATGCCAAAATCAATTAAATATAGAAAATTCAATCAAAACTCCCTCAATTGATTTATTTCTTGGCTTCCATTTCTCTTCATCATCATGATGTTGGTGTGGCTCTCAGTGCTACATTGGGATACCTACATAAGGATGTCACAATAACTCTGAAAATAGTGGTTAAGCAAAATTGAGGAGAAATGAGTTGAAATTATAGATTCTGGAGGATGAGAATGGATGGTTGAGATTCACTCTGGAACATAATTGATCAATGGTTGAGATTGCTTGAGACAAAATTGATTGAGAGTTTAACTCATTTGATTGATGAGTCAACTGGATTGATTGATCAGTGAACTGAGTTAATTGGTCTGTTAACTGAATTGATTGCTTTATTCTAAAAAGTTAATTGAGAGTTGAAAAGGGTGATTGATGAGTTAGCTGAGTTAACTGAGGAGATGACTGAATAGATTGCTCAGTTGACTGAATTGATTGTCCAGTCAGACTCAAAGTCTGTGGGAGTTAGAATTTCAACATGTGCTATAGGATTTTGAGATGAAATTCACATTTGATTTAATTTGAATTTGGATTTTCGAAATATGAAATGCACGTGTAATTATTTGAAATTTGGGGAAATTTTGAATTTTGAATTTTGAATTGGAGGAATAAGTTAGTTAATTAAATAATTTTAATTAATTATGTAATTATGTGAAATTGAATTTAATTAAATAATAGATTTTTTATTTAAGGATTAAATCGTAATTAATGAAATAATAAATATTTAATTAATTTAAAGAAGAGGTTAAATGATTAATTGATTAAGATAGAATATAAATTAGAAAATTAGTAATGTTGGAGAAATATGATGATTAGATTAATTCAAAAGAATAAGAATTGGTTTAATTAAATAATTAAAATATCATTTAATTAATAAGATGAATAATTAGTGCAAGATTGATGAGACATTTTTAGGTGTCTACAATATGGTTGCAAGTTTCCTTTCAAGTGGTATTAGAGCTATGGCTTTATGGTGTTATAACCCTAGGAATTGAATCCATGAATGCATGAAATGAATGTAAAACAAGATAAGATATGAAGATTTGTTGCAGGTTGTGGGGTTTCAAATTTGTGGGTATTTTTTATAGATTTGGGTTATAATTTATTTTTTTGAAACGAGTTTTCATGAATTTTTTTATGGGGGTTTTGGGGGTGAAGTTTTGTATTTGACCTTGTGGGACAAAAATGACCCCATGGTTGCATTCATGGAGGACAAGAGATGGATTTTGATATAAATTTTGACCCCCTTTGGTGGTGTTGAGTTGAGTTGCAATTTTTTTTAGGTCGTACAGTTATACTACCTACATAGGTCATTATCAAAAATAAAATATTAATTTTTACCTAGAGGTGAAAAAAATATGACATGCCCTTTTATTGGAAAAAAATAATTTAAAAGGGGGGTGGTACCACCACTACCTATGGGCAGTGGGCAATACCTCCACTGTCCATGAACAATGGGCAGTACTCCCACTATTTGTGTCAGCAGTGGTGGGGCCCCCTCATCCCATGGGGAAACCCCAGGTTGGGGTTTATCCCCATCAAATTTTAAAATAACTTTAAATTAAAAAAAAAGTTTCATCTACCAATTTAAAAATATATATATATATATATATTTTTAAATGAAAACATTGTAATATTTTTAAAAAAATATGCTTTATGTAATATTTGCATTAAAAAATGTATATGGCACAATTAATTTGCCAATTGTAAATTTTTTGGATGGGTCTAGCCAAGGGTTGACCCAATATTATTTTATTTAAAATTTTGAAAAATGAAAAGAGGGTGCATATTGGCAAATTTCTTGGGGTCCATTTGCTTGCATATAACCTAATAGGGTATTTTTTTCCATAGAGCATAACTTGGGCATATGATGCCTGTTTTTCGACTTCTTATAGTCATTGGAAAGGTGACTCAAAGAAATACATGATGAAATTTTACCTGGAAGTGGCAGATACATTAATGACTTTGAGAGGTCATAACTTGAGCATACAAAGTCAAATTTTGGACTTAGAATAGTCAAGGGAAAACTCATAGAGAGAATAATCCAATGGATCAAGTTTAGAGAAGGTTTAACATGATGTATTTTTTTATATTTTATTTGAGTTTTTTATGGGTTCTTTTGACTATGGTGACATTGTGAGTTTATGATATGTTTAGTCTTGGAGATTTGGAGTCTATGTCATTGTACACTCATTGTTGTATCTCAAATTTCTCTCATGTTGACATAGTTATCAATTTTGGTTTGAGTAGGTAATGTTGCATTATTGGGTCTAAAAGTTGTGCAGTGTTGTAGGCAGTCTATACCTACCAAATTACATCTATGGATTGGATATGGGTTGTCTATGTCCATAGACCTTTCGTTTCTTATGCATATTTATATTGGTAGCATGGTTTAGTCACATGATTTGCTAACTTTGTTGTCATGTTTAGGAGAGATGTTGTTACTAGGTACAACCATGGTGGAGGACCTATGGTGTTGACTATGTGATACTTATAGGTTAGATGCATTGGGAGTTAGATGCTTGTGTCATGGAGGTGATCTTGGTGTTATAGACGTTCCTTGTGTTTAGGGACTTTGACATGACATGAATGGATTTGAAAGTGCTCTAATTGATGATGATTTGATTGGATTCCTAATTGGTTATGGTGGTGTATTTTCTTGGTTAAGGATTATGATTACTTTGGCTTTTGAGAGATCATGATATGTATTATTAAGTTATTTGGTTATGTGAGAACTTCGATTGATTCTAAAGTAGAGGATGATTTTATCATGATGTCATGTATAACTTAGTTACACTTACAGTAGGATCTTTTGACAATGATGATGTGGTGGTGTAGGATTGATTCATGATTGTTTTTTGATAGTTTTGTATCTTCTTGGCTTGGAGATGTTGGTTTACTTGATGATACTAACATTTCAATTGTATGTGTGTAGGCCTAGATCATCTTCATTTAGGAGATGGTTATCACAATGCTTTGAAGAGATTGGTATCATGGTTCAATGGGAGCTTGTGGAAATGATGTGTATTCACCTGTACCTGCAAATGTGAAAAAACCTTCTACAAACAAGGATCTAAGGCATCCTCCAACATCCAATGGTGATCTTCATGATATTTAAGGATGTGGACATCTTGAGGACTCATGGAGTTGTTGGTTGAGATGTGGTTTATGCTTTTATTTGACATGTTATTTGTGTTTGATAGGATGGTTGCTATTATGTCATGGTACACTCTTGATTGCATGCTTAGAGTTTTGGCATGATAGGTTATTTGACATGTTCATATGGAGCAAGTTATCTCCTTGGAGGATATGGTTAGATCATGTTGTCATGTTTATGTTCCTAATTATGTGGTTAGAGCTTTGACATTGATCATAGTGGATCTCTTTGTATTGGGTACACGATGATCCCACAATAGTGGGTTAGACATTTTGTCAAGAAACAAAACTTGTTGGTTGCCTAAATAAAATTTTTAAGGCCCTTCAAATGAAGAGAAACCTTCGCTCGAACACATTTTTATGTTCGCTCAAACAACCCATTTCTAATGAACACCTCAACATGAAGGGGTTCATTCGAAGGCCTTGTCAGCCAGATTTTTAATTATTTGGGGTGGAGGGGGGTTCATTTGAACCCCCCATTTGTTCAAAGGTATTTAGGGGGGTTCATTCAAACACTCTTTTTGTACTTCTCTGTAATTTTTTGCAAATTTCTATAGTTTTTTAGCTTTCAAAGCTCTAGTTGAAGGCTCAAATAGAAAAAACTTGACAACCCAAAATGCAAGATGGCAGTCCTCGAAGAAAGATTTTTACTAACTATAATTTTATTACATATTGAGTTTATTATGATTTTTTAAAATTTTACTAAACATAGGTTTTTCAATGAACCTCAACTTCTTTGTTCAATGCATATGGAAAAATAGTAAACTAGTTCAAAAAAAATCTTAAAATTATCTACGTCCTAGGTATTGATGTCCTCTTTCCAATCTATTGGGTCCCAAATCAACAGATTGGATGGGTTCTAAGGAAATGCCAACTCCTATGCTCAAACCCTCCAATTGACTTGGCCAACTTATAGAGTGAACCTATTTGATTACTAACTCTCTCACTTTAGGCTCTAGAGGACCTAGGTGGGTATACCTAGTCACTAGTTGTTTTCAATGACTAGTGCCTTTTATAGCAGATTGAGTATCTTGATCTGACTTCCTCCTATCTCAAAATGGCATAAGTTCCTAGGATGGGGATATAGCATATGAGTTCAAGATTGTTGTTGTAGAAACTATTTGATCTTTGTGCTTGAAATTTATATATATACACGATTGCTAATTTACTCTAGACTTCCTACTCAGCTAATCCTATTACTTTTAATGTGAAAATATGAACTGATGAGTTGTATTTTATAGATGACCAGTGCCTTTCTTTGTTTTTTGGGCTACAAAGTCTTTATATTTCTTTAGGACTTATTGTGTAAACTTATGAGATAGTTTTTAAACCCACCCCCTCTCGGTGAGTCTGTCAGTTGCTGTTTCTTATGAGCTTTAATTCAATGTCTATATTGTAAACTGCCTGAATGAATTTAACCCTAACTTTAAGAGTGTTATAATTTGACATTATAACAGATAATGGAAGATTGTTGACATTTCAATAAGGATATTGAGAAGGTTGTTGATGATTATGGATATAACTGATTAAGGATGTTTACTGTCTTGATATTATTATTTTGTCATTGATGTCAAGAAATTGATTTTCTAATTCATTATGATGTTGCCATATCTTGAGAAGTATGATTTGAAGAGTATAAAGATGTCGGTAAAAGACACAGAAAGATTATGATGAATAAGGGGATGAATAAGGTATTCAATGGGAAACTATTACCGAGTCAGACAATGATGAGATCATGATGTTTACATTGTTTTAACATCATACATATGTTGTAAATTGTAAGGTTAATACTATACTATGTTACCAAGTAAGGAACCTAGTCGGTAAACCCTAAGGTTATCACAATTGGTTAATGAAGGCAGAATGTCTACCGAGTGAAGTTTAGTATTCACCGAGTAATTACCGAGTTGTAACCGAGGTATAACAGAATGCATTAAATGTTTACATGTGTTATTTAATGAAGGAAGCTGATGAGCTGGAACTGATTAAATGATTGGTATGCCGTAAATAAATTTTGTTAATGAATCTATAGCAAAGGAAAATCGGTAGGAAGATCTACAGCTCTGATTGAACCGCAATACCCTAGCACAAGTTCCAAGAAATATATGCAAGATCCAAGGTGAGGTAAAACATTTTTTAGATCGAAGGATACATTGAACCTGGACAAGATTGAAGATCTTATGGCTATGATTGATCATAGGAAATGTGATCAAGGAGATTAAGCAGTTAGCTAATTGTTTATAAATAGGGAACTGTTGATAAACAATGCATGCGGGCAAATGTATGCACAAGGATGCTACATTATGATTACTGAGCACAGAAGCTTGAAGACCTGTTTGAATAACAGAGTATAGAAGCCCAGCAGATGGACAAGATTAGTTCTATGTCTAGATTGTATTGAGCAAATAAGAATCTGCTTTAGCATTTTAGATGTGAAGTTGCAGATAGATTTTTATTACTGTTATTTTGTGAAAGTGATAGAAAATCTCTTAACCAAGTGGACTTAACAGTCTTATTTGTAAAACCCTCTAGCAAGGTGACATTCTGATTGAGTGTTTGAAATCCTTTAACAAGGTCACTTCTAACAAGGTGAAGATCCTAACAGATCTGAGGGAAATCCCTTAACCGGGTAACATCTAGCAATGTGTTTGTAATCTTTAACATGATTTGCTTTTAACCGAGCATACTCTAGAAGAGTATATTTCTTAGTGGGTCCGAAATCCCACAGTGGTTTTTCCCTATTTGGGTTTCCATGTTAAATCTAGTGTTATGAGGTTTATGATGTTTATATGCTTTTGAGTTTGCATGTTTAGTAGTATTGATTATATTACTGAAGTATATGTTACCGAGGTTGAATCTGATGTTTTTATGGAAGATTAAGTTTGTATGATTCACCACCCCCCCCTCTCATCTCGTTGGCTATAGGATCTATACTTATATTAAGTATCAGAACTATCAAAGAGACCATCCAAGGAAGAAATACAGGGAACAATTACAATTCGCAAGTAAATATTTTTTATCCAATCTACAATATGAAACACATAAATTTACTGGAAGAACACGAATAACCTTATCTCCTTTAGATAATATCATAAGCAACTGCCTACAAAAAATGCAGTAATCCACAACACATAAGCAAAGGAAAAATGACTAATTATATTATATATATTCACCAAAATAGTATAGTGGTAAGCCTGAGGCTATAATCTACTCCTTTCTCTAATGATTCCCCAATATTACAAAAGTTCCCTCATTTATATGAGAGTATACATTTTCACCAATCATTGTGGCTTTTCATTACATAAATACTAACTAATCACTTTTGTTAACAAACTAAAAGATAAACAAATTCAACACCCCCATGTGTTCAATGTACTTGTCATCTTTATACATTATAATATCATTGTTCAACTTTCTCATATCATTTTTTGTCAGAAAATAATTGGATAGAATATCATTCACATAAGGCGACAAGTCTTTGTCTTGATCTAACTCTGCCACTACTTGATTCTTCTCATTAATGAACTCTTGTCTCCACTGCTCTAGTGACACCAACTCAACATCACCATAAAAGAGGGCACCCTAGGGGTATTCCCATCATCCAACCTTTGAAGCTCTTTTATAAATTGATTTGCAAACTCATCATGGGATTTCAAGTAAGCCTTAGCTTCAGCTCTCTTACCCAGATTCATCAAACTACTATCATTCATCATGTCCTACAACTGTGACCTGAGCCTTTCATGCTCTTTCAAAGCTTTGGTTGTTCTAGTGTATGAACACACTCCTGAATCTATGTTCGATGATCTCATGAATTAACTTGTCCATCTTTTTCTATATTTTTTCCACTTGCCGAGATGACTTTTCAGCCCTATTCCTCCAATATATTGCATCTGTCAAAGCATCGATAGCATCTTTGTCAACACCGTATTTCATCCCTATTTGACTGGTGCCTATATCAATCTGAAGTAGTCTCGCTTGCAGCCTTTGTTTTTCTTCATCGACCTTTTTATACAGGCTTTTGTACATAGAGTTCTCTCTGACAAGAAACACTATTTGATCCTTATTTAGTTTAGTGACATTCGGATTTAGTTTGGTAGTGATCCTAGGGTCAGTTTTTCCAACTTGTTGTACCATCAGATGTCTGAAAGCTTCTTCTGTATCAACCAATTTAGGTCTTTTATCTTTGGGATAGATAGCCCACTGTACAAGAGCCTTTTGATCTGGATCATATCCTGACCCCTGAAGAGTTTATCGATCTCATCTGGCATCATCTGCTTATTTGGATACTATTTCTTAAGGAATCCATCAAACAACAGGGAAGATTTCATGTCCCATCCAAAGTACAATAACACACCAGCCTCCTTAATCAATTGTCTCCCCTTCTCAGCTGTCATTTCTTTCATCACAAGATCCATCTCTTCTTGTAGCTTTTGAACTTGCTGCTCTTCATTATTATCTTTCATGTTATTTTTGATCTACGATCCTTTATGTTGATAGAGGAATGCAGTAAACTCTTTGGAGGCAATAAAGACATTGTCAGCAATTAAATCCTCATGCTCCAGGAATCTGATATCAGCAACTTCCTGAACATTCAATTGTCCTATTGTTAAATCTATCTATGTATCCTCTACATAACCAGGAGGGTAATCCTCTCGAGGAGTGAATGGAACAATGTTAGATGTAGAAGAAGGAGACATATGAGCCAAAGGCTCTGTACTTCTAATAGTATCAATATACTCCCCAAAGACATGAAGTGGAACTCCTTCAAGTATTTCCAATTCATGCTCCATGAGTTTCTTGGCTAACTCCAAGGGGTCTTCAATCCTTTGTAATACATTCTCATCCATTTTCCTTCTAAAAAGCTTCCATTTATAAGCCTGCATTACTTTCTCAAACTTTAATCTCTTTACTCTAGCCTCTTCTCTGCCAGTGTTCGTAATGAGATCATCCGGCAAGTAAGATTTATGCTCTCCAACCTTTAGCTTCTTTGATGACCGAACTATCCTTGTGTATCCCTCAAGATAAAAATTTGGCCTTGGATCTCCCATGGCCATGCCATAATAATCCACTTTTTCTCTGCAGTAAGCTATAGCTCTTGGAACTTTTCACAATAAAATCTAAAAAAACTAGCAACCTAGGCACAATTGATTATTTCCCATGGCTTGTCAGATGTTATGTACTCACTATTAACAGTTGCCTCACAATCTCCAGACAAGCCACTCTATTAGGAACTGTAAGTGGTAATAGGTATGGTCTCCCTTCAAACCCATATACCCTTACTTGTGTGCAGTCTAAAAAACAATACTAATCTCCCCAATTGTGTTCAATTGAGGGATTTTCAGCAAAATCCTTTGGTCTCAAGAACCTTTGAATCTCTGGTGCAAGGGCATGATCATATGGGAAACCCAACAATTTATATAATATCTTGAGAAAGAACTCCTCAAAATGCCAATACTGATTATTTGCATACCTTTGGTCCCATGAAGAAACCCATATCTTTACTAGTTTTCTCATTCCAGCATTGCCATATTCCCTGACACATAACTCCTCTGGCTACAATTCTTCATCTTGGCCAACATATAATAGCATATGCAAAAGCAAGGAATAATGCTGAAAATGCACATTACTGACATCCCCTTTTAACTTTTCTAACCCGTGATTCAAAACTTCAACTAAGTAAGTAGCAAAATCAAAGAAACGGGGGTCCTTAGACTTCAAATCGGCACAAATGACCATGGCTGCAATATCCATTAAAGGATGAGATTTTATCCCTAGAACTTGAGCAACACAATAATAAGCATATTTAAAGTATGGATGGAAAGAGTTGACATCATAGGGGGCTTTGTCATCCTGACCTAATGGCACTAAGGACCTTGCATTTCTAGGCCTATGTATGGGGAGTCTCCATGTTTTGTGAATGTGCTCTAGGTTAAATTATTCATTTGTCAATTTTTTGAGGTCAATCAATTCTTTGAACCCCCAGTCCAATTCAAACACAGTGTCAATAACCTCTTTTGTAATTGAGAGAATTGGCTTACCCATGGTTTTAGGGTCATAGTTGTTTGCCAATGCCTTCATGAGTTCCACATTTACGAAGACATTAGCCATAGCTAACCTGCCTAAATTCCATAAATTATTTAGAGGCTAAGGGGAAACTCTTCTGTTGTATCCATATATGAATAATTCATACCCTCTCAACTCGGTCCATGTGTCTCCAAGATCCTCAAATCGGTCCTCCAAGCCTTCCTTGTCAGCTCTAATCTTTTTGGACCTTATACTGGATGATGGCCATTGGTCAATCAGGTCCTAAGCCAAAGAATGCCCTTCCCTTTTCCATCTCTTGAGTTTTTCCTCTACAACAAGAGGTTCCTTTCCCTTTCTGATTTTACTAGCCTTAAATGATGATTCCATTTGAGTTTTAAAAGGGGCTATTTGTATGGATAACTTACTTTGAATCACTGAGCTTTATCTGTGAATTCGCCCAATTTCTACTTCTAGTTCGTTGCCTATGAATTCCTTAATGTTGTGTCCTTTGGTATTGATTCATTACTTATGGTGAATTTAATCAGTTAGTAATGGCAGTTTTAACAATGATTACCTGGGTGCATGTTTGAATTTAATGGTGATATGACCCCCCTGAGATTCGTTTCTGATCTTCGTGGCAATCAATAATCATTTCGATGAGAATATGTCCTTCGATCATTTATTTTTCAGTCCATCGATCTCTTTGCTTCTATCAACAACACTTTTGTTTCAAATATTACTTCGATTGGGTGTTTTCTCCCTTCATCGAAATGCTACATTCAGTCATTATGGCCATCTCCTCATTGACATATATTTGATGTCTATCGGGTTTTATGTCAAAGAAACCTTGGGCTTCGATGACTTCCTTTATCTTTCCATCGAAACACTTTTTCTATCGACATCACTACACCCCTTCGATGAATAGGTCTATCATTTCATCAAAACCCTCTTTTCTTTGATGATTTGCTTCCATTATCATCTTTCATCGATGAGCTCATCAGTAATATTCCTTGATAAAATTGCATTGGTAAAACCACACATATCGGTAACATGCCTTTTAGTCTCCTCGAAACTCATATCCTTATCGATGTTTTATCGATGTAGCTTCCTTCTGTTTGATCGATATCATTCTTTTGATAAGAATGATTCTTTCGGTAAGTCTCCTTCATGTTGCACCGATGGTACTGTTTCCTCAAAAGTCTTTTCTCATCGATGAAAACCGTATCTGCTTTCTTCGATATCCTCTGTCAATGGAATCATTGCTTTCGGTGAGTCCTTTCTAGAGTTCACCGGTATTCCCTTTCTACGATAGCCCTTCTATATCTATGAGACATCATTGGGTCTCATCGATACTATCTAAATTTGGATATTTTGATAGAATTCTATTACACTTGCTCGATAACTTATGGGTTATTATAATATCAATGAAAATGATGATTTCTTCTAAAAATAGAGGGCTTTTATGATTTAATTTCACAAATCAAGATATTTTACTTAATTCAGATTTGATGCTCAAGAGTGGCTTTGATTGGGGATGGGGGTATGCTACAGATACCTTCAAGAATCTAGACTCTCTGGTTTATATAGGGAAAAGAAAACTAAAAGGAAATGTGGTTTTTACAATGGCAGTGAAGCCTAAACTACTGTACATGAAAAAGGCCTTTTTTTTTAATTTTTAAGAAAAGAAGTTTTTCAAGAATTGTCCATGCACTGGCAATTCTTGAACTTCTCTTGTAGCACTTTGGAGAAAATAAGAATCTTTTCTTTCTTTATCCATAATCATATATAGTCCAAGTCATAGGGCCTCAAACTTTCCATGTTTACCTTTATCTTCACTCCTGCTGTTCCACATCAAAACCAAATCACCAATTTTAAATTTTCTATCTGTTGTTCTTTTGTCATACAATGTTTTCATCTGATTTTGAATTTTAATGTTTTGCTCTTGAGCTTTTTCCCTGGCTTCATCAAGCTCTACCAACTGCATCAGCCTTTCTTGTAAAGGGTCATCAATCTCTATCCCTTCTTGTGATATGAATTTATGTATAGGTAGGAAGTTATCCAAAGGGAGTCTAGCCATTTTACCATAGACCAGTTCATATGGAGACCTCCCTATAGATTTTTTGACTGTCACTCTATCTGCCCATAATGCTTAATTCAGCTTTTAGTCCCACACCCTTTTATTTTGTCCCAACACCTTTTTGATGATCTTTAGGATGTTTTTGTTGCTTGACTCAGCCTACCCATTACCTTGAGGGTGGTAAGGGGATGAATGAGATATTACAATTCCACACTCCTTGAAAAAGGTATTGAACTCTTCAGACCTAAATGTCATGTCATTATCAGAGATGATCCTTGCGGGAACCCCGAATCTAGTGATGATATTTTCCAATTTGAATTTTATCACCACTTTACTGGTAGCCTGTTTAGTAGGTATTGCTTCCACCCATTTGGTAAAGTAGTCTGTGGAAACCAAAATCCATCTATGTCCCCCACTCTAATTTTTTGATATTTCTCCTATAAAGTCTATTCCCCACTGTTGAAATGGTTCCTCAACTTGCATCGGTCTTAGTGGGAGTGATCCTTGATACTTCATTTTTCCTGAAAATCTCTGACAAGCCTTACATTCTCTAACATAAGTATAGGAATCATTGAAGACACATGGCCAAAAATATCCGGCTCTCAATATCTTGTGTGCAGTAGTTTTGGCTGAGAAAGGACCACCACAAACCCCCTCATGCATCTCTTGTAGGATTTTCTCTGCTTGGTGTTCATCTAGGGGCAACAACAATATCCCATCTCTATTTTTCCAATACAAGTCTCCATTGATGATCACATATTTTGCAGATTTTAGTTTTAATGTTCTCTTTTGATTATCAGTCATATCATCTGGACATTTTATGTGCTTGAGATAATACATGATGTCTGTCTACCAGGTTGTATTTTCAGTACTGAAATTGGCTTCATCTTGTCCAACCTCATTTACCTGAAATTCTTCAAACTCTACTCCTACCATAAGTTTAGCTAATCCATAAAATTTGATAACTTGGGAGAGTTTGAGCTCAATATTGGATTCTTGAATCTGATTGATCCATTTGCATCTTTTCCCTGTGACCTCAGTTTGCCTAAATATGTCTTTCACTGCTGCATTAGGAACATATGCTATAACTTTTGCACCTACCAAATATGGTCTGAATTGTTTTACTGCTTTTACCAGGGCATAGGCTTGTTTTTTATTTCTGTCATATTTAATTTGGATGAATTCAGTGACTTAGTGAAATATGCAAAATAGGTTGTTCACAATCATCCTGGTTCTTTTGTAACAACATTGTTGCTATTGTATGACAAGATGCAAATGAAAAAATCAAAAAAGGTTTATTAAAATCTGGGGATATCAATACGGGTGCTTCAGAGATTGCCCTCTTTATATCTATAAATGCATCCAATGCCTCTGCATCCCAATCTATTTTAGCTCCCTTTTTCAACATCCTCATTATAGGTTTTATGATATCTACAAAATTAAGGATGAACCTTCTAACAAAATTAATTTGTCCCAAAAATGATTGAATAGTTTTGACAGTCTTTCGGATAGGTATTTTATTTATTGCAGCTACTCTTTAAAGGTCAATTTTCACTCCTTCCTTGGACACTATACGTCCCAAGAGATTTCCTTCTTCAATTGCGAAATGACATTTCTTCGGATTGAGGGAAATTCCATATTCCAGAGCTTTCTTGAATACCTTCTCAAGGTGATCGCAATGGTCTTCAGCCCTTTTTGAATAAGTTGTTAAGTCATCCTGATACACCACCATTATTACATCAATTAGTTCTGCAAACACTACATCCATTGCCCTTTGAAATTTTGCCCTTGCATTTGTTAATCCAAATGGCATTCTTGCATATACATATGTGCCCCATGGTGTTGTGAAGGTTGTCTTATACTGTTTAGCTTCTTTAACTTTTACCTGATTATACCCCGAGAACCCATCCATCATGGATAGTATGTCCTATCCAATTACTTTTTGCATCATGTTATCCATGTTTGGAAAAGGGTAATTATCTTTTAATTATGATATGTTCAGATTCCTAAAATATACACGTAGTCTTATGTACCCATTTTTCTTTCTAACAAGTACCAAATTTGAAACCCAAGTAGAATATCTACAAGGTTTAATTATCCCTGCACCTTTCATTTTTATTATTTCCTCTTTCATCTTAGGGAGTAAAGTCAAATTTATAGGCCTCTATTTATGTCAGAATGGTTTAGCATCGGGCTTAAGAGGTATCTCATGCTGGAAGAGATCCTCCTTGCATTCTTTCAGCTCATCATAAGACCATGCAAATACATGCTTATATTTTTTGAGTAACATCACTAACTGCTGCTTCATTTCAAGAGTCAATTTATTACCAATAAAAACATGTCTTGGTGATTATTTTCTTCCCAAATTAATCTACTCAACATTAGTTTCTTTGACTGAGGCTCCTTTGATTTCGAATTTGTCTTGTATGTTGAAAGCTCTTTCTAGTGCAACTAGTCCTCTAGGTATTTTATTAGATTTCAACTATATGACTTCTTGTCCCAACAAAGTTTCTTTCCCATCTGTCATCTCCACAAAATTATTGAAGTTGATAGCCTGTGCTTGGTAGTGATCCACACAGTGTAAAATTTTTAATAAGTCATTGCCATCATGAAAAACTTGCCAGTTGTATAAGATATCTAGAATGGAAGGCTTGACTTTTATTTCCATCTTTGAGACTCCATTCAGTGTTATATCATTTTTTTTCAAAGCAACATTGGCCAAGAATTCAGCCATGATATTCTTTGATCTATCAATCCAACTTATCTGGAAAGCATCAAATAGTTCAATGGTATCCCATATGGCATCCCTATATTGTTTCAACTTGAGATGCTTAGAGGCATACTTTTGTTTGATTTTAGATATTACTAGTTCTGAATCCCCAAAGACATTGAGCAATTTAATTCCATGCTTGGTAGCCACATTAAGTCCAGTGAGTAAAGCTTCATATTCTGCAATATTATTTGTACACTCAAACACCAACTTGAAAGAATACTTGAATGTCTCTCCACCTGGTGAAATAAATATGATTCCAGCCCCACTTCCTTCCTTGCTGCATGATCCATAAAAGTACATCCTCCATACTTGATCTTTATTCTCCTTGACTGCAAATTCAATTAGATTCAAGCTTCCTGCTCTTGTTTTTGTCAACTCTACTTTAAAGTTATATATATTTGACTGGATGAAATATACCGACTCAACAGGTTCCGCCTCCTCAATAATGTACCCAGAATGAGGTTATCTCTCAATCCTTACTTCCTATCCATTTACCGGTATAGTAGCATATGATAGGTCTAACTGGACATGGCCTCCTATCAGATTCGACCATTGTCTGGATAACAACATGCCATAATTAGGAGGAACATCAACCACAGTGATGTTTGTTTTATAAGATGCTTTTGGACATGCTGCTAGTTTGAATTCAACATCATTCATGACACCAACCACTGGGATGGAGTAGTTATCCATAGCATAAAATTTACCAAAATTTGTGTCTACTACCATTCCAAGTTCTTTCATGACTCCTACAGACATAACATTTATAGCAGCTCCTGAGTCAATCATGCAATTTTTTATTATCTTGTTATTGATCATCAAAGTTAAATAGAATGGGTCTACTTGAGAAGGATTTTTTGTTATTGTTGACCCTAAGTATATGGTTGGAATAGGGTCATTCTTAGTGTTACTATTTTGGCCATTTTGTTTATGTTCTTTGGTCTTTTCCTCAAATACACCATTGATCACCTTCAAAGTTTTCTCTCGATACTCTGGGAACTTCATCATCTCAAGTAATGGAACAGAGACCTTCATCTGTGTCAATGTGTTAGCAATGTCAAATGACATTGTAACAAGTAGTATTGAAGCATTTATTGTCTCGTCCTTTTCACCCTTTTTCATCCTAGAAACCTGCAACTCCTTTTCCTTAGTTAACTTTATATTCTCTTCCCAAGTCTTACTTGGCTTAGTTATTGGTTTAGATGTTTTATTACTCTCCTTAATGAACATGCCTGATGGTTTGCCTTGTTCAGGGTTTACAGTTTTGTTCCTTAGCATGTAAGTCCTTTTGGTTTGTTCAATAGCAGCTATGGTAATTCTCTCTCGTTCTTCTTTAGTAGGGATCCTTACCTTGACTTCATCTTCCTCATCTGAGAATATTTGTTGCATACAACACTGTTGATTGATCCACCTAGAATTTATATCATTTCTTTCACTGCCCTTAGATGAATCATATTCCTCAAAGGATAATAAGTTTATTGCATGATCATCTGCATATTCTTCACATTCTTCCTCTCTTCCCTGCAACTTCATTGCCACCACGCATTGGTAAGGAGAATGAGGCATATCACACGCCAATCACCACATATCTTCATCAACTACCCGATTCACCACTTTTCTCAAAGGATTAGGTATTTGGTTACCTTCTTTTGGACTCTTGTCCACTGGCTTCCCATCCTTCCATGTGGTTTTATAAGGCATGTCATGCAATCTGGGCCTATCATGGTGATAGAATTGTTGTTTTTTTGTTTTATTTACCTTGACAGACAAATCCTTGAGGACATTCAGCACCTTGTCCAACTTGTCATCATCCTTTGTTTGTCTAGGGGCCTTTGGATTGAACAACATTGCATCCTCCCTTCTTCCTATAGTTCCAGTGGGTTTTCTATTATTCTCTATAGTTATGGCCGCTTTCATGACTCCTTGAAGAGTTATATGATTTTTTGTTCTGAGCTCATAGTTTGTTTTACTATCAAAAGCATTCATGTAGTATAAGATGCTTACTTCAGGAACCGATTTTATTCTATTAAGGATTTTATTCATAACTCTGTTAAATCTCTTATTGAAATCGGCCACTACTTCATTTGGATCCTTCTTGATGCTTATGATCTCATGTAGCGTAAACTCGGGGCTATTGTGGTCTCTGTATTGCTCAAGAAAAAGTCTTTTGAATTCTGCAAGGTTATTTACTGAAATATCCGGCAGTGCTCTAAACCAATCTCGTGCATCCTCTATCAATGACTGCATGAACAACTTCATCTTAACATCCTCATATGGGAGACAGAAATTATCCATGATTGTGTCAAAGGATTTGCAGTGTGCTTCCCCTAAGATGGCATTACTCCCAGTGAATTTTGATATTGCAGTCCTAATTTCATTAAGAATAGGATGAGGATACACCATCATCCCTAAAAAGTCAAACTGCTTGATGCATTCTATATTCATTAACCCATATCCACCTTAGAAGAAGTTTCCATAATTTGGTCTCACATTACTATTACTATGAGGGAATTGGTTTTGTGGTTGAAAGTGGTTTTTATATGTAAAGGCATTGAATTGGTTATGCTGATATTCAGGAGGTAAATTGGGGTATGGGAAGTTGTTGAAGTGATTGTGTTGGTGCTTAGGAGGTATATTATTATACGGAAGTTCATTTGGCCTATGATCATATAGAGGGTTTTCAGACACCTTGTAAGTATTATTTTTTGTATTGGTTTTATCTATATTGCTTCTCCCTCTATTTGATCCTTGGGTTGCATGTCAACATCTTGCCCTGTACCTCTCCAAGTCATGATCAATATCATCTTAATTGATATTTATACCCAATTTAGCACATAATTCTACACATTCTTGTACTCTTCCATTATCCTTCATCTCAATGGTTGCTTCCACTATTTGTTTCATCAAGTTTGTCATACGGTCTGATGCATCCATCTTGCTTGAGCCTGAGGAACTTGAAGTTCCTGTCCTTGAATTTGGATGATGGTTCTCAAAGCCAGGAGGGAATTTCCCTTTCCATTCTCTATCCACAGCTACCAATTCCTCATCTCTGGGGTATGTGGGAGCTACATAATTTTGTTTACTCGGGGCTAGATGTGAATGGTTTTCAGAATAGTATTGATTATACTTCAAATTTATGAAGTCATTTTTGGGTTCCATCGGATTATCTACTAATTTCTCTTTTGAATTCCTTTTACTTCTTTTCTGGTCAAATTTTAATTGGATTATTGGGTGGCCTTGTGTTATTGACCTTGTTCCGTACATAAAATTTCTTATCTCAGAGTCACCACCTTTCTTCTTGAAAGGAAATTGTATTTTGTATATGAGTTCTTTCCCATAACAGAGTACTTTTTAAATGAATGTCCCCAGCAGAGTCACCAATCTGTTGGGTCCCAAATCAATAGATTGGATGGGTTCTAAGGAAATGCCAACTCCTATGCTCAAACCCTCCAATCGACCAGGCCAACTTATAGAGTGAACCTATTTGATTACTAACTCTCTCACTTTAGGCTCTGCAGGACCCAGGTGGGTATACCTAGTCACTAGTTGTTTTCAATGACTAGTGCCTTTTATAGCAGATTGAGTATCTTGATCTAACTTCCTCCTATCTCAGAATGGCATAATTTCCTAGGATAGGGATATAGCAGATGAGTTCAAGATTGTTGTTGTAGAAACTATTTGATCTTTGTGTTTGAAATTTATATATATACATGATTGCTAATTTACTCTAGACTTCCTACTCAGCTGATCTTATTACTTTTAATGTGAAAATATGAACTGATGAGTTGTATTTTATAGATGACCAGTGCCTTTCTTTGTTGTCTAGGCTACAGACTCTTTATATTTCTTTAGGACTTATTGTGTAAACTTATGAGACAGTTTTTAAACCCACCCCCTCTCGGTGAGTCTGTCAGTTACTATTTCTTATGAGCTCTAATTCAATGTCTATATTGTAAACCACCTGAATGAATTTAACCCTAACTTTAAGAGACCATCCAAGGAAGAAATACAGGGAACAATTACAATTCGCAAGTAAATATTTTTTATCCAAATCTTCAATATGAAACACATAATTTTACTGGAAGAACATGAATAACCTTATCTCCTTTAGATAATATCATAAGCAACTGCCTACAAAAATTGCAGTAATCCACAACACATAAGCAAAGGAAAAATGACTAATTAAATTATATATATTCAGCAAAATAGTATAGTGGTAAGTTTGAGGCTATAATATACTCATTTCTCTAATGATTCCCCCATATTACAAAAGTTCCCTCATTTATATGAGAGTATACATTTTCACCAAGAATTGTGGCTTTTCATTACATAACTACTAACTAATCACTTTTGTTATCAAACTAGAAGATAAAAAAATTTATCACCTCCATGTGTTCAATGTACTTGTCATCTTTATACATTATGATATCATTGTTTAGCTTTCTCATATCGTTTTCTATTAGAAAATAATTGGATAGAATATGATTCACATAAGGCAACAAGTCTTTGTCTCGATCTAACTCTGCCACTGCTCGATTCTTCTCATTAGCGAACTCTTGTCTCCACTGCTCTAGCGACACCAACTCACCATCCCCATAAAAAGAGGGCACCCTAGGGGTATTCCCATCATCCAACCTCTAAAGCTCTTTTCTCAATTGATTTGCAAACTCATCATGGGATTTCAAGTAAGCCTCAGCTTCAGCTCTCTTACCTAGATTCATCAAACTGCTATCATCCATCATGTCCTGCAACTGTGACCTGAGCCTTTAGTGCTCTTTCAAAGCTTTGGTTTTTCTAGTGCATGTCTTCCAGTAGTTCTCTGCAACCTGCAACACACTCCTGAATCTATGTTCGATGATCTCATGAATTAACTTGTCCATCTTTTCCTGTATTTTTTCCACTTGCCAAGATGACTTTTCAGCCCTGTTCCTCCAATATATTGCATCTATCAAAGCATCCATAGCATCTCTGTCAACACCATATGTCATCCCTATTTGACTGGTGCCTGTATCAATCTGAAGTAGTATTGCTTGCAGCCTTTGTTTTTCTTCATCCGCCTTTTCATATAGGCTTTTGTACGTAGAGTTCTCTCTGACAAGAAACTCTATTTGATCCTGGTTCAATTTAGTGACATCCAAATTTAGTTTGGTAGTGATCCTAGGGTCATTCTTTCCAACTTGCTATACCATCAGATGTTTGAAAGCTTCTTCTGTATCAACCAATGTAGGTCTTTTATCTTCTGGATAGATAGCCCACTGTAGAAGAGCCTTTTGATTTGGATCATATCCTGACCCCCTGAAGATTTTATCAATCTCATCTGGCATCATCTACTTATTTGGATCCTATTTCTTAAGGAATCCATCAAACAATAGGGTAGATTTCATGTCCCATCTAGAGTACAATAACACACTAGCCTCCTTAAGCAATTGTCTCTCCTTCTCAGGTTTCATTTCTTTCATCACAAGATCCATCTCTTCTTGTAGCTTTTGAACTTGATGCTCTTCATTATTATCTTTCATGTTATTTTTGATCTGTGATCCTTTATGTTGATAGAGGAATGCAGAAAGCTCTTTGGAGGCAATAAAGTCACTATCAGCAATGAAATCCTCATGCTCCAGGAATCTGATATCACCAAATTCTTGAACATTCAATTGTTCTATTGTAAAATCTATCTGTGTATCCTCTGCATAACTAGGAGGGTAATCCTCTCAAGGAGTGAATGGAAAAATGCCAGATGTAGAAGAAGGAGACATATGAGCCAAAGGCTCTGTACTTCTAATCATATCAATATACTCCCCAAAGACATGAGCTGGAACTCCTTCAAGTATTTCCAATTCATGCTCCATGTGTTTCTTGGCTAACTCCAAGGGGTCTTCAATCCTTTGTAATACATTCTCATCCATTTTCCTTTTGAAAAGCTTCCATTTATAAGCCTGCATTACTTTCTCAAACTTTAATCTCTTTACTCTGGCCTCTTCTCTGCCAATGTTCTTAATGAGATCATCCGGCAAGTAAGATTTATGCTCTCCAACCTTTAGCTTCTATGATGACCAGACTGTCCTTATGTATTCCTCAAGATCAAAATTTGGCCTTGGATCTCCCATGGCCATGCCATAATAATCCAACTTTCTCTACAATAAGCTATAGCTCTTGGAACTTTTCACAATAAAATCTGAAAAAACTAACAACCCAAGCCCAATTGATTGTTTCCCATGGTTTGTTAGATGTTTTGTACTCACTATTGACAGTTGCCTCACAATCTCCAGACAAGCCACTCTATTAGGAACTGTAAGTGGTAATAGGTATGGTCTTCCTTCAAACCTGTATACCCTTACTTGTGTGCAGTCTGAAAAATAATACCAATCTCCCCAATTGTGTTCAATTGAGGGATTTTTAGCAAAATCCTTTGGTCTCAAGAACCTTTGAATATATGGTGCAAGGGCATGATCATATGGGCAACCCAACAATTTATATAATATCTTGATAAAGAACTCCTCAAAATGCCAATACTGATTATTCGCATACCTCTGGTCCCATGAAGAAACCCATAGTTGCACTAGTTTTCTCATTCCAACATTGTCATATGCCCTGACACATAACTCCTCTAGCTACAATCCTTCATCTTGGCCAACATATAATAGCATATGCATAAGCAAGAAATAATGCTGAAAAATGCACATTAATGACATCCCCTTTTAACTTTTCTAACCCATGATTCAAAACTTCAACTAAGTAAGCAACAAAATCAAAGAAGTGGGGGTACTTAGACTGCAAATCGACACAAATGACCATGGCTGCAATATCCATTAAAGGATGGGCTTTTATTCCTAGAACTTGAGCAACACAGTAATAAGTATATTTAAAGTATGGATGGAAAGAGTTGACATCATAGGGGGCTTCGTTATCCTCACCTAATGGCACTAAGGACCCTACATTTCTAGGCCTGTGTATGGGGAGTCTCCATGTTTTGTAAATGTGTTCTAGGTTAAAATATTCATTTGTCAATTTCTTCAGGTCAATCAATTCTTCGAACCCCCAGTCCAATTGAAACACAGTGTCGATAACCTCTTTTGTAATTGCGAGAATTGGCTTACCCATATAGTTATATATGGTTTTGGTTTTAGGGTCATAGTTGTTTGCCAATGCTTTCGTGAGTTCCACATTTACAAAGACATTAGCCACAGCTAACTTGCCTAAATTCAATCGCCATAAATTATTTATAGGTTGAAGGGAAACTCTTCTATTGTATCCATATATGAATAATTCATACCCTCTCAACTCGGTCCATGTGTCTCCAAGATCCTCAAACCAATCCTCCACGCCTTCCTTGTCAACTCTAATCTTTTTGGACCTTAAACTAGATGATGGCCACTGGTCAATCAAGTCCTGAGCCAAAGAATGCCCTTCCCTTTTCTGTCTCTTGGGTTTTTCCTCTACAGCAAGAGGTTCCTCTCCCTTTCTGATTTTACTAGCCTTAGATGATGATTCCATTTGAGTTTACAAAGGGGCTCTATGTATGGATAACTTACTTGGAATCACTAAGCTTTATTTATGAATTCGCCCAATTTCTACTTCTAGTTCATCGCCTGTGAATTCCTTAATGTTGTGTCATTTGGTGTTGATTCATTACTTATGGCAAATTTAACTAGTTAGTAATGGCAAATTTAACTAGTTAGTAATGGCAATTTTAACAACGATTACTTGGGTGCACGTTTGAATTTAATGGTGATATGACAACCCTGGGATTCATTTCTGATCTTCATAGCAATCAATAATCATTTCGAAGAGAATATGTCCTTCGATCATTTATTTTTCAGTCCATCGATCTCTTTTCTTCTATCGACAACACTTTTGTTTCAAATATTACTTCGATTAGGTATTTTCTCCCTTCATCTAAATGCTACATTTAGTCATTATGGTCATCTCCTCATTGACATATATCTGATGTCCATCAGGTTTCATGTGGAAGAAGCCTTGGGCTTCAGTGACTTCCTTTATCTTTCCATTGAAACACTTTTTCTATCGACATCACTACACCCCTTCGATGAATGGGTCTATCATTTCATCGAACCCCTCTTTTCTTTGATGATTTTCTTCCACTATCATCTTTCATCGATGAGCTCATCAATAATCTTCCTTGATAAAATTGCATCAGTAAAACCACACGTATCGGTAACATGCCTTTTAGTCTCCTCGAAACTCATATCCTTATCGATATCTTTTATCGATGTAGCTTCCTTTTGTTTGATCTATATCATTGTTTTGATACTAACGTTTCTTTCAGTAAGTCTCCTTCATGTTGCACCGATGGTATTGTTTCCTCGAAAGCCTTTTCTCGTTGATGAAAACCGTATCTTCTTTCTTCGATATCCTCTATCGATGGAATCACTGCTTTCAGTGAGTCATTTCTAGAGTTCACCGGTATTCCCTTTCTACGATAGCCCTTCTATATCGATGAGACATCGCTGGGTCTCATCGATACTATCTGAATTTGGATATTTCGATAGAATGCTATTACACTTGCTCCATAACTTATGGGTTATTATAATATCAATGAAAATGATGATTTCTTCTAAAAATAGAGGGCTTTTATGATTTAATTCCACAAATCAAGATATTTTACTTAATTCAAATTTGATGCTCAACACAACCAAAAGAAAATAGATTGAATTTTGATATATATATATAACAAGTTATGAGTTCAAACATACACCTATGTCTAAATTATAATTAGTCTGACTTTTAAACTTAATAAAATAAAAATATTCAGCATATCATTATGAAACCAACTGCATGCCTTAGGTATTGATGTTACACACCTAAATTCAAAATAATCAAGTTTTTATCATTTGTAAGAAAAAAGTTATGCATTATGGAATGCACAACACTCTTTAAAAATGTTGTTCTTTGTTAAAAACTAGTTATCAAAGGAGATGGAAAAATGAATACAAATTGACTCAAAAAAAAATTTAAAAATATATATTTAGAATCTACATACAATTTCACAAATCACTAGTTTGCATCATCTTCAAATTTCTAATGGTTTAGCAGTAATAGGTGTCCTAAAGTGAAAGTTTTTTTCAAATTGTTCATTTTAGCGTCAAAGTTGGCCAAAAAGTGTAACCCACTATTGTGAGATCACCCTACATGATCATTTGCTTGATTACTTAATGATGGTGCTATGTTGCATTTGGATATTGGCATAGATTCATTGGTTACAAATACACATGGATACATGGGGACATAGGTGATGTTGGTATTCTCTTGTGATTAGAGACATGTGTTGAGATGGTTGATGGTTTCAATAGGAAGACTAAGGAGCATTCACCTAGTATGGACTTGAGAGGAGATTGTTCTTAGAGTGAGTCATGGTGACTTGGATAACTTCATGAGAATTATCATTCCCCACTCTTGGTCTACTTGGCAGTTTACTACTAGAGAGGTATTGCCCATTGTTCTTTTCAGGTGCATTATGTTTATGTTTATCTTCCATAGATATGGATCTTGATCTATGGATAGATGGTTAGTTTTGGAGGATTTTGTTTGAGAGATGTTTGGCATTGGTTATCTCCTTGTGCATTTGAGTTGTTTATAATGATAACATTCATTGATATTGAGTTTAGGAGATAGTATTGGTCTTACTCCCTAGGATTGGGAATGGATATTGGTTTGGTCTTCTTGGTTATGAGAGTCTTACATCCATTTTGATTACATGATATATATGTTTGTTTGGTCCAAAAAATTGAATGGGTTTGGGTGTTGTTATGGCTTTCCATTTGGGGTTTTATGGAGGAGATCGTACTTCACACAATTGGCATTTACAGGTGTATGTAGAAGGACATGCTACAAGTTTTGATTTTCAGTGCTTCTCTCTTTGGCCTTGGTTATCTTCCTAGATGTTCAATTTCATATTACATTGGATTTGAGGTTGTTTGGAGCTATGTGTTCGCTAGTTTGTGTTCATGTGTTGTCATGTGGGAGATGACATGGAGGTTCCTTTTATCTCTTTCATTTGTTGGTTGTGGAGAACATGGGAGATTATTGGAGACTTGTGATGAGATTTGTACTTGTAGGTTATTGGTTTATAGGATATTTGTATTGTTGCACAAATGTTCACTGATACTACATGGTTATGGTTATAATTTCTATGTGATGTTATTAGTGGATTCATTTCAGATTTGGCATCATCTATGTAGTGAGAATTTATAGTTGTGTATGTGATAGGTATTGCACTTATAGCTTGTGGTTGCATGTTATAGGTTGTATATGTTGATGATATCAAGTTTACTTGATATGTTTGTATACCTTGGAGGTATGGATAGTTTGATGGGTTAGAACTTGTTGTGGGTGCTATTTCAGCTATGGTTATTGGTTTTGGATATCTATTGGTGCATTTGATTCCTTTGAATTGAGTGTTTATGTTTGGGATATCAGTTAAGACAAGTCTTATATTTCATTGTCACAAATTTTGTGGCTTTCTCTCTGGATGGCCTCTTCTATGTCAAGTGGCAGTGGCATGGTGGAGGGTGAGAGCATTCTTGTATGAGATGGTGGTCATTTTTTTTCTTGTTGTAGCTAACTTGATGGAGCACATGGAGCACTTAGATTCTATGATGGTATATGTTCTAGAGGAACCGTTCCCTTGTTCATGATGTGGTTACTTATTGCCCCTTATGCAACGTATACAAAAAGTGGAAGAATGTTGGGAAAATAGGTGTTGTATACCTTGCATAATAATGTTTATAATTATAATTTTATTTTATTATGTAAGTTGCACATGGATGTGCAAAGAGTAGAGATTCCCTTGAAATATTTTCGGGGCCACTTGATGAGTTATATTGTAACATGGGGATATATTATATTATATTTATTTAATATTGGGGAAAGTAAATTAAATAAAGTACCCAATATTATATATGTGGTCAATGGGTAGTTAGCCCATGGTTTTAGCACATGGTTTTGTAGAAAATGATTTTGATGTAATACCACTTGGTGGTTTTGTGGGAGCTTGTGTCTATAAAAGCAAGTTCCACAAGGGTAGTTTTCTGAGTAAGCTAGGTTAGGAATTTGTGGAGGTTGGAAGCATGGAATGGGATGTGTGGTCACATCCTTATTCACATGGATTTCTTGTCAATGGGTGGGCTTTTGAAATATTTCATGGTTGTATTTGTAATGTTGCATTGTTGATAATACATGGATGAAAGATGCTTTTGGAGGTTGGTTTTTTCCCTCATGAGGGTTTTCCCAAGGTATATCTTGTGTCAACTTTGATGGGTATGTTGTCTATTCTTTGCATATGGATTCTAAGTGTTTATTTTGTTGAGTTCTCAATTAGGTTATATGAAAATTGTCATTTGTATGGTTGCATGTTTCCTTTCAATTTATGTATGTTTATATATTCATATTATGTAAATGTGTGTGTATAAGTTATAGTAAAAATCAAAAAATATATATATAAACTAAGCTTGGAGGGAATCTATGCATTCTTGATTAAGATTAGAAGAATGCCTTAAGACAAATAATGTAAATAAATTTTGAATGACAACTTTTCCATAGCTCTTATAATTGAACAAGAGGACATACCATAGATTAAAAAAAAATTGATCAATAGAGTTTTGGTTAGTTGATAGATGAGTTCAATAAAAAAAAATTATTGTTGGTTTTTTAAATTTTTCTATAGAGCTTATTTTCTCAATTGAATACTTTAAAAAATATATATATTATTAGTTATATTTCAACCATCTAATATTTAATATAAATAGTTATAGTCCTTAATTATTTTCCCAAATTCTTAATCGTGAGTTAAAACTACATCTTAACTTTAATTAAGATTAACTAGCTAGCCCTTCTTGATAAAAGAACCTAATATACTTCCAATTAGAGTAGATTATGCTAATTAATATAATGTGTTAAACTATGAAAGATTATAGTTATCTAATAAAGCTAAAACACTATAAAAGAAACTAAACTATAATTTTGTAATAGAAATAAAATTATATAATTGACAAAATGAAAGATAAACTAGAAGTTCCAACAATATAGAAAAACATAATATGAAAGTATGAAGGTCATTGATTGGATGTTAATGTTAAAGTGTGGAAACTAGTGTGACATACTATAATATGGAACACATTTAAAAAATCAAACTTGCCTTGCAAAATATGCTCTATTCTCTCAAATATTGGTGGTCACGAAAGACATAAATATTAATGCAAGAATTCTCATACACTTTTCATGATCTTGCTAGAGTGTTGGAGAGTCTTCAAATGAAATTCACATTGCTAGTAAGAGATTAGGAATGAAAATAATGCTAATAGAATACTTATAATTATACGGTAAAAGTAGGAGCAAAGTATGCAAAGTTACAGGAAAGGTTTGTACAAATTTGAAGGTTCTAGTTAGGCTTAGTGATAGATTTTTTACTTTTTATGTTCACACTATACAATTTGATGGTGTTAAATTGATGGGTCTTGCACTATGGTCTTAATATGCAAGTTTATCTTTGTATCATAGCTAAAGACCTTATGTAATTAGAGCAGTGAAAAATTAGGGTTTCCACCATTAGATGTATGAAAACCATTATTTTTTACTTGGGGACCATCGCATTGGGGAAAGATAGGAATTAGATAGATCTAAACCTAAGAGGTTTGAATGTTGATCTAATTCCAAGGGGTTGTTAAATGATCATCTTCTTTCCCCTAAGTTGAATTGAATTGTTGAATTTTTTAAAATTAGGGTAAATGTGTTGGAATTGATTTTAAAATGCATAAACAGTAAGCTATAGCTGTCAGATCAAGCCATGAACCTGGATCTGAGGGTTGTAAAAGGATTCAGATTTGTTCCTAGAAGGATCTCCTAATTTGTTAGGACTGGTGTGACGGTTGCTCCGGTCCTCTGAACTTTTTGCACTCCAATGGGGGATTAGTTCATCTCTACAAATAAAGCTTATCCTGAAGATCGTAGCTTCATACCTATTCTTGCACACACTGGGGAAGGGAAACAAGTTGGGAATAGGGATTTGCCTTACATCAAACCACTATTTTGGAATTAACCATGAAATGAAAATGAAATCTGATTGAATTGAAGTAATAGAAATATTATCCTTTTGAGGGAGATGCTAAATAGTGACTGAAACACAAATGATATACTTCCTTGTGAAGTTTTGTTTTTCTCCACATGGTATTAGGGTTTCACGAAGTCTTCAATAACATAGAGCATGAACGTTAACTCCAATGCTTGAATCTTGACTTTATCTCTACTCTAATGCTTGAAGGAAGAGTGATTGATTTCTTACTTGAACTTGAATGCTAAATTGTTTGAGTTGATTGATTAATATTATTGTTGGATAATCAAATGAGAGGGGTAGACCTGCTTTTGTACTTGCCCATCGAAAAACAACTTAATTTTCTGACATGAGCTGACACAAAGATGGAATTCCTGCTCAAACTTTATGACCATTAAGGGGCCCAAATATAGGTCCTAATTGGGAGGACTAGGGCACTAGGCGCTCTGGTCCTGAGGGGACTAGGGTACCATGCCCTAGTCCTACCCAATCAGACACCAAAATCAGGGGGCAGGATGATGTGCAAATTTAAAATGGTGATAAATATGTATAGCAAGAGCATAATTAGGTTCCTTTTAGGCCTTAAAGCACAATCACCAAGGTAAGGGCCCAAATGCAGACAAAATAGTAAGGGAGTACAATTTAGGATGCTACAGTAATTGAAAAATAAATTTGTATTAGATGAGGGTAGGAGGGGTTTGTTTGTTTCTAAAGGTTAGATAGATAGAAGCCACACTAAATTATTATGTAGGATCAACTATTGAATATCATATAGAGACTCGTTATTTTTTTTATTTTATTTTTTTTCTTTGAGGTTTAGATGAAAATGAAATAACCTAGCTAGTAGAAGGTATCATAGAAAATGTGTTATTGATGATATTTTTAAAATTTTAAATAGGTCTTTATTCTTTTTTATGGTTAAAAAAGAATCCTTGGATGATTAATCCTTGATTAAAGGATAAAGGTTTACTATAAACATCCTCTACACATTGAAATCAATGGTTGCACATTAAATTTAAGAGAATAGAGATTGATATCTAAATATAAATCAATTATGTTCTCATGTGCACCTTGCTTGCAATGAAATAGGTTAGTAAAGGTAACATAGGGGCCTATATTTTCCTAAAGTGGTATAAGAATTGATTTACTAATTAATCAAATGAATTAATTAAATGGTCAAGAAGTGATAAAATCCAATCTAGCATGATCTCTTTAAATGAAGCTAGTGTTGAACCCAAGGCAAGACTGAGAGGGGGGGGTATTAGGGTTTCAAGCAGATCCGAAGCAAATATGAACTAACAATTATATGCAGATTTAAATACAAAAGATAAAGGAATAAAATAGGACACAGATAACACAGAGATTTAACGTGGTTAACCTAGAATGGGTTACGTCCACCATACACAGCCGTCCAATATTTCTTATTATCCATCAAAAATAGTACAACAACCTTACAATGCCTTAAGCATCTCAGCTGCTTATAACATGCATTTTTAGGGCAACAAACAAAGTCGACCTTTTTAGGGTTTTATTACAATGTCAGTTTTCATCAACAAAAAACATCCAAAAAAAAATTTCTCGGGGGCTACCACCCCCGTAGCGGGCTTCGCCTGCTTTCCCAAGGCTTGGCCCGGCCTCAAACCTCGGCAAGGATATGTGCTGAGTGTACAATACTTTGCTTATCAGTTGCCATATATTAACAATCTCCCACTTGGAGACTGATACTAGACAACACCACTGTACTTGCAACATCCGCTAGATAAAACACTGGGACTCGACTAGTATAAATTTCACAATTATCAATCAAGAAGACCAACAAAAACTGATGAAGAAATCAGCTTCTCCTGTGTAACTGCCTTTGTGAACATATTGGCAAGATTCTCACTTGTGTGAATCTTCTCAAGCCATAACTAACCCTCCTCCAAAACAGTCCGGATGAAGTGGTACATGAGTTGAATGTGCTTTGTCCTTGAATGAAAAGTAGAGTTTTTTGCAAGATGAATGGCACTCTGGCTATCAATATACAATGGGTGATCCTCCTGTGTCTGACCCAATTCCTCCAGAAAACATTGTAACTAAATCATCTCCTTGTTGGCTTCTGCAGCAACAACATACTAAGATTTAGTGGTTGAAAGTGCAACAACCTTTTGTAGCCTAGAAATCCAACTAACTACAATTCCCCCTATAGTAGAAACATACCCTATAGTACTCCTTCATGAATCAATATCACCTGCCAGATCTGAGCCAACAAATCCACTCAGAGTAGCATTAGATCCTTTGAAACATAATGCCTTCATAGTAGTTCCTTTCAAATACCAAAGAATCCATTTCACAACATTCCAATGTTCCATACCCAGATTACTCATAAACCTACTCACAACTCCCACTGCATGTGCAATATCTGGCCTTGTGCATACCATTGCATACATCAGACTGCTAACAACTGATGAATATGATATGTTAGACATTTTGTTTACCTCTTCCTGTACCTTTGGGCACATCTCCTTAGTCAATTTGAAATGACTACCCAAAGGTGTACTCACTGCTTTTGCATCCTGCATGTTAAATCTTTTCAACACCTTCTTTATATACTCCCTTTGGGACAAATTCAAGGTACTCTTTTTCCTGTCTCGTGTAATCCTCATACCGAGAATTTGCTTAGCTGCACCCAAATCCTTCATAGCAAATGACCTGGCTAATTTTTGTTTAAGATCATTTGTATGTTGCATGTTAGACCCAGCAACAGGCATGTCATCAACATAAAGCAATAGAATAATATAACTGCCATTATCCAGTCTCTTAAAATATACACAATGATCAGAATGACATATATGATAACCATGTTCAGCCATGAAACTATCAAATTTTAAATACCATTGTCGAGGTGCTTGCTTTAGGCCATACAAACTTTTCCTCAACCTGCACACCAAGTTCTCCTTACCTTTGACCTCATCTCTCTGTGGTTGCAACATGTAAATTTCCTCCTCCAAATCTCCATGGAGAAAAGTTGTTTTGACATCTAATTGTTCAAGATGTAAATCATCTGCAGCCACAAGACTAAGTATAGTTCTAATTGAAGTCATTTTTACAATAGGAGAAAATATTTCATCATAATCTATACCCTTTTTTTGTGCAAAACCTTTTACCACAATTCTGGCCTTATATCTTTTCTGACCTCCTTCCTCCTCCTTCAGCCTATAAACCCATTTGTTAGGCAAAGCTCTTTTTTCTGTAGGTAAAGGGACTAAGTCCCAAGTCTTATTTTTCATCAAGGAGTCCATCTCCTCTTTCATGCCTAGCTCCCACTATTGTTTGGCATCCACCTGCATTGCTTCTTCATATTCTTCTGGTTCACCAGAATTAGTTAATAAAATAGAATACAAAGAAGGAGAAAATATTTAAAGGGGTCTACTTGACCTTGTAGAACATCTAACACTTGCAGGAGTTTGTGGGACAATCTGTTGTTGCTGAGCATCAGGTACCTGTGGCATTTCATTTTCAGGAATCTCATCCAACACCACACATTCTTGTTTGTCATGTTCATGCTTCTTTTCCTGCATCTGTTCTTTATACATAACCTTCTCATTGAATATAACATCTCTACTTCTAATTATTTTCTTATTTTCAAAATCCCATAATCAATAGCCATATTCATCTATCTCATATCCAATGAAGGTACATTTCTGAGATTTAGCATCAAGCTTGGTTCTATTTTCTTTATCAACATGGACAAAAACTTCACAACCAAAGGTTTTCAGAAAAGAATAATTTACCTTTTTACCAGTCCATGCCTCCTCTGGAATACCACCATCCAAAGGGGTTGAAGGTCCTCTATTTATCAAATAGATAGCAGTATGTACAACATTTGCCCAAAAGTGTAAGGGCAATCCAGCATGCAATCTCATGCTCCTCACGCGTTCCATGATAGTCCTATTCATTCTCTCTGACACACCATTTTCCTATGGAGTTCCTAGAACTGTCTTTTGCTTTCGAATCCCATTTAAGAAGTAGTAATCTTCAAATTCTTTGCTGCAATACTCACCTCCATTATCCAATCTGAGACACTTCAACTTTTTTCCTGTCTCATTCTCAACCAAAGCTTTCCATTTCTTAAAAGTTTCAAAAACATCTGATTTTTGTTTTAGGAAATATACCCACATTTTTCTGGTTGATTCATCAATAAAAATAACATAATAACAAGAGCCACCAAAAGATGATACCTGAGCCAGTCCCCATACATCTGAATGCACAAGCTCTAACTTCTCACTCTTCTTCTCTTTACCAACCTTGAGAAATTTGACTCTTTTTTGTTTACCATAAACACAGTTTTCACATAACTCTAAATCAATCTTCTTTAGTCCTGGCAATAGATTTTTGGAGTGAAGGATTTTCATCCCTTTCTCACTCATGTGCCCAAGCCTATGGTGCCACATTATTGAATCTGTTCTTGCAACATCTATTGTTGTTGTCCCTGCAATAACTTTATCTGTAGCAACTAAGGTAGAGTAAGTGTTACCAGTACACATATATAATGTGCCTAGCTTCACACCTTTAGCTACTACTAATGATCCTTTAGTGACCTTCCAGATACTATCTGAGAAGTTAACTATGCAACCTTCACTACCTAGTTGCCCTGCAGAAATTAAATTTCTTCTTAAATTAGGAACATGTCTTACCTCCTGCAGAAACCAGTCATTTCCATTCTGCAACTTGATCTTTATCTTTCCTTTTCCAACAATTTGACAGGGCTCATCATCACGCAAATATACCTATCCAAAATCACCTTGAACATAATCTAGAAAATATTTTCTATGGGGTGTAGCATGAAATGAAGCCCCAAAATCTATTACCCAGGAATCATTAACATTATCCAAACATAAGATTAAAGCATCTTGTAAAGTATTACTTGCAATATTAGCTTCCTTACTATCATTTTCATTTTTGTCTCCTTCTTTGTTTTTCTGAGACCAACAGTCTTTCTTTAGATGGCCAGGCTTTTTGTAGTACCAACAATCTTTCTTTCCTCTAGATTGAGAGTGTCCTTTCTTTGACTTCCCTCGTGACTTCTCATTCCCAAGGCCTCTTCCTCTTTCCTTTGATCTTCCTCTGTTCTCCACATTCAAAACACTACTTGATGATGTTGGAGTCTCACCTATGCTTTTCCTTTGCATTTCCTCGCTTAAGATAACACCAACAATATCATCAAATATCAAAATATTTTTACGAGAGACAGAGTTACTTACAACCATAACCAAGCTATTCCAACTTTCTAGCAAAGAACATAAAATCAAGAGAGCCCTAACCTCTTCTGCAAAAGTAATTTTTACCAAAGACAATTGACTTGTAATTGTATTAAATTCATTTAAGTGCTCCGCTACAGATCCTCCCTCACTCATTTTCAAATTAAACAAATGCTTCATAAGAAATACCTTATTCGAAGCCAAGGGTTTCTCATACAACTTAGCCAATGTCGCCATCAAATCTACAGCTGTTTTTGCTTCTATTATATTGAAAGCTACAGATGGTGCAAGGCACAATCGAATGGATCCCAGTGCCTTTCTATCTAAAATGTCCCATTCTTCATCTGACATTGTGGTCACTTTCTTTGCCTTTCCTTCCAATGGCCACCACGAATCCTTTTGATACAGGTAATCCTCCATCTGCATTTTTCATAACTGATAATTCTAGTCGTTAAACTTTTCGACCTTGAATTTGGAATCCTCCATTACTCCCACTCAAAACTGAAAGTCCTACCAATTTACAGAAAACCTTGCTCTGATACCAATTGTTAGGGTTTCAAGCAAATCCGAAGCAAATATGAACTAACAATTATATGCAAATTTAAATACAAAAGATAAAGGAATAAAACAGGACACAGATAACACAAAGATTTAACGTGGTTCACCCAAAATGGGTTACGTCCACCATACACAGCCATCCAATCTTTCTTATTATCCAGCAAAAATAGTACATCAACCTTACAATGCCTTAAGCATCTCAGCTGCTTATAACATGTGTTTTTAGGGCAACAAACAAAGTCAGTCTTTTTAGGGTTTTATTACAATGTCGGTTTTCATCAACAAAAAATGATACAACACATAAACAATTGAACAACAATACACAATCAACACATGAACACATGAACACCAATATTTTCTACGTGGGAAACCCAAACAGGGAAAAACCACGGTGAGCACCTACCCACAAAAATATATCCACTATGTATATCAAATTAAAAAAAGAGCTTACTGCTTCAGACTTGCAAACCAAGACTAAATACTCATGTGTTGGCAACAACAATGAGAGAAAATTGAGAGGGGGGGTGAATCAGTTTTCTACCGAATCTACAAACTCAACCACAAATATAATTCTGATAAACTGCAGTAGCAACAAAGTAGCACAACACACAACACCAAGATTTTGACATGGAAAACTCAGTTAAGGGAAAAACCATGGTGGGAACCTACCCACAATAAGATGATACTCTATAGTAGTATGTGTAAATATTTCAATGGGGAATGCACCAACATTCAGGCACACTGACTAGATCTTACAACTCAAGATATAATAAACCAGAAGGCTACAAGCTTCAAGGAAGGTTCACTACCTTACAAGGAAGTCTCACTGACTTACAAAGTGTTCGGACAACAATCCAGAATCAAATGAACTAAAAGAATGTCATCTGTAAATGCCTAATGACAGTTATAGTTAAGTACAATTTTCTGCTCTGCAACACCAATCTCTACTTAATCACAATGTCGAAAGATGAACCACTTGTTCACACATACACCACTCTCTAATAATGAAGACACAACCTTGATTCCTAAATTACATGACTATTACACATATTTATACAAATCATCAACCTTGACAAAAAGGTCGAGTAAACCCTCAACACCTAATTACAAAATTACATCACATGATACAAAGATCGACCACCGAACCAATATAATGATATACATGATATAACATGAACCTAATGTTGGATATTGTTGGTCATTGTTGTTTCTAGGATATGTTGTTTTCATTGATGTCAACATAGTTGTTTTGTTTTGTTGATCATTGTTTTGCAAAGCTCGGTATATCCCCCAGTATATTTTGGTGTGATCAGGTCTTATACTTAGTTTTTGGGATATTGCTTGTGATGGTCTTGTGTATCTTCATTTTAGATGGTTCGTGATTTGGTTCTCTGCAAGTTATCTTTTTTTTGTGACAGTTGCCGATTGGTTATGTTCTTTAGCTTTAAGATGTTGATTGATGAAGATTTGATAAGTGGTGTTGGTGCAGTTGTTCCTGGTGATTCTAACGTGCTTGCTAGTGTTTCCTAGTCATGTCCTATTTGTTTGAATGATTTGCATTGATCATTGTGCGAGCTTTTGATGGTTTCTATCAACCGGTGATGATTTTTATGTTATGCGGTTTTCTTGGTGGTGTAGCATTTTGCGGTTGATCTTGGCACAATTTCCGGTGGAGTTGAGAATTTGGGAATTTTTTTTGGAACCATGTTATGCTATGTAAACCATTATATTGGTCTAGTGGTCAATCTTTGTATCATGTGATATAATTTTATAATTGAGGGTTGAGGGTTTAGCCGACCTTGTTGTCAAGGTTGATGAATTATATATATAGGAGATATATTCATGTAATTTTGGTGTCGATGTTATGTCTACATTATCAGAGAGAGGTTTGTGTGCAAACAAGTGATTTATCCTTTGGTGTTGAGTTTGAGATGAGATTGGAGTTGCAGGGCAGACATCTGTGCTTAACCGGAACTATAATCAAGCATTTGGAGATGCTATCCTTTCAATTCATTTTTCCGGATTGTAGTCTGAATCTTGTTGTAAGTCAATGAGACTTCCCGAGGGTTGTAGCCTTCTGAGCCATTATATTTGAGCAGTGAGCTCTAGGCAGTGTGCCTGAATGCATGTGCATTCCCCATTATAATATTTTCACATACTACTGCAGAGTATCATCTTACTATGGGTAGGTTCCCACCATTGTTTTTCCCTTAACCAGGTTTTCCACATCAAAATCCTGGTGTTGTATGTTGTGCTTTCAATTTTCTTATTTGTCTTATTACTGCTTTTTATCAAATCTATGTTTTATGATTAAGTTTGGTATTTCAGTGAATACTGGTTCACCCCCCCCCCCCTCTCAGTCTTCCTTCTTGGTTGCTACTAACACCTAATTCAAATTTCCAAATTCTCATCATCACTGGTAATCATACCAAGATCAACCACAACATGTTACACCACCGAGAATACTGCATAACATGAAGAACATCACCGGTTCAACAAAATCACCAAGAACTCACACAATGATCAATACGGATCATCAAAATGAATAGGACACAATTAGGAAACACCAATAAGCACATTAGAATCATCACTAACAATTGTACCAACACCACTTATCAAATCTTCATCGATCAACATTTGAACCTCAAGAACACTCAAATGATAACAACTATCATGAAGAAATATAACTTGAGGAGCACCAAATAACGAACCATCTAAAATGAAGATACACATGACCATCCCAAACAATCTCCCAAAAAATCAGCTCAAGATCTGATCACACCAGAATATACTGGACCAAATACTAAACTCTGCAAAGCACTGATCACATGAACAAACTGCAAACCGGATCATATGATATGATCAATTAAGCTTCTGAGATCACCAAAACCAATACAAAAGAATATAATGATACTAGAAATACTCCATACACCAAACCATGATCCCAATAAACCAATCTGCAATCATCGAAACAAGAATCTGTTGACATCAATGACAACAACATATCCTAGCGGCAGTAGTAATGTCCAACATCATGGGGCAAGATACAAAAGAGGACTTTCAAACCTGAAGCTAACTGCAATAGGGCAAGATTCAAAAATAATATGAAAAGAAGGATCTTTTGATAATAAAGATATCCTTGAACTCTGTATCAAGTGAATGACATCAACACACACAACTCATACCTCAACTACCAACACTCTTTCTCAAATATCTGTCAGAGTCTCAATAATTCTTGCATATCATCTGGACACAAATCTTCTTCACCGATCTTCACCTAGCCTCACTGACTATCTTCGCATCATACATCTACACTCCACACCCCATCATCATACACTTAACTCAATCACACTCATCCTTATATACAAGATAGATCATCAAAGCTTGAACCAAGTCAACCTAAACCAAAATATACTTCCCAAACCAAAAACACACACGTTGATCCACTCTAGGAGAAAAAGGGGACCAAAACACATCTCCCAAAGATCAATTTACTGATCCGCAATCACCGAAACATATCCACATGCTACACATCATTTAAGAAATTAACAGTCAAAAAATACTCTCCAGTGAAAATAACTTAAATCTGGCTCTCCACAAGCTACAGTGAGACCATAACACATCAAAAAATCTCCCATAAATAATATCTAGACCTAAGGATAGGTCTAACATAGAATATCATGACCAACAATGAACAATGCCACAACTCCCAAAGAACACAAGGATATTTACAGACCATAAAACTATCATATCCATGATACCAAAAACTATATCCAAAAAAGATAACCATAACAAACAACATCGACAATGCTTTTCAAAACTGAACACTTCCGGAACAACCAATAGAACAACTGCAACATCAACATAGCATGATAACTCTGCACCACAAACATTCTAGACCAATCCAGAACAACAAGTTTGAAATCAAGGACAACTACAACAACACATACTTCTAACAATATCCCCCTTTGCCATTGATGGCGATACTTGACAACACTCGATAAAAACTCAACTTGCAACCAAAACTTGATCAAACTGCAAAACAATATTGCTCTATCATAAATACTACTCAATATCTCAATGAGATTTTTTTATCAAACATATCATATCTCATCACATCTCTATCTCTCCCATACTACACTATCTCTCCTCAAGAGAAACAAATCTATCCCCCCCCCCCCCCCCCAAAAAAAAAAAATGAAATAAATCTCTATCTCAAACTACTCAATCTCTCCCCCCTTGCCATCAAGGACAAGGGTCTCAGCAACACTACAAACACCTAGCTAAAAGAAGGAGAGGCAATGACCCCAAGCATCTCCCGAAGAAATTCAAATGTATCCTTTGCCAATGCCTTAGTGAAAATATCTGCAACATGTTCTTTTGTATGAATATAATCCAATCAAACTTCTTTCGCAACAACTTTCTCCCTTAAGTAGTGATATCTGATTGATATATGCTTTGTTCTTGAATGCAAAACTAGATTCTTTGAAATGTTTATTGCACTTGTATTGTCACACATAATAGGTGATGCTGATAGAAATGGGTACAAGGCACAAACAAAGTTCAACATTAGTCCCCTCTCCAAGTTCCAAATGAATGAAGCTCACAACTTTTAGCACTAGCCATGGATGTCATATGGAGATTCAAGATGGTTGGAAATTATAAACAAATTCTATGCAAATGCAAATAATGATGCTATGAGAAAGATCTAGTTATCTATGCAAGCTCCACTATAATAACAATGCTCTAATGCTTCTTCCTTTGCTTGAAAAGAAGGGTTCTATTTATAGAAAAAATAGAAGATTGGATGGTCAGGATTGATCTAGTTTGTGGAGGGCCAACATTGCATGATTCATGATCCATGTGATGGTTTTCAACCCAATCCCAAGATGACAAGTGTCAGCATGAGATGGCTTGAGAGGAGAGGGGAGGAACATTTAATTCCTGAGAAGACATGAGGGTAACTTCATGTGGGTTGGGTTATTGGATAAATCTTTTATCCAAGGGTAAGGTTATTATCCAATGGGTAAACTCTTGTGCAAATTTTACCCATGGTTAAGCCTTGACTAAAGGGTCAAGACCCATGTGGGTTGGAGTGTTGAAGACGAGAAGCATTTATGACTCTGTAAGAGTCTTAAATGGTTGAGATGATGGGTTGGGGGTTAAGTTTGGTTTAGGATTGTGCAAATAATTAGAAGAGGGATTAAGCTATTTTAGAAGGGGTTAGAAGAATCTAGAAGGAGGTTAGAAGAATCTAGAAGCAAGTGGGTTAGGATAAAGTGGAATTTTAATTAAAATAAAATCATTTATTTCAACTAAAATATGCAACTTGCATTTGTAGGAGAATGCAAGTGGATGAGGCATTTTTAAATAAATATTTGATTTATTTAAAACTGGATTTTAAATAAATGTTTAATTTATTTAAATAAGAAGAAAGGGGAATTAAATAAATTTATTCAATAGATGGGACTATAATTAGTAATTAAATAAATTTATTAAATTTATTTAACTAGGATAGAAGAAAAGGTTAATGGTGAATTAATTAAATATAAATTTAATTAATAGAGGACTATTAGTGTATTAAATAAATATTAAATATTCATTTAATTTGTGGACAGATTTATGTGTCTACAATACCTAAATTTCTTCATCATATGTTACGTTGATATCGTTAAGAGTTTTCCTCATCCACATTACTTGAGTGCAACAAGATGTTGTTGCAATATACTCTGCTTCATTAGTAGATAGGGAAACCAAATCTTGTTTCTTACTAAACTAGGAGACCAATCTGTCCCCCTAAAAAGAATGTACCACCACTAGTACTCTTTTGTTCATCAAAACTTCCAACCCAATCTACATCTACATAGGCTTTCAACGTAAAATTTGCACCTTTTTTGTACCAAAATCCACAATACCTTTCAAATATCTAAAAATTCTTTTCATAGCTTTATCACGTGTCACATTCGAATTTGTCAGAAATATCGCTATCAAAGACAAAACCTACATGATATCCGATATGGACACAGTCAAATACAATAATCCACCAATCATTGAGTTGTACTTCTTTTGTTCAACTTTTGGAGACTCATCATCTTTTCTCAACTTGCATCCAATGGTTAAACAAGTTGTAACCGATTTGCAACCATCAAAATCAAATTTCTTCAACATTTCCTTCACATACTTTCTCTAAGAGATAAAAATTCCATTTTCTGATTGATTAACTTGCAACCCAAGAAAGAAAGACAACTCAGCAATCATTGACATCTCAAATACTTTCTACATCTCTTTAGCAAACTCTTTACATAAGGTATCATTTCCTCCAAATATAATGTCATCAACATAAACTATAACAATCAACAATTTATCTCCATCAATCTTCAAATACATATTACTATATGTTGTACCTTTCCTAAAATTTTGTTAAAACAAATACATGTCCAATCTCACATACCAGACCCTAGGTGTCTATTTGAGTCCATACAATACTTTCTTTAGTCTACACACCATATTTAGATCTTTTGTCAGTCTAAAACCATCTGGTTGCTCAATGTAAACTTCTTCTTCTAGATCTACATTCAAAAATATTGATTTGACATCCATTTGATAAACTCTAAAGTTCTTGTAAGTAGAAAACACAAGAAACATACAAATAGCTTCGATCCTTACTATTGGAGAAAAAATTTCTTCAAATTCTATACCTTCCACCTAAGAATATCCTTTACATATCAGTCTTGCTTTATTCCTTGTCCTTTCTCATTTAGCTTATTTATGAATACCCACTTAGTTTCTATTACATTATTATCCACCGGTCTAGGTACCAACCCCTAAGTCTTGTTCTTCTGAATCTGACTTAGTTCTTCTTCCATTTCTTTTACCCAACTTTCATCTTTACTTTCTTCCTCATAAGTCTTCAGCTCAATCATTGATAGAAAATAGTCATTGTCCTATTCTTGAGCTTCTACAATCTTCCTTCTTGTTTGTACACCTTTTGTCTTGTCTCCAATTATTTGATTTTTTTAATGATGCTCCTAAACATTCTTGGTAGGAACTTTTGTTGAGTCTTCATCTTCTTCTTCTTCTCTTTTCTCTCTTCCAAATCGCTTGGCTTCTCTATCATTGGAACAATCTCAACCTTCTGTGCTAGCAAACATTTATTCTCCTTCACATCCTTTATGTAATAAACATTCCCACTTGTTATAACTCCTTCTACAACTCTTCTACCAATCTTATCTTTTCTTATCACACGTTCGGTGCTACTAAACAAAACTTCATATCCTTTTCTACATATCTGACTTGCACTTACCAATTAATCCTTCAACATAATAAACATCATCGGTTTTATGCTTACCATCAATAGTAATACTTTCAATACCTCGAATAGTTGCACCATCTTCTTCGACAAATTTAATTAATCCTCCATCATATTTCTTGAGATTGATAAACCTATCTTTATCACCAGTCATATGATTTGAACATCTAGAGTCTATAATACATGTATTTGGTTCTATCTTAGCATGCAACGTAGTCTTGACTATTCTCTCTTATTTCAGTTCCTTCAAGGCATCCTCCTTCTCTTCAATTACTAGAAACCAGGATTCTTGATTTGAGTCATTATCGACTTCATCTTCGTATGTATGTTCCTCAATAGAACATAAGTCCTTCTTCTCTCTTTTGTTAAAGTTGTGTCTTCTAAACTAATTTCTCTTCTCATCATCATCTAGTCTCTTAACTAGTCTTCTATGTAAGTGCAATTAGAAGCATAATGTCCAATTCTACCACAAGAAAAGCATTTCAGAGGTAACTTACCTTTGTATTTTCTAATGCCTCGATGTAATCTTATCACAAAATTTGTTTCAACTTCATCTAGATCTCCATTGCATTCTGGATCATCATGTCTTGAAACATTAAATGTTGCTTCTTTCTTTTCTCTCTTCTCTTCATCCATTTCTAAAATCTCAAAAGATGCTAAAGTACCAATAAGCATATCAATAGCATAATTACTCAAAATCATTGCTCTCTTGTATAGCACATCTTTGTGGCTTGTAGAATTTAGGCAAAGTCAACAATATCTTATGGACAATATCACATTCCTCCAAATGTCCACCAGCAGCTCCAATGTCATCAACAAGATCAGTCACTCTATGAATATAGTTCTCAACACTTTCATCTTCCATCATTCTCAGATACTCATACCTCTGCTTCAGATTCATCAGCCTAGCCTGTTTGGTCTTCAGATATCCTTCATATGCCAAACACAGCTTGTTCCACACAGCTTTAGCTTCCTTCAATCATTTTACCCTTTCAAACACTGAATCACTTATACAACTAAAGGTTATAGCTCTAGCCTTTGGGTTAATCTCCTTCAACTTTATCGCATCCAAAGTTTGAGCACCACCCTACAGAGGTGTATATCTAGTCTGAATGATTTCCCAAATTCTATCATGCAATGTCTCCAAATATGACTCTATTGTCTCCTTCCATTATGGATAATTTCTCCATCACAGATTGAAACTATGTAATGCATGTCCTATGCTATGCTGGATCTACCTCAAGCGGTTAAGCTTACTCAAGAGGAACCTTGCTATGATACCAATTGTTGAATCCAAGGTAGGACTAAGAGGGGGGTGAATCAGTCCAAAATAGAAATTAATATAGCATATAAACAATTAAACAACACACATTCAACATATGAACAACAAGATTTTCTATGTGGAAAACCCAAAAAGAGAAAAACCATGGTGAGAAATAGGCCACAAAAATATATCCACTATGTATATCAGGTTATGAAAAGAGCTCACTGCTCTGAACTTGCACACCAAGGCTAACTACTCATGGGGAAAGATACAAAATAGGAATTGCAAACCTGAAGCTAACTGCAATAGGGAAAGATAAAAAAATGATATAAAAAGAAGGATCCCCTTATCATGAAGTTGTCCTTGAACTCTGCATCAAGTAACCGACATCAACACACATAACTCAAACCTCAACTGCCAACACTCTATCTCAAATCTCTATCACAATCTTAGCACAACTTGCATATCATTCAAACACAACTCTTCCTCACTGCTCTTCACCAAACCTCACTGACTATCTTTGCATTATACATCTACACTCCACACCTCATCATCATACACTTAACTCAATCACACTCATCCTTATATACAAGATAGATCATCAAAGCTTGAACCAAGTCGACCTAAACCAAAATATACTTCCGAGACCAAAAATACACACATTGATCCGCTCCAAGAGAAAGAGGGGACATGTTGATGAGTTTTTTACGCATATGTGAACACATAATAAAATACCCAAAAGTATCTTATCCTCTCTTGAACAAAGTTACTCAAATGTTGAAGATTATCTTAAGGATCACTTGAGACAACTCCAAGGTTCATAAATATTAGGTCTTGACAAATGGATAAGCTCTATTGGTTGATGTGATTGTTGGTATCACAAAGGGGACTTACATTGAATTGTTTAATCCTTGAATCACTGGAACTTGATCATCTGATGTTGTAATCTTGTGATGTCTTTTGTCCTAGACTAGCTTGAGTTTGAAAAAAGGGCAAAAGATAAAGGTTTGAAGAACTCTATCTTAAAGCCTAGAATGCAAGAATATGGGTGAATGATTAGATGGAATCCTACTGGGTGAGGTCTCACCATTAACTTGAACAATTCGACACAAGCTCAGTGCAATCTTCTAAGGCAATTTCAAAGATATTTGAATCAACACCATCAAACATTGATCACCATGCTCAAGTTAATGCATAAGCAATGGATGTATAACGATTTGAAGTTAATCTCATATCATTCCAGTTGACCACACAAGGCACACTTACAATCACACAAATGCATTCAATAAATTCTTTCATTCCATCTAATCACCATTAAAAAAAAATGAGAAGTAGAACCATGACACTTGTTGAAATAACAAATTTCACAACTTCAATGAAAAGAGTATCTCATTTACAAGTCATAACAATAATTCTTCCTTCTCCTAATCTACCCTAACTTATATTCTATTCTTATTCACTAATTCCCCTGCTACTAACTATTAACCTTTACAAATGAAGAGTCTAAGCCTTTTATAATGCTCTCACTACAACTCAATGGCTCAGATCAATTCAAGATCAATGGCTGAGATTTTACAATGAAAACCCTAATTAGGGTTTATTACAACAAACTCAATTATGGTCAATGAAGTAATTACATCATTTTGACACATGTCATCTCCAGAATATTTGACCAACGGATAACAGGGATAGGTGCCTCAAAATTTGTGCCTCCATCTATGAGTCAGATACATTACATCTAGATATGTTGATGTGGAACTCCCTAATTTGGTGAGTGATGACTAGGATGCTACTTCAATTGCTTGTAGACTTGGAAGATTTGATACTCAACATTACAAGCTTGCTCAATGTTTGGTGTGATGATGAGAAGCATTGAGGTAGTTAAGTCATTCCTCCATCTTCGTTTTCTTATCTTTGGGTGATTGTATAACTTCTTTATCGTGCTCCTTTGATCTCTTCATGTCTTTATGGTGCGATGAGAGTTTGAGATTCCTCTTAGGAATTTTGTGCTTGTAAATGAAGCTTTCCTCTTTGAGGATATCTTCCTTTATTTTAAACTTAATGTTGAAATTTTCTCTTTGAGAGGCTTGTTTAAATCCTCCTCCAATATGATCCCCTTGATTTCTTTCTTCATCTCCTATAAAACAAACAAATGCGCATCAAACATACATGATATATACCTTATACAACCTTCTAGATTGATATAATTATGTGATTTCATGTGGTTTGCAGGTGTAATAAGATAATTTAGAGAGAATTCTCCTTCATGAAGGAGCATTTGAAGTTGAGGTCGCTCTAAGGAAGGGACACCTGAAGTTCACACATGAAGTTCGCTCTCACGTTGTTGCTCATGAAGTGATCTTTGAACTTGTTTTTTACTATTTCTCTTCACTCTATGGGTTCTAACATTGATTATTTCCATCATTTACTGATGCAAACATGATGAACTGCCTTTAAGAGAGGCCTCTATAGGAATTTCACTCTGAGAGTTGAGCAGATGAAGTTCACTCCCAAACCCCTACTCATGAAGTTCACCTAGACCTTGCTTCACATGAAGTGATATTTGAACTTTCACCTTTCATTTTCTCAACTCAAAATGACTCTTTCCAAACATCAAATCAATAAAAGGTAGTGATCTTGTAATCAATCTTTCAAATTTGCCTTCAATTAGGAACACATGGAGTAGAGTTCACTCCATAACTTTTACTCTTGAAATTTTCTCTTGAAGCTCAGAACATGAAGTTTGGTCATGTACCTCAGTTCATAAAGTTTAAGCTCACTCATGTACCTTAGTTCACGAAGTTGAAGCTCGCTCATGTACCTTAGTTCATGAAGTAGTCCTCTAACTTACCTTTCGTCATTCAAATTCAAAGTTGTTCTCTGTTAAGACATCAAATTAGCACAAGAAAATGATCTATTGGTTGTTTGGCATCCTATTTTGAGTAAATGAAAGAAATTTTCTCCTCTCCTTCAACTCATGAAGTTCGCTCATGCATGTTGATTCTTGAAGTTCTCTCATGTAGGTTGATTTGTGAAGTTCTCTCATCTCCTCCATTTTGTGAAGTTCACTCATGTCCTCAATTTTGTGAAGTTCGCTCATCTATCACATTTTTTGAAGTGTGTTCTTGGGTGTTTGAAAATGAAGTTTTCTCCAAATTGAATCAACTCAAGGTAAACGCAATCTCCTTCGCTTCTCTACTTCCAACATGAATTTCGCTCATCTCCCTCCAAACATGAAGTTTGCTCATTTATCACATTTTGTTAAGTTCACTCATATGCTTGAGTTTATGAAGTTCTCATGTTCTTGAGTTCATGAAGTTCGCTCATGTACTCCAATTTGTGAAGTTCTCTCATGTAGCTCCAAACATGAAGTTCACTCATGTGGTTTGATTCTTGAAGTTTGCTCATGTACTCCAATTTGTGAAGTTTTCTCATGTAGCATGAAGTTCGCTCACGTAGTTCCAAACATGAAGTTAGATCCTATCATCCATCACATGAAGCGACTCTTAAACTTCGCCTTCGATCTTGCTCTTAAAACCACTCTTACTTTAGTTTATGAAATTCACTCCTATGTTGCTAAAGGTGAAATTTGCTCATCTATCTCAAATTGTGAAGTTCGTTCACTTATGCTCAAACATGAAGTAAACCTCTTGGAGATGAAGTAGATTTCGAATGATCTTGTCTTCAATAATTTTATCGCATATTGATTCATTCCTTAGGTTTCTCAAGCTTTAATTCACAATACCATGTCAAACTTTCCCTATGAAGGCCTAAAATGCAAACTTCGTCCCTATCAACGAGTTCATGAAGTAAACTTTTCTCCCAAGAAGAGGTGATCTCAAATCAAAACCATGCTCACTATCTTCATTTCAAATGCTCTAATTCACATTCAAATAATACTTTTTAAGGGAATTCGCTCCAAGGGTGATGGTCATGAAGTACTCTCCTTAGGGTATGCACATGTAGGGAAGGTTCTAACTCACTGATTTCCTCTCTTTTGCTCATTCTCTCAACTTTGATGCATCATACAATACTCATCATGTAGCCTTAGGATGAATTATCTCTCTATGGGAGAGGCACAAGGAGTTCATTCTACAAGGGGTACACATGAAGGTAATTTCACTCCTCAAGAGGAGCACTTTAAATGGCCCTATAGCCAGCAATCCCTCTTCTCATACTTGACTCTCATGATATCTAGACTTCACAAACTCACTCATTTCACACTTCACACAATCTATCCACTTGACTCTTGGCTTTTTGACCACCTATACCCTTCTAATGCAAAGGCTAATAGTTATGGATTCTAACACTACCTAAAAAGAAGGAAAAAGTGGGAGTCCCCATTTGCGATTGGGCGATGTGTGAATACCTCACAACAGGACTAAAGCACGTCTTTGAAAGATCAATTCACTAATCCGCAATCACTAGAACATAACCAACAACATATCCACATATTGTGCATCCATATAAGTAATTAACGATCAAAACATACTCTCCAATGCAAATATCTTAAATTCGGATCTCCACACGCTACGATGAGACCCATAACACATCAAACAAACTCCCACAAATCATATCCAAACCTAAGGATAGGTCTAACATAGAATATCATGACCAGAAACAAACAATGTCACAACACCTAGAGAACACAAAGATATTTCTGGACCACAGAACTATCATATCCATATACCAAAACTATATCCAACAAAGATAACCATAACAAACAACATCAGCAACACTTTCTGAACCCAAACACTTCTGGAACAACCAATAGAACAACTACAACATCAACATAGCAAGATAACTTTGCACCACAAATATTCCAGACCAATCTAGAACAACAATTTTGACATTAATGACAACCACAACAACACATACTTCCAACAGCTAGAAGGATTTTTTCTCGTAAATAGTCCTAAACAATAAAATTATTGAAAAATATAGTGAAGGTTAAAATATGTTTATAAATCATCTTTTTCCTTGTACTTTTCAAATCGGGGCACCTCAAAAATAGTAAAAATGGGATAAAAAGGATGTGTAAAGACAGTGAGCTATAGTAGTAGTAATGGCATATGGAAAAGATTTCTCCTTCACAACAGTCTCCTCTCTAACAACAACAAGACCAAGAAGTCCACTTTGAGGAAGTTGGATCAAATCCCCACTCTCCACCAAAGGCATCAACATAAGACACTTTCAACCTACTAACATGTCTTAATCATATTATGAAAAATAGGAAAAAGAATTATCTCTAAAAAGAGGAGGAATACATCTCAATTTTCATAGAGGCTTTTAAGACTCTTGATACTAGGAGAAAAAGAGAAAGAAGGATCTCCATAGTCACCATAAATGAATAAGTGCATAAGATTGCAGAAGTTGCAATTCCCATAATTGACAAGCCTTAAGTTAATATTAGCTAGATGACTACCAAATCCAAGAAATGGATTTAGGAGTTTAGACTTCAGAGGAAGAAAAATAGTTTCTATAGAAGTCCATCCCTATAATTTTGATTAGGATGTAGGAATACAAAAACACTAAAGAAGAGATAAAGATTCAAGTAGCAAAGCTCATGATTTATATAGACCATTTAGTTGGGCCAACGAATTTTGATGACCTGTAAAGCGGAAAATCGGTCGAACCCTAGTTGCTCTCCCCTCTTCCAACTCCAAGGAGAGAGAAGAGAGGTTGCTAGGGTTGATGGTTTTCACTTAGGGGAAACTTTACATTCAAAAGAGGGGTTGAAATCCACAAGATCCAATCCCACACAATGCAATATTGGATTCTAAATGAGTTTCAAGGGTTAAGACAACAAGGCTACCCTCTTTTGTAAAGAATGTGCATAGAATGATTAAGCTAGGAATGCATAGAAAGTGAGAAAGATTCGCTTATAAACTGAGATAGGGATATAGGATGAAGCTGCGGACCTGGAATTAGCAGTAAAATGTCGATACGGTGTTGTCCTGCAAATTTGGGCAAAAGTTGACGGGACGATGGCGCCCGGCGTGCACACGGTCCTCCGAAAAATCCGCGAAACGAAGGGGGATCTGTTCGTCTCTGCAAAAGGATTCCAGATCTTCAATTTCAGCCGCGTACCTCCAACCTACACATAGAAAAGCAAAGACGATTGGGGGGTTAGGGATTAGGGGTTTGCCTTTAGGTCAAACCCCAGTTTTGGAATTAACCAAGAAATGAGAAATGCTGTAAATGTGAATGACTGTAATGTAAAACAAGTACTAATACCTTGTTGTAAGGATGTTTGTATCCTTATGTGCGAAGGTATAGATGTTGTTGTATGTTGTATGTTGTATGTTGTAGCATGTGATCTCCTCTTCAATGGTTGAATCCTTGTCTTGAATGCAACACTTAGCCTTGAATGGAGACTTAGAATGATCAATTGCTTGAAGGAATGCTTGAATGCTTGAATGTTTGAATATCGCTTTCGCCTTTTTTCCATCATATCCAATGAAAGAGGAAAATGTAGTTTATATACTTGTCAATTAGGGTTGATAGACTGATTTTCCCGACCTTAGGCCGACCAGGAAATGTTAATTTTCCAATTTGCAAACAAAAAGACCCAAAGTCCCATAGGAGACCGGGCCCAAAATAGGGCCAGGGACTAAGGCGCTGGGCGCCATGGTCCTGGGGGACCAGGGCGCTGGGCGCCATGGTCCTGGGGGACCAGGGCGCTGGGCGCCATGGTCCTGGGGGACCAGGGCGCTGGGCGCCATGGTCCTGGGGGACCAGGGCGCTAGGCGCCCTGGTCCTGAAGGACCAGGGTGCTGGGCGCTCTGGTCCCACCTCCCGGGACAGCAGGGTGCAAAGGAGGTTCAGGCCAGGGTGCAAGAAAATGCAGTTTTTGGTGTCGTGGACAAGTTTCGGGGTCTCCATTCAGGTTCCGTGTTGCGTCGCCATCGTGAAGACCGAAATGCAGTCGAAATTGCAAGTGTCGCAATTTTAGGACGCTACATTTAGCCCCCACTTTAGCGGGAGTATAAGCGTATGCTCATACTTCCGGTAAAGTACAAGGAAACAACATTGAAAGACTTTCACCATGTCAAGGAGGCAAGACACACCAAGCCCCCAGTGGACTAGGAATCTTACGACTTTGATTGACAAAGAAAAAGGGAAGATCACAAGGGAGAACCATGACTGTCAGTAGTAAGGTTCCCTCACTATGAGTCATGCAAGAGAAAATACCAAAAAATTTTCAAGGCAAAGCTAAGTTCACCAAGAAATTTTCAAGTATCCTGAAGGGATAGACAGGGTGTATGCCCCCCTACGTTAAAGCGATCGCACACGCCTCAACGGGGGTGATTGTTTTAACGTAGTGATACACATAAGAAATGAGAAGGGAAAGGAGCACATTATCACAAAGATTTAGCCCCCAAGTGTGAGATAAACCCAAGGATAATAGACACAAAACACAAAGCACGAGGTGACTTCGCTTTCCTCGGGGTCAGTATGCTGTATGATAAGTCATGTATATATATCATATGTATGTATGCATAATTTTTCTTCATTCCCCAATCAAGGAAGGTCACCTAGAAGAAGGGAACACGTGTCTTTTGAGTCAACATGAGAGAGACCAAAAGAGATCTCAATGTTTTGCATCATCCTCAAGTAGACAACACTAAGGACAACAAATAGAAGAATGAGAATAACATATAGAAGAAGTAACGAAAGAGAGGAGGAGAGAATCTGCTATGCTAATGTAACTAGTCTAGCACGTCATCTACCTCCCGATCTTGCTGATCAATGTTTCGGGAAGGCAGGGAACATGCTAGAGGAGGAACATCCAACGCAGCAGATGGAGCTATCACAAGATCCAAACAAGGGCTATGTTCATGTTCCAAGCCACGTTGTTCTTGTCTAGGAGCTAGGATAAGTGCTTTAGAAAATTCATTAGATAAATGGTTATCAATATCAACAAGTTCATATTCACTATCAGAAGCAAGAGGAGTAACATGTTCATCATGAATAACATTTTCATCTATAGCATCATCAAGATTTATAAAAATAGGATCTTTAACTCACACAGGATCAAGACCATCATGCATCTTATGTTTAGGAGATTTTGGAGAAAATGGAATAATGCTTGTTGAAGGTGTTTTTGGAGATTGGGAAGTTTGAGAAGCAGCTGCTTGAGCTCTAAGACGACGCTTTCGTCGACGTTCACGCGTAGAACGATTTCGTCTAGTCTTAGTAGGAAGTGGAGAAGATTGAGGAGGAGGAATGTTCGCATCCTTATCACTTGGGTGTTTAGGTTGTGGTCTCTTAGGCTGGAAAATAGGAGAAGAAGAAGGTCTCTTCTCTCTATAAAAGGAAGGAGGAGGAACTGCTCCATATAAAGGAGGAATTTTTGGTTTAGGAAGAAGACCAAGTCCATCATGACGAGGAGGTATAGGTCTACTTTTAGAAGGTTTATTAGGCATAGACATAGTCACATCCATAGGGATGGGTTGGGAATCTTCTTGAGGAAAGACATTAGTTTTATCTTTTAAAGGAAGAACTTCCTTCTCAAGAATGATAGGAATATCAAGTTTGGGTGTTCTAGGTTCACTTAGAGATAGGATCATATCTGTTTTCCACTTTTGATAAGATTTGAAAAGATGATCACTTCGCGGAGGAAGAGACTAGAATTGTTTAGGCCAAAAATAATCAATAGGAACGCTAGAAGTTCTTTCAGCTGGTTTAAAGAGACTATGATTGACGGTAACAATTTCACCATTATGGGGAAATTTCAAACACTTATGAATAGGAGAAGCAATAGCTTTCATGGAAGATAGCCAAGGATAGCCAAGCTTCACATGAAATTGTTCGGATGAAGGGATAATAGCAAAGTTCACATCAAGGGATTTGTTACGGACTTCAATAGGTAATGTAATAGAACCAATTGCAGGAGAAGAAAATGCATCAAATAATTTCACAACCACATCTGTTTTGTCATAGATCACTTGATTCAATTGCAAAGTAAAAATAAATTCTTCGGTAATAACATTAACCATGCAGGAAGGATCAATAAGCACTCCACGGCAAGGTGTATCCTTAACTTTTGCAACTATGTATAAAGGACCATCAGGTGCCCTGATAGTTTCACTAGAATCAAATGTGATGGAAGGTTCTTTAGGGTTTTCTTGCTGCTCTACAAAGTTAATCACATTCAGAGTCATAGACACAAGACCATCAGACGATAAAGAGGAATCATTAGTCTCAATCGCATTAGAGGTATGGGAAGGTAATGGATCAGTAAAAATCTGAAGATTTTGGTTAGGAGGAGCTACAGATGTATTGCCTTTATCATTCACTCCAGAAATAGAAATAGTATTATTATCAATCAAATCTTGAATCTTACCCTTTAAAGAAAAACATTTTTCAGTATCATGCCCAGGCTGACGATGAAATTGACAAAAAGATTTGTTATCAAAATAAGGTGAAGTAATCTTTGCAGGATCTATTTGCCTTATAGGAGGAAGAGTAAGCACATTTTGTTCCAATAACTTATTCATAATACTATGCAATGATTCATTCAAAGGAGTATACTTTCTTTCTTTCTTGAAAAATTTAGAAATAGGAGGCACACCTGATGCTGCATTTACATTGTTGTTGATGATGTTTTCATTGAATTTGATGGAATCTTTGTTCAGTTTAAACTTCCCAAATGGTTGTTGACTGCTATCACCCTTATCACTCGGAGCCATAGGATGTGATTGTTCCATTTGACTCACAGTCAGTTGATAATTGTGAAGAGTTGCACACAACTGTTGGAAAGAAGTAAACTCAGAAAATAGAAGTTTGTCTCGAATATCTTTTTGTAAATTAGAAATAAAGATTCTTTGAATATCATTATCAGGCACTGGAAAAGAAATTTGAGCATGCAAATGTTTATATCTACCAATGAAATCAGTCACTTTTTCTTTAACACCTTGTTTACAATGCATTAAATCAATCAAAGTAACTTTAGGACTTATATTGTTTTGAAATTGTTGAATGAAAGCATTTGCAAGTTGTTCAAAAGAAGTAATAGAATAAGAAGGCAACGAGCAATACCATTGTAGGGCTTTGTCTCTTAATGTTCTAGTAAACAGTTTTGCAAGCAACCTTTGGTCATAAGCAAAATCGGTACATATTGTTTGAAAAGTCTTAACATGTGTTAGAGGATCACCTTTACCATTATAAAGCTCCAAATGTGGGATTTCAACATGTTTAGGGGGGATGGCTCGAACAATGTCAAGAGAAAGTGGGCTCGCAACATCAAATGTGGGCACACTAAACTTAGATTGATTCATAGAGGCAATTTGTTGCTGTAAAGAAGAGACAGTTTGTGCAAGATTGTTAATGGTCGCTTCAGTCGAAGAATTCATATTAGATGTGTTAGATTGAGATGGAGGTGTTATGTTATTGAAAGAAGGTAAAGAGTAAGGTGGCGGGACACTATGATAGTTAGTCATAGGAGAGGAGTGGAAAGGAGGAACACTACAAGGAGGAATGGAATGGTTGAATGAATTGCCCCCTTGCGTCATGTTCATTTGTGGAGATGTAATAGGAACACTCATTGAAGGAATGAATGAAGAAGTCGGATTGAATGAAGGAAGAGGGTTAATTGAAGAGGAAGGATTGCCCCCATGACTGGTAATCATAGGCGGAATGTCTTGTATAGAAGTAGCCATTATGTTTGATGTAAAGGTAGGTATGCTAGCAATAGAAGTTGTTAAAGGAATAGAATGATTGACTTGAGTGGGAGGTTGTGTATAACCTAAAGTTTCAGCGCAACTCTTCATAGGCATCACATTCGAATCCACAATGTGTGCAATACCACGCAAAATATCAATTCCATTCTTATCACTTTGAAGCATATGTTTTAGACCCTCAATTAAAGGAAGAGCTTGACTATCGGGGTATTCTTGAGACATCCATTGTCGAAAATCGTCAAATTGGTTATCCAATTTCGCAATTTGTTCTACAGAAACCTCATGGAGAGCTTCTTCATCATTAGGAGGATTAGAGGAATTACCCATGTCCTCGTTAAAAAGGCTATTCAAATTAGGTTCCATCTCCTCAGTAATTAAACCTTGGAAAGACTTAATTCTAAGGCTTCGTCTAACAGGAATAGTGTAAGTAGGGCTTATTGTTGTAAAACTCATGCACTAGAAAGGGAGAGAAGATTTTGAATTTAGAGGTAGCAAATTTCAGTAAAATCAGCCAATCTTCTAGATTTAGGCTGTTAAATGCAATCACGACAATCTCCTGAAATTTCGGAAAAAATGTCAGGGACCGTGGCGCCCGGAGTGCACACGGTCCTTGCAACTTTTTTCGAAATTTGCAGGGATGAAAGTTATGATGATTTTAGAGCTAATCTGAAAAGATTGACTGATTTTACGATCTGTAGATAGGCCAAATCAAAGTTGCAATCTCAAAATTGAACCCTACCCAGATTGTCGAAAAATGCAAAATTTGAATTTTGAAAAAGAGAGGGAAACTGAAATTTTGAATTTTATGATTTTAGAGGGAATGTCAAAAGCAATGCAAGTTTTGGATTTTAAAAATTGACTCAATTTCACGCAAAATTCAATTTTGAAAGCGGAAATCAAAGTTGTTGTAATTAAGCACTTAATTTCAAAAGTCACAAATTGCAAGAATTTGAATAAAGCACTGAAATTTCGAATGAATGCAAACACACTTTTCAGATTTATGGCAGTAAGAACATTTGACACAAAATTTTGATTTCACCAATTTTTTGAATGATTAGGAGCCTTAAACCAAGCAATCACAAGACCAACTTTGACTGTAATTTTGAAAGTGTTATAATTGATAAAATCAGCCAAAATTTTGGATTTTAGCAGGAAAATACAGTAAGATCTTGCTCCTGAAATTTCAGAAAAAATGTCGGGGACGATGGCGCTCGGAGTGCACACGGTCCTCGCAACTTTTTTCCAAATTTTCAGGGATGAAAGATATTGTGATTTTATTGCGGAATCCAAAGTTACAGCTGATTTGGAGATGTTTTGATCAGTGAAATTGTCGGACAAAGGTTGAATCAAGAGGGTTTCAAAAATTAGGGTTTTGACACTTAACCACTTAATTTTCAAAATTAAAGCACAAATATGAATTGATAATTTGTAATAGAAGGGCAGATCTGAAGCAAGCATTAACAATTAAATATTTCACAAGTTCAATTACTAAAAAGAAATTTTAGGGCTTTTATGCAATTGACCTCTAAAATTTTGCAAAAGATCAAACATGGAAATGTAATCAAGGCAGCCAATTTTCAAATCTAACCATGAATAATCAGAAAGGATGTTCACGTCGGGTTCACCAAAATGTAAAGCGGAAAATCGGTCGAACCCTAGTTGCTCTCCCCTCTTCCAACTCCAAGGAGAGAGAAGGGAGGTTGCTAGGGTTGATGGTTTTCACTTAGGGGAAACTTTACATTCAAAAGAGGGGTTGAAATCCACAAGATCCAATCCCACACAATGCAAGATTGGATTCTAAATGAGTTTCAAGGGTTAAGACAACAAGGCTACCCTCTTTTGTAAAGAATGTGCATAGAATGATTAAGCTAGGAATGCATAGAAAGTGAGAAAGATTCGCTTATAAACTGAGATAGGGATATAGGATGAAGCTGCGGACCTGGAATTAGCAGTAAAATGTCGATACGGCGTTGTCCTGCAAATTTGAGCAAAAGTTGACGGGACGATGGCGCCCGGCATGCACACGGTCCTCCGAAAAATCCGCGAAACGAAGGGGGATCTGTTCGTCTCTGCACAAGGATTCCAGATCTTCAATTTCAGCCGCGTACCTGCAACCTACACATAGAAAAGCGAAGACGATTGGGGGGTTAGGGATTAGGGGTTTGCCTTTAGGTCAAACCCCGGTTTTGGAATTAACCAAGAAATGAGAAATGCTGTAAATGTGAATGACTGTAATGTAAAACAAGTACTAATACCTTGTTGTAAGGATGTTTGTATCCTTATGTGCGAAGGTATAGATGTTGTTGTATGTTGTATGTTGTATGTTGTAGCATGTGATCTCCTCTTCAATGGTTGAATCCTTGTCTTGAATGCAACACTTAGCCTTGAATGGAGACTTAGAATGATCAATTGCTTGAAGGAATGCTTGAATGCTTGAATGTTTGAATATCGCTTTCGCCTTTTTTCCATCATATCCAATGAAAGAGGAAAATGTAGTTTATATACTTGTCAATTAGGGTTGATAGACTGATTTTCCCGACCTTAGGCCGACCAGGAAATGTTAATTTTCCAATTTGCAAACAAAAAGACCCGAAGTCCCATAGGAGACCGGGCCCAAAATAGGGCCAGGGACCAGGGCACTGGGCGCTCTGGCCCCACCTCCCGGGACAGCAGGGTGCAAAGGAGGTTCAGGCCAGGGTGCAAGAAAATGCAGTTTTTGGTGTCATGGACAAGTTTCGGGGTCTCCATTCAGGTTCCGTGTTGCGTCACCATCGTGAAGACCGAAATGCAGTCGAAATTGCAAGTGTCACAATTTTAGGACGCTACATGACCCTTCTTCAATTTTGTAAGAAATGTTTAATAAGGATCCTCAACATCAAGATCTTGAAGGTCTCCTTTCAAGAATCAAAGAATGGAGAGATAGCTTGCAAGCTCTAGGAAGTAGAGCAATTAGAAAGGAAATAAAGGGATATTACTCAATTAATGATGAGGCTATTCTAGTTCACCAAATGGAGTAAAAAATTGAAGAAGACCTGATGATGTGGGAGTATTACATCCCAATGCTATAGAAGATGAAATTTGCTAGATTTGAAAATTTCTAAAAGAAGTAGTTTTTGAATAGGAAGATCAAGATAATCCTCAAGAATGGCTAAAATCTAGTTAGCTAAGGGTGAAAATGTTGAAGAAGTACAAAGGTAAGTTGAACAAGAATAAGAACTTATCCAACTAGGCCATTAAAAATGTCAAGTAATTTATTGAATATCATTTATGTACATTTTGGAAAACTTATTTGTTGGTCAAATCATTTTAAAAAATAGGCAAAGACTTTGTTTATCATCTTCACAAACCTATCACAAAAGATTTTATTGAAAGAAGATGGAAACTAAGTTAATGATACAAAATTTCCACGATAAGTTAACTAATTTTGAAGAGTTGCAAGGCGATATGGAGAAGTCAACTTTCTCAAAAGGTGTAAAAATGAAGTACCACAAGTATCCCACCTAAACGATACTATCAAGGAATTCTCAAATGCCTTTCAAAGTTCTTAAAAAAATTGTGTTTAATTTTGGTTTTAAAAAATGTAATAGATCAATAAGATTTGAGGTGGCATATGAAATGGTAGGCACTCTTAGTTTTGAGCTACCTAGGGTGAAATTTCAATTAAGATTTGGTAGTTCCACAAATTGTGGAGGTTGTGAATATTATTTAATTCACTCCTAATGACTATTCTCGGGGTTAGAAAATGATCTTTTGATATCACATACAAACATAATTATAAATTTTAGTGTGGATTTTCTACTAAATTTTATGAGTTTTCCTATATGTTCAATTAAGGGGTTATGCCTATCGATTATTGAATGATATTCTGATCATGGTGATGGGATGCTTTACTTTATTTATCTAAGTTGAATAAATTGATAAAATTGGTGATTGAATATGCTTGCATAAAGTCTCATCTCAAATTACTACATAAAAATGACAATTTGATTTGATGAGCTTGAAAAATTGTATGTTTGTATTTTATTTAATGATTGCATTGAATCTATGCATGGTTGTGTGAATACTAATTAGTTTATATGATTTTTCTAATCATTGAAATCTGATAGAAAATGTTGGAATTTATCGTTGGTCACTTAATATGAGTTTTTTTACTTTCTCTTCACCCTAATCCTTTTTTTTTCTTTTCTAATCAAACATTTAAACCATCAAGAACCATCAAGAACAAGTCAAGTGTCTAAACATGCTTGAATTTCATGACATGCATAAATAGAAGTTGATTGAAATCAATTTGAAAGAGATATACCTTGTATGAATTTTCATTTACAATCTTTTAATAGTTTAATAAATATATAGCTTGAATTCATTCCAAATTCTATGTTATTTGCAATGATGTAACATTTCTAGCATATAATTTCAATGAGGGTTGAAGAAACTTGTGCTTACAAATCAATATCATTACATAAGGTCACTACCTCAATGTCATTAGAAAAAAAGAAAACAATGTTATGTCATGTTTTGGTGGGTGTCCATTTTAACTTGTTTTTCTCACAAACCTTTGTCAACTCACTTTATGGAGAAAATAGTATTATATATTATAATCTAGTGGGGCATTCCAAATCTTGTAATGATATAATCCATGACAAAATTGATAATAACTTTTGAGGTGGTATTTGTCTGTTGAAATAGCTTCCACCCTCTTGGTAGATTAATTTGTGGATACTAGGATTCATATGAAACTATTTCTTTTTATTTTAGTGTTTTTTTTTCTGATTAATTCAATCCACCCACTAATGAAATAGAGTATCCACATGCACCACTTTTAATGGAAACGTTCTTGTATACTTCATTCTTCTAGAAATCCTTTGATAAATATTATATTTTCTCACAATTGTGGTTATGCTAGCATAAAATAAAAGGCTATCATTATTCAACTCAAAAAATCTTATGGATCATAGTGTTGGCTTTAAAATCTCTACGAGAGTCTCCTTGATAAAACTCAATTGTCACTTTTGCAACTTCTTTTGACAAACATTGTAACAATAGACCTTCAAAATGTTTCCACGTATGAATATGTTGAATCAACACATTTCCGAATTTTATTATAACAATAGACTTTCAAAGTGTCTCCACGTATGAATAGATTGAATCAACACATATTTCCAAATTTTTAAATTCAACATTATCTCATAATTTTTTTTCTAATCTTAAATAACATATCATTTATTTTCTAAATTAAATTATTCTAAATTAAATTAGATTAAATTTCTTGTTTTCCATAGAAAGGAATGGATGTGACATTGAAAGCAAATGTATTGGTACAAAATTCATAATGAAAGCAATGGCAATTAAATGAACAATTGACCACTATGTTAAATACGTTAGATAGTAAATTGCAATCATTGTCCAAAGAAATGATAAAAAAGATGTTTGAATTTAATTAGAAATGGCATTCTATTTCTACGTACCTTTTGGTTTGTAATTCAATTTAATGAGTAATGTTTGTAAATTTAATGATTGTTTGTAACTTCTGTTTTAACGTTGAATTTCCTTTACATCCTAAGTATTTTAAAGAAAATGAATTATAATAGTTTTTTCAATTAAGTTTGTTTTTGAAATTATAAATTGAATCTTTTTAAAGGATTGAAAAAATTAAAAATTTTAGAGAGAAAATAGGATTTATTTGTTATATTAAGTAATTTTGAAAATAATAGTTTTAATTTTAAAATAAGGTTTCCTTTGTCATTTTAAATAATCATATATTTGATAAAATGTTTTCAACATGATTTGTGACTCTTAGATTATATCATTTGTCTTGTAGAGAACAAGTCATTCTAGTTGTTAATCAGTTGCTTTCAAGTAGGAAAATCTACCATTCTAACAATATAAGGTCCACTTATTTTATGATCTTTATGACACTAAGTGTACCCTATGATTCATTGTTCAACAATCATTTTAGTTTTAAAATTCCATTGTATCAGACTATGTTAACTATTTTACTTTGACATTTACATATGATATTTATAGATATCATATTACGATTCAAGATTTAATCTTATATTACATAGTTGATTTAATTAGCTTCATGATATATTGTTTTTTGAATTAATTTAAATATTTAATTATATGTTAATTATGATATTGATTTAGATGCTATAATAAAATTGAGCTGTTCAATTTAAATGTTACGTTTTGTATTAAATAAGATGTGAAATTTATTGCTAATACGATATTGATTATTTCAACAAGGTATTCTTATGAATGCGATTATATTTAGATATAGTGTTATATGAGATGTGTTTATGTGTAGGGGTGAATTATTTATGTATGTTTACTATTGAGTTTTCTTCTTATTTTAGCCCTTAACTTGCCTCATAGTTTACTTTAATAAGATTGCATCAACCTTGAGGATTATTTGACCTTACAAAGACTAAAATGATAAGAAATATAACTACCATGATTGGATAGGACCAAGACATGAGAGAGAGCTCCTACCTCCTTAATTCTTTGAGTTCTACCAAACTTACAAGGCATTCCCTACAATTCCTCTAAATAATGTAGTACCAACCATTCATATAAAATACCAAATAGAGTGACTAATTTATAGGTTTAGCTTCATATTAAAGTAGATGTAAACCCAAATTGGTTGTCACTAGCACAATTTGGTTATCCTATTGAAAGACAAGTAGATGATGTTGACAAGGTAGAGAAATTTAGGAATAAAGCTTAGGTAACAAAGTAAGAGATAATATATATCAACCCATAGTATTCATGCTAGATCACAATCACCCTAAGCTATTTAAAATATGGTAAGATAATGTATCATTTAAAAATTCATTGAAGGAGTAGTCTTGAATTAAGAGTTGGTTACAACTAATGATTCAATAATTGCAAATAAAAATTCATATCTCTCACAACTAATTGACCACACTTTGTGTGGTTAATGTCAGAAGAAAACTCTTCACCAAAGATGGAAATCTACTTAGTTATCTATTATGGTGAAAATAAATTCGATACTTAAAACTGTAAGAGACTACATTAAGAAAATTGTTCAACTTAACATTTTATGGTATTCTTGAAATATCCAATTGACACATTCTTAATAGGAAATATGCATTTTAAAGAAAAATTAACTCACAAAATTACAATCAATATAATAAAGATAGTTCCAAGATCTTAAATGAAGAATTATTTGGTTTTTCTTTAAAAATTTGATAATTCACAAATATAATAAAATAAATAGAAATATTTAAATTCTTGTTGTGCATAGTGAATGTTGCATGAATTCTCTCCTAATATTCCCTTATAAATATTCAATATACATGAATATTCTCTTTGTAGAAAATGGTAATTCTCATCTCACATAGATAATTAATAATTGTCAACTTCTTTTACATTACAAAGTTTTATAATAATAGGTTCTTACATGAACACTCATGTGTTCTTGCTATTACTTTTTCATGAGATAATATGTGATGGAGAGCTATCTAAAGGACACAAGAAATAAAACATATGGGATAAATCTTTTTTATATCTTAATGAAATGAACCTACGAAAGAGGACCCCAACAAACTACACAGTCAATATCTACCACCTTCTTGGACAAAAAAATCAAACATGTGTGACACCAACCAAGCCCAAAAGAACAAACTAATAATGCACTTAAGAACCATTAGTAAAAGTGGCAATGAACACTCATGCGTGCTTGCTATTACTTTTTCGTGAGATAATATGTGATGGAGAGCTACCTAAAGGACACAAGAAATAAAACATATGGGATAAATCTTTTTTGTATCTTAATGAAATGAACCTACGAAAGAGGACCCCAACAAACTACACAGTCAATATCTACCACCTTGAACAAAAAAATCAAACATGCGTGACACCAACCAAGCCCAAAAGCACAAACTAGTAATGCACTTAAGAACCATTAGTAAAAGTGGCAATGATGGAGGAATAATAAATATTTGATAATGTCTCTTCTAATTAATCAACACCTTTGCCTTTAGGACCCTAAAGTTGAATTGACATCTAATAGAGGAGATTCTTGAAGGAAACATGTTACTAAGAAGAGTATCATCCAATCCCTCTTTAAGGATATATTCTAGAAAATTAGTAAGGCTATAAATTTATAAAATATGGAAAATAATATAAAAAATTGAAACCAAAATATTTGGCAAAAATATAATAATTCATTTCTTTAGAAAAGAGTAAGATTGTACTTTTCACTTATAAAATATTTAAATTATAGAGGATTTTTTCATTTCACCAAAATTTGAATAACCTAAATCTCAATGCAATTTTATGTGGCTATAGATAATTTATAGAAAACTTAGGCTTTGGCTTTAGAATAATAGAATCACATTTAGTTATTCATCAATTTGAATAGTACTTTGAATGAAACGTAATGTTTATATTCTTTGAATATGAAGCCTTACACTTGTTGTTTTCCATTCATTTGAATAATTAATGCTAGTGGACACATGAAAATATACTAATTTCAATGAGTGGTTTAACATAGATTTGAAGCTTTTTATTTTAGTAGTAGATCTCCTTTTTAGTCCTTCTAATCAATGGTGTCATTTATTTATGTACCTTTAGTGTTTTGGGATTTTCATTGGTCCAAAGGACATCTTAGTTTCTAACTACTCACCATTTATACCATTTAGGTCCACTAGTCACTTCATATAGTTGTTCTTATTTGTGGAATTCAATATTAATTGTTGTTCAATATGATGGTCACATTTCTAAAAATTATTAGCTCATAACCATAACACATGATGTCGGTACTCTTCCATGACCTAGACAATGAAAAAATCATAGTAGTTATATTTTTATGACTAGCAAGTTATTTGTAAAGGAGTTGTTTTGGTACTCTGTCATGATCTAGACAATAAAAGTGTCTAAATTAGGTTAAATTCTTATAATAGGAACTTTAAGAAACATAAGTGGAAGGGAGAGCACCAACCCATCAATAGCAAGGGGCTCAAGAGCCTTCAAATAAAATTCAAGATTGACCACATTCATCATAATATGTTCATGAAAAGTGCATCCTTCTACTAAGTGAAAATCTTGAAATCTTAAGGTGTAATCATTAGACACCAAAATCCAAGGACTAATTCTAAGAATTATCAAGCACTTACAAAGCGACTTTTATTGGGAGGGGCTTTGATAAATCTAATTCAACTGAATATGAGAAAAGGTAGTGCAAGAGAATTTTGCAATAGCATAATCTACTTAAATCAAATAATATTTTTAAAAAGTACTTAAATCAAAGTTAAAATTTATGTCTTTAAAAGAAATTAAGTAGTTTTTACATAAAATTTAAAAAGAATAATATATCTTTTTTCTATCTCTTAGCTATTTATGAGTTCAAAATTAAATATGATATGGCATAGGCATTGTGAATTTTATCATTATAGATATATAAGTAATATATGATAATATGTACATTGTCAACTCACTTTATGGAGAAAATGGTATTATATATTATAATCTAGTTGGGCATTCCAAATCTTGTAATGATATAATCCATGACAAAATTGATAATAACTTTTGAGGTGGTATTTGTCTGTTGAAATAGCTTCCACCCTCTTGGTAGATTAATTTGTGGATACTAGGATTCATATGAAACTATTTCTTTTTATTTTAGTGTTTTTTTTCTGATGAATTCAATCCATCCACTAATGAAATAGAGTATTCACATGCACCACTTTTAATGGAAACGTTCTTGTATATTTCATTCTTCTAGAAATCCTTTGATAAATATTATATTCTCTCACAATTGTGGTTATGCTAGCATAAAATAAAAGGCTATCATTATTCAACTCAAAAAACCTTATGGATCATAGTGTTGGCTTTAAAATCTCTACAAGAGTCTCCTTGATAAAACTCAATTGTCACTTTTGCAACTTCTTTTGACAAACATTATAACAATAGACCTTCAAAATGTTTCCACGTATGAATATGTTGAATCAACACATTTCCGAATTTTATTATAGCAATAGACTTTCAAAGTGTCTCCACGTATGAATAGATTGAATCAACACATATTTCCAAATTTTTAAATTCAACATTATCTCATAATTTTTTTTCTAATCTTAAATAACATATCATTTATTTTCTAAATTAAATTATTCTAAATTAAATTAGATTAAATTTCTTGTTTTCCATAGAAAGGAATGGATGTGACATTGAAAGCAAATGTATTGGTACAAAATTCATAATGAAAGCAATGGCACTTAAATGAACAATTAACCACTATGTTAAATACGTTAGATAGTCAATTGCAATCATTGTCCAAAGAAATGATAAAAAAGATGTTTGAATTTAATTAGAAATGGCATTCTATTTCTACGTACCTTTTGGTTTGTAATTCAATTTAATGAGTAATGTTTGTAAATTTAATGATTGTTTGTAATTTCTATTTTAACGTTGAATTTCCTTTACATACTAAGTATTTTAAAGAAAATGAATTATAATAGTTTTTTCAATTAAGTTTGTTTTTGAAATTATAAATTGAATCTTTTTAAAGGATTGAAAAAATTAAAAATTTTAGAGAGAAAATAGGATTTATTTGTTATATTAAGTAATTTTGAAAATAATAGTTTTAATTTTAAAATAAGGTTTCCTTTGTCATTTTAAATAATCATATATTTGATAAAATGTTTTCAACATGATTTGTGACTCTTAGATTATATCATTTGTCTTGTAGAGAACAAGTCATTCTAGTTGTTAATCAGTTGCTTTCAAGTAGGAAAATCTACCATTCTAACAATATAAGGTCCACTTATTTTATGATATTTATGACACTAAGTGTACCCTATGATTCATTGTTCAACAATCATTTTAGTTTTAAAATTCCATTGTATCAGACTATGTTAACTATTTTACTTTGACATTTACATATGATATTTATAGATATCATATTACGATTCAAGATTTAATCTTATATTACATAGTTGATTTAATTAGCTTCATGATATATTGTTTTTTGAATTAATTTAAATATTTAATTATATGTTAATTATGATATTGATTTAGATGCTATAATAAAATTGAGCTGTTCAATTTAAATGTTACGTTTTGTATTAAATAAGATGTGAAATTTATTGCTAATACGATATTGATTATTTCAACAAGGTATTCTTATGAATGCGATTATATTTAGATATAGTGTTATATGAGATGTGTTTATGTGTAGGGGTGAATTATTTATGTATGTTTACTATTGAGTTTTCTTCTTATTTTAGCCCTTAACTTGCCTCATAGTTTACTTTAATAAGATTCCATCAACCTTGAGGATTATTTGACCTTACAAAGACTAAAATGATAAGAAATATAACTACCATGATTGGATAGGACCAAGACATGAGAGAGAGCTCCTACCTCCTTAATTCTTTGAGTTCTACCAAACTTACAAGGCATTCCCTACAATTCCTCTAAATAATGTAGTACCAACCATTCATATAAAATACCAAATAGAGTGACTAATTTATAGGATTAGCTTCATATTAAAGTAGATGTAAACCCAAATTGGTTGTCACTAGCACAATTTGGTTATCCTATTGAAAGACATGTAGATGATGTTGACAAGGTAGAGAAATTTAGGAATAAAGCTTAGGTAACAAAGTAAGAGATAATATATATCAACCCATAGTATTCATGCTAGATCACAATCACCCTAAGCTATTTAAAATATGGTAAGATAATGTATCATTTAAAAATTCATTGAAGGAGTAGTCTTGAATTAAGAGTTGGTTACAACTAATGATTCAATAATTGCAAATAAAATTTCATATCTCTCACAACTAATCGACCACACTTTGTGTGGCTAATGTCAGAAGCAAACTCTTCACCAAAGATGGAAATCTACTTAGTTATCTATTATGGTGAAAATAAATTTGATACTTAAAACTGTAAGAGACTACATTAAGAAAATTGTTCAACTTAACATTTTATGGTATTCTTGAAATATCCAATTGACACATTCTTAATAGGAAATATGCATTTTAAAGAAAAATTAACTCACAAAATTACAATCAATATAATAAAGATAGTTCCAAGATCTTAAATGAAGAATTATTTGGTTTTTCTTTAAAAATTTGATAATTCACAAATATAATAAAATAAATAGAAATATTTAAATTCTTGTTGTGCATAGTGAATGTTGCATTAATTCTCTCCTAATATTCCCTTATAAATATTCAATATACATGAATATTCTCTTTGTAGAAAATGGTAATTCTCATCTCACATAGATAATTAATAATTGTCAACTTCTTTTACATTACAAAGTTTTATAATAATAGGTTCTTACATGAACACTCATGTGTTCTTGCTATTACTTTTTCATGAGATAATATGTGATGGAGAGCTACCTAAAGGACACAAGAAATAAAACATATGGGATAAATCTTTTTTATATCTTAATGAAATGAACCTATGAAAGAGGACCCCAACAAACTACACAGTCAATATCTACCACCTTCTTGGACAAAAAAATCAAACATGTGTGACACCAACCAAGCCCAAAAGAACAAACTAATAATGCACTTAAGAACCATTAGTAAAAGTGGCAATGAACACTCATGTGTGCTTGCTATTACTTTTTCATGAGATAATATGTGATGGAGAGCTACCTAAAGGACACAAGAAATAAAACATATGGGATAAATCTTTTTTGTATCTTAATGAAATGAACCTATGAAAGAGGACCCCAACAAACTACACAGTCAATATCTACCACCTTGAACAAGAAAATCAAACATTTGTGACACCAACCAAGCCCAAAAGCACAAACTAGTAATGCACTTAAGAACCATTAGTAAAAGTGGCAATGATGGAGGAATAATAAATATTTGATAATGTCTCTTCTAATTAATCAACACCTTTGCCTTTAGGACCCTAAAGTTGAATTGACATCTAATAGAGGAGATTCTTGAAGGAAACATGTTACTAAGAAGAGTATCATCCAATCCCTCTTTAAGGATATATTCTAGAAAATTAGAAAGGCTATAAATTTATAAAATATGGAAAATAATATAAAAAAATTGAAACCAAAATATTTGGCAAAAATATAATAATTCATTTCTTTAGAAAAGAGTAAGATTGTACTTTTCACTTATGAAATATTTAAATTATAGAGGATTTTTTCATTTCACCAAAATTTGAATAACCTAAATCTCAATGCAATTTTATGTGGCTATAGATAATTTATAGAAAACTTAGGCTTTGGCTTTAGAATAATAGAATCACATTTAGTTATTCATCAATTTGAATAGTACTTTGAATGAAACATAATGTTTATATTCTTTGAATATGAAGCCTTACACTTGTTGTTTTCCATTCATTTGAATAATTAATGCTAGTGGACACATGAAAATATACTAATTTCAATGAGTGGTTTAACATAGATTTGAAGCTTTTTATTTTAGTAGTAGATCTCCTTTTTAGTCCTTCTAATCAATGGTGTCATTTATTTATGCACCTTTAGTGTTTTGGGATTTTCATTGGTCCAAAGGACATCTTAGTTTCAAACTACTCACCATTTATACCATTTAGGTCCACTAGTCACTTCATATAGTTGTTCTTATTTGTGGAATTCAATATTAATTGTTGTTCAATATGATGGTCACATTTCTAAAAATTATTAGCTCATAACCAGAACACATGATGTCGGTCCTCTTCCATGACCTAGACAATGAAAAAATCATAGTAGTTATATTTTTATGACTAGCAAGTTATTTGTAAAGGAGTTGTTTTGGTACTCTGTCATGATCTAGACAATAAAAGTGTCTAAATTAGGTTAAATTCTTATAATAGGAACTTTAAGAAACATAAGTGGAAGGGAGAGCACCAACCCATCAATAGAAAGGGGCTCAAGAGCCTTCAAATAAAATTCAAGATTGACCACATTCATCATAATATGTTCATGAAAAGTGCATCCTTCTACTAAGTGAAAATCTTGAAATCTTAAGGTGTAATCATTAGACACCAATATCCAAGGACTAATTCTAAGAATTATCAAGCACTTACAAAGCGACTTTTATTGGGAGGGGCTTTGATAAATCTAATTCAACTGAATATGAGAAAAGGTAGTGCAAGAGAATTTTGCAATAGCATAATCTACTTAAATCAAATAATATTTTAAAAAAGTACTTAAATCAAAGTTAAAATTTATGTCTTTAAAAGAAATTAAGTAGTTTTTACATAAAACTTAAAAAGAATAATATATCTTTTTTCTATCCCTTAGCTATTTATGAGTTCAAAATTAAATATGATGTGGCATAGGCATTGTGAATTTTATCATTATAGATATATAAGTAATATATGATAATATGTACATTCTAAATTAATATGTATATATCTATTTAAAATATGCTAAGAGGTTAATTTGGAGGCTTCTATTTTTTTTGTGTAACAAACCTAATATAGACATTATCTTTTGTATTGAGTTGCTATAGCAAGAAGAAAGGAAATACCAATCAACTAATAACAACAAAGAAGTTGGCCAACCAATTAATAATGTTATGCTAGGCTATACGTACCTCTGCATGTCAAGTTATATTCCAAGCCCAATCTCCACCTTACTTATCATAAAATAAATTAAATCTGAGTAAAAAATTTGTAAAAACTAATAAACTACAATACTTTATTTAAAATTTCCCTAATATACTTATATCTTTTGTCTCATTTAAATAGATATATTTAAAATATTTATACTAGTCATATATGAAACTCAATCTCCATTGTACATATCATAGAATAAATTAAATTATATTAATTTTTTTATAAAACCTTATAATTTACGTTACAACTTTTATAAAAACTTAAAATCTCCATTACTTATTTATAGATCTGTCAATGCTTATAGCTATAATCCAACCTAAAGTCATTCTCTCAATCACTTTCATTTTGTTTTTAACACTATTACACGTGTTTGTCGATATTAGCATGGAGTGATGGTTAAATGGTAGTATTGTGGTTCTTGCGCCCAAGATTTAAATTCCATTAGAATGTTATTATTGAATGTTTATGTCACAGACGAGATCCCTCATTTATGATTTCACTGATTCATTCTCTCAACCACTTTTCTTTTGTTTTTAACACTATTACACTTGTTTGTTGATATTAGCATGGAGTGATGGTTAAATGGTAGTATTGTGGTTCTTGCGTCCAAGATTTAAACTCCATTGGAATGTTATTATTGAATGTTTATGTCAAAGACGAGATCCCTCATTTATGATTTCACCGATTCATAACTCCTCATTAGAAATGTTTCCTTCTTTGAAAAAACACTATTAAGATTATCATACTGAAAATTCTTTTATATTTTTCATTTTATACACAATTACTTATTTTGTATATTGTGTGATCACCGACAAATGCCAAAAACACATGGAACACTCCATGCCCATGATAAGGGACATCTTTATGGCAGCATGCTATGTTTGTCCCACCACTATTTATGACATAAATGACACCACTACCTCCAGCAAAAGTCAGCCTAGTCTTAATGGTGAAAGCAATATAAAGCTTGATGTGATCCATGCCATGGTACATCAGTGTGTCCCAATATTATTATTTTTGTTTTCCTCCATTTATATTCAAATTCTCAATGAAAGAGATTCTGCCATTTATGCTCTTTTGAAACTATTAAAACATTAATCCACTCATGGTTTGAGTTTAATTTAAATATAACATACTCAATAGTTCAATTTAAATAAAAGATTTGTAGTTTAAATTTATTGTAGTTGTTGGGTGGTTGTCTCATGTTTGATGGTCACACTTTCATTATGTGAAGTTTTATTAAGAAAAGGTGGAGATCTATTTTCATGGAGCAGGAGATCTCATGAAAGAAAAAAATTTATATTACAGGATTATTTTGCATCTTCTTTTGAAAAATAGCAGCCTCTACATTTTAGGGCTGCCCAGAAAAATTGGGGTGGAGCTGGAAATTGTCCCCCAGCTTAAGATATTTTTCTGTCACTTGTCAATTAACTAATATTTCAACCACACCCATTAAATTTTTTTTAAGAAATACTCTATAATTTTACTCATGATTGACAATTTTATCATTGTACTATATGTTTTTTACTTATGATTGACAGTTTTATCATTATAACAAAATCAAAGGCTCTTTGACATTTCAACTAAATTAAATACTGCCTGACATTGGGACAAAAATGGGAAAATGAAAAGAAAAAAGATAGCATTCAATTTGGTTAGTACGCTTTGTTTTCCACCATTAATCAGATTGGCCAGTGGAATGATTTTTTTGAAATGAAATATCGATTAAAGCTCTAGATGTTTTACTCGTTGTACGTGTTTTGCATTCAATATACCAGGCCATTCAAGGATGGGATATTCTCTGTATCAAATTGTATTCATGGCATCTATAAAAAGGAGATGATATAACCCATTAGTTCTGCAACTCTCTGAGCATACTTGGCATTGAAATAATGGATGTATCTTGTCTGTTAAAACTCTGGATTTTGGGCTTGTGTTTTACCTCTGCTCATGCATGGCTTAGGGCTGACCATTACAGCCACTCCTGTCCAAATCTACTGTCCATAGTCAGATCTGAAGTGAAAAAAGCTGTGGCAAAAGAGCCTAGGATTGGTGCTTCAATTCTTCGACTCCACTTTCATGACTGTTTTGTTCAAGTAAAATCTGAAACACCATAGTTTTTCTTTCTGTTTCAAATTTATATAGCTGGTTATTTTCATATGCTCTTTGTTTATATAATTTTATCAGGAAGAGAGATCCAGTAATGATCTGTATAAGTTTAACAGATTGTTTCTAATCTAGACAAAAACTATATCTTGCTAATATTATACTAAAGATTGACAATAAATCTAACACAATTTTAAGCTCAGATTCTTATTTGAATCCAATGAAAATCTAATTTCCATGGTTATTCTGTTTTGTGTAGGGTTGTGATGCATCCATACTACTAGATGGCTCTGCATCAGAAAAGTTTGCAGTGCCTAATAACCGTTCTGCCAGAGGTTTTGAGGTGATAGATCATATAAAAACCAAAGTGGAGGAAGCTTGCACTGGAGTTGTTTCTTGTGCAGACATTTTGACCCTAGCAGCTCGTGATTCTGTTGTAGAAGTTCGTGATCTATCTAATTCAATTATTGTCATATCTAAAAATATCATTATAGAAGTAGTTATTTTATTTATCTATTATTCCACTTATTATGTAGATCGTTTTCTTTGTCACTCCTATCTGATGCAATGAATTGCCTTAATGAAAACAGTTGGGAGGTCCAAAATGGACTGTACCACTTGGAAGGAGGGATTCCAAAAATGCAAATGCCCCACTGGCCAACACCAGCATTCCTGCTCCAACTTTGAACCTCACCAACATAACTAAAAGCTTTCGAAACCAGGGTCTTTCTATTCAAGATATGGTGGTTCTTTCAGGTAATTAATTTAAGTACAATTCTAAACATTTTATTGGGAAAAGGAAAGCTTTAGAAATAACTGTACATGAAGAGAATTGTGGGGTCTTGTTTGAAACTCTTATCACATTTCATTATCATTCTTTTCATGAGGGTGGAACTTTCTCTTTCTTAAATTTATTACTCAAATGTCTGTGGTTGTTCTGGTCATTTCATTTGTTTTTTATTGTTGTAATGTTTGTTGCTGACTACTGTAGTGATGTAGTCTCATTTGAATTTTAGTTGTGTGACTATTTCCATCGATCTTTTTTGATAAATATGTTTAACGCTATTTTATAAAAGATAATATAAACGATCTTATTGTATATGGTGATGTATCAGGAGGTCATACGATTGGACAAGCTCGCTGCTCAAGTTTTAGAGGCCACATCTACAATGACACCAACATTGACAGCTCATATGCGAAATCACTGCAATCAAATTGCCCTTCACAAGCAAATTCAGGGGATGACAATCTGGCTCCTCTAGACTTTAGGACACCCACTCTATTCAACAATGACTATTTCAAAAATCTTTTACAACACAAAGGACTTCTCCACTCAGACCAGGAGCTCTTCAATGGAGGTTCTACTGATTCTCTGGTCAAAAAATATGCTGAGGATCTCCAAACTTTTTTCACTGATTTTGCAGCTGCCATGGTGAAGATGGGAAACATCAAACCTCTGACTGGTACTGCAGGAGAAATCAGATTGAACTGTCGTAGAGCTAACTAGAATAAAACATTCCATTCATGTGTAGTAGCAGATAACATATTTGTTATTGTATTTTTTATGAAACCATTTGCAAACTATTGTAAGACAGATCAGTACAATGATCACCACCAGGAAGATGGAGATTCAGTAACTATCCCTGCTTGTTTTGCACAGATGAATATTTTATGCTGTGGCCTCCATTAATAAATATGGTGACTACCTATATGAGTGTTTTTATTTATTTAAATGTGTAAGCCAGGTTAGCTGTAATGGGTTTCATAGCATTATTCATAGAGATGCCACCTGTTTAGTAGGTAAACTCAAAAAAACATGGGCAGCCTCAATATTGGAGTATCAAGTGTTTAATCCCTATTTTAATATATAATAATAATGTGAGGTGATTTTCTAGTGAAGCTTCAAGTTGTTGGGTTGTTACTATCAATAATTTAACAATATTAAATCATAATAAATTTAAAATAGTTATATTAATAGATAATAGGTTCATTAATGTGTAAAGATATTTTATAATAGCAATAAGAGGTGGAGTGTAATACCCTGAGTTTGTTAACAAAAACTTTTATCTTTTACTGTAAATAGTAGTATTTAATAATAAACATAACATTTTCAAAATAGTTTCAATTTGATATGTTGGACATCTAGTTATATATTTTTTTTTTATCTTTTTAATGATTTAATTTAATGTATCATTAACTAATTATTCAATTAGTTACAATTGTTTTAATGTTTTACATTTATATTAAAAATATGTTATGTGATCATTAATAATCACAACATTCTTTAATAATTATATCTACATATCAAAATGTAATATTACAAGTAATATTTATAGCAACTCACAACATCATAATCATTCATATTCTAAATTCATACTATTTTATGAAGAGGCAAAATCCCTTATTTTACTTCATTTTTAACAAAATTGTGTGTGTGTGTGTGGATGGGGGGTACATGTATCATGAGCATATAGCATCCACATTTTGTACATGAAATGTATTTAAAAAACAATGTTTCACAAAATTTATTGTTATTCAAATCAATATAAAAATAATATACCATCCACATATAAGAAATCAAATGCATTCCATTGATACATCATATCCATCTAAATTATGTTGCACAAATTATTAGGATTAAGGTGTCATTGACCTTACAAATCTTATGTATATATCTATGTGTCTCCAACACTCCTAGAAAACAACCATGGACACCTAGGTGTAAATGGAGAATAATTTGTAATTAAGATTCTCCTAGAATCTTGATAGTAGTTGACATGCAATAATGAGGGAGGTGAAGCATTATGGTGGTAGTTACATTTGACTTTGAACGAGCTCAATGCTATTTCTCAATTTTAGGTGCTATGAGTAAGGATGTCACACCCGGCTATGAGGCCAAGAGGACTTAAACAACAAAAACAATGGAAATGCTAATAATATATATATATATATATATATATATATATATATATATATATATATATATATATATATATATATATATATATTAAAGATAGCATTACATATGCAAGAGAGATACATCCATCAAAATAAAAAGTGATACACAATTAACAACTAGCATTCGTCCTCAAGGCCCCATAATGATGTAACTCAAGGTTGAACAACATCTAATACTCAATAGGTGTGAATAGCACTCCACCCAACCATGTGGTACCAATAGGTCCACCCCCCGTGCTAGGAGGTATCAATTAGACCCACAAGACAGAAGCAAACATACAAAGGTACCATTCAAGAACCACAAAATAATCCACAAGCTATGCTCATAAGAGACTAACAAGAGAATCCACAAGAGGCTCACAACAGTAATGTCAAAGGAAACACCAAAGTTAATAACCCACTTCTAGAGGCCCAAAGCAATCCACAAAAGGATAAACCAACATAAGTTGCCCAACCACTTCTAGAGTTCCAAAAACAATCCACAGAAGGAATCAAAAGACGCAAGTTACCACTAGGTAGCAATGGGGAAGAGTGTCATCACTAGGTTGTCATGAGTTACCCTAGTAGGTCTTCACTAGGTCTTGGCCCCCATCCTGGGTTACCCTGGTAACCTCTCCTGACCCCTGATCCCCATACAAACACTAGTGGACCACACCAAACTTTCGAAGGGACAAGATTGGTGGAAGTCATTTCATGCCCTTCTCTACTTACCTTAGCCCTATACTAGCACCTAAGCACAAGAGAGGCAACAAGAATTAATCTTTTAATGTTATCTAGCTACCCACCCAAGTCCATTATTTTATGTTATCACTTGATTACAAAACTCTCATTGAGTTACCCTGGCAATCACTTTGGGTCTCGGCCCCCAACGAAAGCCACTCTCCCAAGATTTCTCGTAGGAATCCAAGCAACACCACAGATCAAACCGAAAATCTCAAGATGGTGATTCACCAAAGTACGATAGCAAGGCTCAACTCTTTTGCTAGAATAAGATAACATACAGGGAGAATCCAAGGTAGGCTAGGAATACTATCTAGCTTCCAAAACAAACAAGACTAGAATAAATTCATCAAAGTAAAGCATGACTATACAATAAAGAATCCTCAAACTCCCTTCCTAAGCCTCTGGAATTCAAACGCATAAACCACACATCTGAGTATCCCCACAATGAAAGACAACATCTAGAAACAAAAGCAAGGTCTCATTATGACAAATACAAACAAGTTCATTCAAATCCACCACGAGACCATGATAACACTAGTACATCAAAAGGTTCCAAATCAACATAGATTCCAATAGCTCATTTTACTAACATCATGTTATTTCACATACATTGTAGTCCATTCCTACAAATTTGCTTGTATTATATTTAATCAATTACAAATTAAAAGAAGATTATCCAAGTTAATATGAAAACATGCATAAAATAATCCTAAGAAGAACTTAACCACATGATTAGTTAATAATAAGTAATAGCTCAAATATAAATCTAAGTGCATTTATATCTCGAAAATATATCTGATACCCAAATAAGTCTACATTTAACAATTATACATGCATTTATATATTACGTAAACTAAACTCCATACTCGAATCTATCAATCTAAAATATCTAATTTATTATTTTATTCTATCTCATCGAAATAAGCTTCAGTTTCTAAACAATGGAAATAAACATATTTATCTAAATAGTTGACCAACATCAAAATACGTATACAAGTGCATTTATATTAACATAATAATAAAATGATCTCTAATATATATATATCCTCATCTAAAAATTTGACCATTAACAATATACCTTTCCAAATGAATCTGCCCACATAAAAAAAACATCAAGAAATATTAACTTTGGTACAACTTAAAAAAAAATGGCAAACTATTACTTTTATTTTTTTATAGATTGCAAGAAATGGGAATCGTTGTCGGGGTTTTACCATCCTGGACCCCCCCCCCAACGGTGGGTGGGGGTTCTCCCATCACCATGGAAGCCATGGTGAGAGGGGGTTCCCACCACCGTGGGTGTCCACAGCACCCCCAAACCACAAAATCGACATCAATAACTAAAATCGCAGAGAACAAATTTAAAACAATCTGTAGGACAATATGAAACATGGATCAAACAAAAATATTTCGAATAAAATAAAAAATGGAACCCTACAAATATATATATATATATATATATATATATATATATATATATATATATATATATATATATATATATATATATATATATATATATATATATATATATATATAGTAATGTCACCAAAATGTAATGGTGGGTGAAAAATGTGTGAATGAGAGATCAAGAGGAAAACTACCCTTTCCCTCCAAGGAGAGATGAGAGTTTCACTACGGATTTCCCTTCAAACACTTTTCACGCATTACATTGGAAGAGGGGAGGAAAATTCACTAGATTCAACCTCCAAAGAAGAAGATAAAATTCTAAATGAAATGGGAATGATAAGTTAATCCCCTCTTCTATTTGAAATTGAAAGGAATCAATTGAATTATGTATAGAGACTAAGTGCAAAAGTGACAAAGAACTGATTATAACTTGAGATTGGAGTATGGGATGAAGTTGTGCACCTGGATCTGGCAGTAATATGTCAAGAGGAAGTCGCCCTACGAATTTGAAGAAAAGTTACCCGAACCATGGCATGAATGTACACAATCCTCCAAAAAATCCACGAAACAAAAAGGGTTTTTCTGCCCCTACAAATTGAGTCCAAATCCAAAAGTACGGTATCGCACCTACAACTTACACACAGAAAATAGAGGAAAGGGGGTTGGGATTGGGGGTTTGCCTTCAGGTCAAACCCCAGTTTTGGAATTAACCAAGTAATGAAATAAAGTACTTGCAAGTAAATGTAAATGAAAGACTGAAATGTAAATCACCTCAAGGGAGGTTGTGATAACAATGTTTATAGAAATGCTAATGTTGGAATCAATCTCCTCTTCAATGGTTGAATCCTTGACTTGAATGCAACCCTTAGCCTTGAAGGGAGACTTGAGAATGCTCAATGCTTGAAAGGAATGCTTGAATACTCTTGAATGCTTGATCTCATATAAAATTCCCACTCATCCAAATTATGCAAATGAGAGGACAAATGCCACTTAAATACTTGTCAATTAGGGTTAATGAAACTGATTTTCGTCACAGGCTGACATCGGGGAAGTTTTCTTGCTCACTGCACAACCTACAATGCAAGCTCAGGAAAGGATCCTGCCCCAAAATAGGGCAGGGACAAGGGTGCCACGCCCTTATCCTAGGAGGACAAGGGTGCCACGCCCCTATCCTAGGTGGGACAGGACAGACACTCCCCTTTCCTTCCCCTTTCTCTAGGGCAGAGTGTAGACAGGGTGGTGCAGAGGCCAAGGGAGAAGTAGATTTTGAGGGTTGAGCAGTCTCTGATCAGGCTAAGGGTTTCGATTTTGCATGCGTGAGGACCCTAATGCGGTCAAAAATTTCTAGGCTCACAATTTTATGACACTAAATTTAGCCCCCATTTTAGAGGGAGTATGAGCATACACCAATACTTCTGGTAAAGTACAAGGAAACATGATTGAAAGACTTTTACCACGTCAAGGAGGCAAGATGCGCCAAGCCCCCAGTGGACTTAGGATCTTACGACTTTGATTGACAAAGTAAAAGGGAAGATCGAGAAGGGGAGAACCATGACTGTAAGTAGCAAAGTTCCCCTCACTATGAGTCATGAAAGAAAGGATACCAAAGATTACAAAGCAACACAAAGTTCACTAAGAAATTCTAAGTATCAAGAATGAAAATATGAGCGGAGTGTATGCCCCCATGTTAAAGCGATCATGCATGCCTTATCGGGAGCGATTTCTTTAAGGTAAGATACACCCAAGAGAGAGAGAAGAGGGGAAGCATGTTATCACAAGGATTTATCCCCCAATCAAGAAATAAACGAAAGGATAATGAGCACAAAACATGAGGTACATGGTAGTTTCGCTTTCCTTGGGGTCACTATGTTGTATGATAACTCATGTATATCATGTATGTGTATGTGCATATAATAGTCATCATTCCCCAAAGAAGGACACTACCTTAGAAGAAAGGGAAGAGAGGATATCTTTTGAGTCAACATGAAAGAGACCAAGAAAAGATCTCAATGCTTTGCATTGTCCCCAAGTAGACATTTAGGGGATAATAGAAGAAGAGGGATACACATAGAAGAATTGTCACAAAAGAGAAAGACAGGAGAGAGAGAGAGAGAGAGAGAGAGAGAGAAGATCTACAGTGCTAATATTGCTAATCTATCATGACATCCACCTCTCGATCTTGCTGATCACTGTTTTGGGAAAGTGTGCAACATGCCAGAGGAGCAACATTGAGCACAATAGATGTATCTATCACAAGATCCAAACAAGGACTATGCTCATGTTGTAAGTCACTGTGTTCGATTCTAGGAGCTGGGATTAAAGTTTGTGAAAATTCATTTGATAAATGCTTGTCCACATCAACATATTCATACTCACTATCAGAAGCGTTAGGAGTTGTATTGCCATCATGAATAACATTTTCACCCATTTCTTCATCAAAGTTTAGAGAAAGGGGAGAAAGAACACGAATAGGAGTAAAGCCATCACATGTTTTGTGCAACTTATGGTTTGGAGATGTAGGTTGAACATCTTGCTTAGGAGAAAAGGGAATCATGTCAATTGTTGGAGTCTGAGGAGATTGAGTATTTTGAGGGATAGCTTCATGAGCTCAAACACGGCGTCTTCGTCGGTGATCTCTCGCACAACGATTCCAGTGAGTCTTAGTGGAAGGTTGAGAAGGAGGAGGAACACTTGAAAAAGTAGGAATGTTTCTCTCCTTGATAGTTGAAGGTTTAGGTTGAGGTCTTTTAGGTTGAACAAGAGGAGAAGCAGGCCTCTTCTCTCGATAAGAGGAAGGAGGTGGAACTGCGCTATACAAAGGAGGAATATTAGGTGTAGGAAGGAGACCAGGTCCATCATGAGGAGGAGGTATAGGTCTAACGTTAGGAAGAATATTGTTGTTGTTCTTAGGAGAAGGTATAGTCACATCCATAGGAATAGGTTGACAATCTTCCTTAGGAGGGAGATTAGTTCTATCCGTGAGGGGAAGAACCTCATCCTGAAGAATAATAGGAATGTCAATTGTTGGGGATCTAGGTTGACTTAAGGATATGATCATATCTTTCTTCCATTTTTTATAAGATTTAAAAAGAGTATCACTCCTTGATGGTTCTCAAGAGATTGAAATTGTTCAGGCCAAAAGAAATCAATAGGAACATCGGGGCTTCTTTTGGATGGGCAAAATAAGCTATGGTTCACGGTTATGATTTCTCCATTGTGAGGGAATTTCAGACACTTGTGCATTGGAGAAGCAATAGCCTTCATGGAAGATATCAAAAGATAGCCCAACTTCACACGGAATTGCTCAGAAGAGGGTATGATAACAAAGTCAACATCCATGGATTTAGTATGAACTTCAATAGGAAGGGTGATAGAGCCAATGTTAGCATAAGAGAATCCATCAAATAACTTTACAACCACATTAGAAGCATCTTATATTGGTTTATGCAACCGTAAAGTGAAAAGATACTCCTCTGTGATAACATTAACCATGCAAGAGGGATTAATAAGGGCACCATGGCAAGGGATATCCTTAACCTTTGCAACTATGTATAAAGGGCCATCAGGTGCTCTAATGGTCTCACTAGGGTCAAATACAATACAAGGATCCTTAGGCATATCTTGTTTTTCTATCATATTTACTAAGTTCAGAGCCATAGAGGTGAATTCCTCAAAAGAGAAAGAATTAGGCACAATCTCAATAACTTTAGAGGTATGAGAAGGCAAAAGATCAGTGAAAATCTTAAGATTTTGATTAGGAGGAGCTACTGATGTATTCCCTTTATCAGTCACACCTACCACAGATATAGTATTATTATCAATAAAATCTTGAATCTTATTTTTCAGTGTCAAACATTTATCAATATCATGACCAGGCTGATGATGAAATTGACAAAATGAATTGTTATCAAAATAAGGGGATGCAAGTTTAGAAGGATCAACTGGTTTGATAGGAGGAAGTTTGATAACATTTCTTTGCAATAACTGAGACATAATACTATGTAAAGATTCGTTCAAAGAAGTAAATTGTCTTTCTCTTTGGAAAAAATTAGAAATAGAAGGCACACCTATTGTAGCATTCACATTGTTGTTGTTGATTGTATCATTGAACTTGATGAATCTTTTTGTTGGTTTTAACTTTGCAAACGGTTGTTGAACACTCTCCCCCTTATCACTCGGAGCCATAGGAGTGGATTGCTCCATTTGACTCACAGCCAGTTGATAATTGTGGAGTGTTGCGCACAACTGCGGAAAGGAAGTAAACTCAGAAAAAAGAAGCTTTTCCCTGATATCTTTTTGCAAATTAGGAATTAAAATTCTTTGAATATCATTATCAGGTACATGAAAAGAAATTTGAGAACATAAATGCTTATATCTACCAATGAAATTAGTCACTTTTTCTTTAACACCTTGTTTACAATGTATTAAATCAATCAAAGTGATTTTAGGACCAATATTGTTTTGAAATTGTTGGATGAAAGCAATTGCCAGTTGTTGAAAGGAAGTGATAGAATAAGAAGGAAAAGAGAAATACCATTGTAAAGCCTTATCTATTAGTGTTCTTGTAAACAATTTTGCAAGCAATCTTTGATCATAAGCAAAATCGGTACACAAGGTTTGAAATATTTTGACATGCATAAGAGGATCACCTTTTCCATTATAGAGTTCTAATTGAGGAACCTCAACATGTTTAAGTGGCATGACTTTAACAATATCAAGAGAAAGTGGGCTCGCAACATCAAAGTGGGCACACTAAACTTGGATTGACTCGTAGAAGAAATTTGTTGTTGTAAGGAAGACACAAATTGAGCAAGATTGTTAATTGTCACTTCGGTAGAAGAATTGATGTTAGACATTGTTGATTGAGAAGGCAGTGTGATGTTATGGAAGGAAGGCATGGATTGAGAATAAGGTGGTGGGACATTATGATAAGTAGGAATAGGTGATGATTGGGTAGGAAAAGGGACACTTAAAGGAGGAACAAAGTTGTTGAAGGAATTTTCCCCTTGTGTCACATTGATTGGTTGAGGAATAATAGGAATACTTATGGAAGACATAGGTAAAGATGGAGGATTAAATAAAGAAGAGGAATTGCCCCCATGACCAATGGTTGTAGGAATGAAATTTTGAGTTGATGTAGTCATGATGTTGGAGGTAAGACTAGGAATACTAGTCATAAGAGTAGTCAAAGGAATAGAAGGATTGACTTGTGTTGAAGGTTGTGAATAACCTAGGTTCTCAGCACAACTCTTGATAGGCATGACATTAGAATCAACAATATGGGAAATGCCACATAATATATCAATTTTATTCTTATCACTTTGAATCATGAGTTTAAGGCCTTCAATTAATGGAAGAGCTTTACTATTAGGGTATTCTTGGGACATCCATTGTTGAAAGTTATCAAATTGATTGTCCAATGTGGAAAGTTGATCTATAGAGACCCTTGTTAAAGCTTCTTCTTCATCATGGGATTCATCAATGGGGTGAATAGGCACATGATTAGGATGGGAAGAATTAGCATGATCCTCATTAAAGAAGTCACCCAAATTAGGCTTCATCTCCTCAATAATTAAGCCTTGGGAGGCCTTAATTCTAATGCTTCGTCTAACGGGGATAGTATAGGTAGGACTAATAGTGGTGAAACTCATGCACTAGAGGAAAAATTTGAATTTTGAATTTTGGAACAAAGCTTACAAAATTGATTAATGCAAAATGTAAGAAAATACTGATTAAACAATTTAAAGTTTGTTGGAAGAAGAGGATAACACAATTTCAAAAAATGAAAGGAAATTGGAATTTTAAAATTAGCGTCAAGGGAATACCATTTAATTTTAAAATCAGAATTTTTAAAATCAGGGCAGACTATAATTAACCTCTTAATTTTTTTAAAAATCTTGAATTTTGAAATGTTGAATTTTGGAGGTATTTCCGATTCTAGATGAATCAAAAATCAACAAAATCAACCAATCTTCTAGATTTAAACGATTAAATACAGTCATAACAGTCTCCCAAAATTTTGGGAAAAAAGTCGAGGACCATGGCGGGAATGCACATGGTCCGACCAACTTTTTTGAAATTTTTCAGGGATGAATATTACGATGATTTCAAAGCCAACCCCCCAAAAATGGCGAATTATACGATTTCTAGATGGGCGAAATTAAGGTTCAAATGTAAAAATAGGACCCTATTAGGGTTTTGAAGAAAAAGAGGAATTAAACGGCAAATTTGAAAAATGTCAAACCTGATGGATAGGGACACCTTGAAAAATGTTTAGAAATATGAATTTGAATGAAATTGATTGAAATTTGCACAAAATCCAATTAAATTTGAAAAGTAGGGTTTTATGACCTAACCACTTAATTTGAAATTTGAATTTTGGGAAAAAGGAGGGAAATTGAAAATATGAATTGTAGAAATCAAAACAAGTCTAAGAACAATCATAAATTTGAAAATTAAATGGAAATCCAATTTTTGCACAAGTTCAAGATGATTTTTGAAAATTAGGGTTTCAACAAGTAATCGCTTAATTTTGTAAATTTGATTTGCAAATTGAACAAGACAATGAGGAAATTGAATTTGACAAACAAAACAATTTTCAGATCTAAGATAACCACAAGCAATTTTTACAAATCACAAGTTCAATTTTAATTCAAAAAATTAGGGTTTTTGATGATTTAACCACTAAGTTTGCAGAAATTTGAAACTTGCAAATGAAAAATATGCAATTTTGTTCAAAGGAAAGCATGCAAGACATCGGGTTCACCAAAATGTAATGGTGGGTGAAAAATGTGTGAATGAGAGATCAAGAGGAAAACTACCCTTTCCCTCCAAGGAGAGATGAGAGTTTCACTACGGATTTCCCTTCAAGCACTTTTCACGCATTACATTGGAAGAGGGGAGGAAAATTCACTAGATTCAACCTCCAAAGAAGAAGATAGAATTCTGAATGAAATGGGAATGATAAGTTAATCCCCTCTTCTATTTGAAATTGAAAGGAATCGATTGAATTATGTATAGAGACTAAGTGTAAAAGTGACAAAGAACTTATTATAACTTGAGATCGGAGTATGCGATAAAGCTGTGCACCTGGATCTGGCAATAATATGTCAAGACGAAGTCACCTTGTGAATTTGAGGAAAATTTGCTTGGACCGTGGCGGGAATGTACACGATCCTTCCAAAAATCCACAAAATGAAAAGGGTTTTTTTGCCTCTACAAATGGATCCCAAATCCAAAAGTACATCTTGGCACCTGCAACCTACACACAGAAAAGAGAGGAAAAGGGGTTGGGATTGGGGGTTTGCCTTCAGGTCAAACCCCAGTTTTGGAATTAACCAAGTAATGAAAGAAAGTACTTGCAAGTAAATGTAAATGAAAGACTGAAATGTAAATCACCTCAAGGGAGGTTGTGATAGAAATGTTGATAGAAATTCTTGTGTGGAATTAAATGTTGGAATCAATCTCCTCTTCAATGGTTGAATCCTTGACTTGAATGCAACACCTAGCCTTGAAGGGAGACTTGAGAATGCTCAATGTTTGAAAGGAATGCTTGAATGCTCTTGAATTCTTGATCTCATGTAAACTTCCCACTCATCCAACTTATGCAAATGAGAGGACAAATTCCACTTAGATACTTGTCAATTAGGGTTAATGAAACTGATTTTTGTCACAGGCCGACATCGGGGAAGTTTTCCCACTCACTGCATAACCTACAATGTAAGCTCAGGAAAGGGTCCTGCCCCAAAATAGGGCAGGGATAGGGGTGCCATGCCCCTGTCCTACCCCTTTCTGCAAGGCAAAGTGCAAACAGGGTGGTGCGAAGCAGAGTTTACTTTAGTGGCGAATATTCGCCAATGGCAAATTTTTCATGTCGGCCATGTCGGAAATGGCAAATATTTTGTACCGTTTGGGGTGGCCATGTCGCCAGAACATTATCAATTTCCATCATAGTCATGGCCCAATCACCATATGTTTTATGCAAATAAATGTTTCTATGCGATGATTTCGCCAATACAATATATGGTGGACACACGGTAAATTTAATTGTTTCACCTACACTCTCCGAGGTTGCCTTAATAGATGACCTTAATTCGCCTATAGGCATGTGAAGATTTGTTAGCCAGGGGGACCCAATTCGCCTAACATCTTGCTGACGCGTGTCTCCATTCACCCCAACTTTCGCCAACTATATTGTATTCGGCTATTATTTGGATGACCTATAATCACCTCAAAAATTACATAAGTCATGTTATAGTTACGTGGGATTCGCCAAATATTTGTATACCATATTAAATTCCCGCAGAATTCACCATATAAGGATTGGTATAAATACATCCAAAGATCAGATCTATCTCAATATCTCAACACAATCTGGTGGGTTCTAGGCTCTGAATTCTAATCAATAGCAAAGTTTCAGACCAAGGAAAATCATTGTTGTTGAGTCGTTGACTGTATTGGCGACTGCTAGTGACCTAAAGCCTAAAGGTGAGCGATCATATTTTTGAAGTGGTATATTATACATTATAGCCTATTATTGCTTCTTCAGCAAATTGATATTTTTTTGGCAGCCTTTATTTCGTTGGAGATGTCGAACAGGAAGAGGGGTAGGAAACCTGAATGTGGGGAAGGCCAGGAGAGGCCAACAAAAAGCAGAACGTTGTCTTCATACTTTGGCATTGGATGTGAAAATCAGGAAGGTACATCATCACAAGTACAAGTACAAAATTCACCACCTGCACCGCATGTTGAAGACAGCGATGAACCTGATATCTCAGATCAGGATGATCTTGAAGAAGATTATCTGGTAGATACCCAAGTTAGCCGGAATGATATAATCGACTTGGGTGATAATGCCATTGATGATAATGCACTGAAGGGGAAAAGAATAGCCATATCAAAAAAGGGTGAGCCACAATCAAAAAAGGATCGGGAGTGGGATATGTCAGTGAGGAATTTTCAAATTAATTGGGCATCAAAGTATCCATTCATTGAACCAGTCGAGAATCCAATTGAAGGCGAGCCTCCAATAGAATACAGGTGTAAGATTTGCACTTGGAAACATAACAAGGAAATTAGGTTGCAGCTAAAATTTGACACCATAGAAAAGCGTATGGGTAAAGTTTATGAAAAACAAATGATAGACGAGGTTGAAAAATCAGTGATAAGATGGAAAACAAAGGATTAATGAAAGCATGTGAGGAATGCCGAAGAGTATTATTTTCATGAGAAATTACAAATGAAGCCTGCTGAAGTTAAAGGTTCTATTGAAGCTGTTTTTGGAAAAGCAATGCAAATAGAACAACTGGGAAAAGTTGTTCAGTTAAGCGTTGTTTTTCATATTTTGAGCAGAGGGTGTGCTATGATAGATTTCCCATCAATTAGTGGTTTATTACACTTTTTGAAAGTTCCTAACTATCCTAATGGACACTGGTCAGTAAACAGTGGATGGGAATGGGCAAGTTGTCTTGCTGAGGTTGAAAAAGAAGATGTACAGGAAAAAATAAGAGAGTCAAACTCCATTGCATTTTCTTTAGACAAAGTTACCACAGTAGACAATACTTCATGGGTATGCATGCATGTTTATACTATAGAGAATCATACCCGCCAACCTCATCTACTATCTGTCGCTAAAATGAAGGAGAGTGCGACAGCGGAAAATTTATTTCAACTAGTAAAGAGAAGTTTAATTGAATAGGGAGGTATGGATGACATGACAGTGGCCAAAAAATTGGTTTGTGTTGGAGCAGATGGAGCTTCAGTAATGCAAGGTCACAGGAACGGACTTTGTACAAAGATTGAAACTTCATTTGCACCGTACATTACTGCAATTCACTGCATGGCTCACAAAATGAATCTATCTTTTGGAATTGTGAGCAAGTTTGCTTCGGTTAAAAAAATTGAAATTTTAATCAAAGAGCTCTACTCACACTTATGTCGAAGTCCCAAGTGATTTATGGAATTTCAAAACTTTGCTGATGGATTAACTGATGGGAACAAGCTTCTCAAGGATAATGATACCAGATGGATCTCTTTGGATGGTCCAGCGCATCAAGTGTTTTCAAAATATCCATCCTTGATTGGACTATTTCACACAACTCGCGACGAATCAGATCAACCAAAATTTCCTGAACTTCTTGGCAGGTTAAGTAATTTAGAGACACTCTTAACTTTAGTAGCTCTTCTGCCCATGCTAGAGGAAATGAGGAATATTATGAAGGCTGCCCAAAAAAGAGCTCTGTATATTGTAGAATATGCTATGCTATGTAAGATGACATACCTGACCCTCGACAATCTCTATCGAAATCAACCAACACTATCTGATGAAAAATTTGTTAAGTGGCGGACACTCACAGATTTGAACAATCCTAATAAATTTTTACAAATCGATGCAGATGGGGAGGTATGTGCCAATGTATGGGGAGTTGAGATACCAATGCACTACTATGCTATGGTTGACCCCGAGGAACCAGGAAAGCGCCCCAAGAAGAAACTAGCAAGAGTTACAAAGGAAGATTTTGACAAGATTGTTGAGACTGTAACTACTTCTGTGAAGAAAATTGCATATGATCTTTTCTCACAAATTAGAAGCAGATTCCCTCCTGACAACCTACTCGAAGCCATGTCTATTGTCTTTCCTCATTATTGGAGCCTCAACAGTGCATCTGATTTTCGAAGTAAGCTACTGACTTTGGTAAAACAATTTTGCATTTCCAGAGAATTTAATGGAGTAACTATAAATGGAATATTAGACGAAACTCATCTTCGAGAGCAATCAACTCATTTTGCATACACTATGAAAGAACAATATGCCAAAATGGATAACCCCCACGAAGAGGGATCAGTAACAAGGGTTTGGAAATATATAGCTGAGAACAAATCCTTGCGTGATTCAATACCAGAATATGTGAAGCTTGTTATTTATGTCTTACCATGATATTGGGTTCGGTGGAAGATGAGAGAGTTTTCAGTGCTTTGGGGTTCCTAAAATCAAAGCTAAGAAACAAACTAGACAAAAATTTGGAAAATTGCTTCAGGCTCTATACATCTAGGTATGATGTCCACACTTTTCCTTATGATAGAGCATTGCAAATCTGGAGGTCCAAATGTGAAAGAAGAGGTTTGGGCAACACTTCAAACCAAAGTGCCAGTGGGACTACTGGAGCTACTAGTAGCATTGAGATGCAGTTCGGCGAAGATATGCAGACTTAGACTTAGAGTGAAGAAACCACAAACCGGAATCAAGAAAGCACTGAATTTGATGAGGGTGAATGACAACTGTAAGGGATTGGTATTTATTAATCTTATTACTGTATCTCATCATTCATATTACAAAAGCATATTACTTTTTGCAATTAGAATTTAATATTGATTTGTAATTATATTTTTCAACTTTCTATTTCCAGATTTAAAATAGCATAATAAAAAAAAAGCATAATGTGTTTATTGATACAAAGATGTTTATTGTTTATTTATACATGTTTGAGTCTCAAATCTGTGTGATACATTTCAGAACCATATGATACAATTTATTCAATAGTAATACACATGTCGAGAACTTAGATTTTCATTAATTCTTTCAAAATATAGCCATATGATACAATTCATTCAATAGTAATACACCAAATTCCAATCTGTGTGATTCTCCATACCAATTGCAAAAGTGAATACAAAGTTTCAGAACCCTTTGCAAATGACCCTGAATTCCCTTTTATAAAAACAAGAGAGCAACAACAAGTCCTGTGTTATTCTCCAATGTCCATGCAAAAGTGAATACAAAGTTTCAGAAGTAGAACCCTTTGCAAAATTGCAAATGACCCTGAATTCCCTTTTATAGAAACAAGGGAGCAACAACAACTTCAGGTCGAATTGCAAGTTTGCAATATGTGAACATTGAACATCAAAATCACAAACTTAGCACATATTTATATGGCCATCACAGGCCGTATTAGCAATTTAACATCTGCTACATGTTTGATGTCTCCCGTTCAAAAAATAGAGTTCGAAATTAAATATTAATTCATGCCATGACAAATTAAACATAGATAATAGCAGTGCCTAAAACCTACTAATCAGAAATAGAGAAATGCATAAATGTTAAAGCAAGGGAGAATTTGAGAATACAAATTTACTGGCTGAAGTTTTGCACTATGCATCATAGATTCATAGGCTGGATTAGCAAAATAGCAATAGCGAGTGCTATTTTTTTCCTATTCATAAAATAGATTCGTAGGCTGGATTAGCAAAATAGCATTAGCCAGTGCATCATAGATTCATAGGCTGGATTAGCAAAATAGCAAACAAAAAAAACATAAAACCTTGAAATTAAGAATAAAAGAAGAAAATTGTGCAATACATACTATGATTCTTAAGAATTCTGTGCCAGTTTTTGTAGGGTTCTCCACTCTTCATCTAATGGAAGGTCAATATTCTGTAAACTATGGAAAGTCAACTCCAACCTCATCAACATTCCATATTTATAAGATTTACTTGACATCACTGTTTCATCCAATACCGTATTTAGAGTTGTAAATGGTTGGATGAATTCTAGAAAGCTTTTGGGAGTTGTGTCCTTTGGAAGCAAGTCTAAATCAGACTTCATTTTTATCTCCATGATTTTTTTGTAAGCTTCTTCTCCAATGAATTTATTTGATGTGTCAACAGGCTTTGGCAAACCAAGTTTAATCAAATTATTTTTCATTTCTTGCAGCTTCACTATCTTTTTTCCACAATTGTCCATAACTTCTGATGTTTCCCTTAGCTTCTGGCATTTTTGAATGATAGATGATGTCTTAACTGTGGCATCAATGCGGCTCTTAATTCCCCTGGATGCCAAGTAGCTGTCACTGGAACTGTAGACTACTTTCATAATCTTTTTTGCCATTTCCTCTTTTGAATAAACATGTGTGCTCTTCTCATAGTGCCCATTTGATTTTTATAAAAATATGTCTCATACTTTCAGTCAATTGAAACCATTCACACAACTTCTCACTACTCTGCATTATTCACCGCCAAATATTTTCTTGTATATACTTCGTTGCATTTTTCATATTATCTTTCAATCTATCCTCCAAAGTTTTTATTTTATCATTTGCATTGTGCAGGTCTTCTTTCATTTGTGCACATTTTTTCCTTTCTTCCTCTACTTCCTCTTGCAAATGTTTTTCTTTTTCCTTCCCATGATCCAATAGGTCCTGTAACTTTCTTATTTTTGTGGCAGCAGACTCATAACTTTTGTATAATTTTTGAAAACTGGCTTTTTCCTCAACATTTTTTTAACTGCTTTTAGCCAGTTTTTCAGTCAGGTCCTTCAATTCTGCATCCTTCTTCTCCTGCTCTGCAATTTCTACTGCAGAGCCCGAATTTTTAATCCTTTTCTGTAAATAATTGCACTTGCTATCTGTTGCTTTCCTCCTTGATTTTTTCGTTTTCCAGGTCTTCCTGTAACTTTTCTATTTGTTTCTCTAGTTTATTTTTTTCTCTTTCCACCTTTAGCAGTGAAGTGTAGACCACTTCGTTAGTCCTTTTTGACACACTAATTTTGTCCACATTATGTACTTTGGAAAAATCCATTTGGAGGGTGCCAACTTGAAATTGAGAGGGATCTATCTGACTCTGTGGTGGATTTTTATCATTAGATGTGTCCGAGGGCATAACAACCATGAACTCCATCATATCTTTCTGTGGGTCATATGTTGGAAATACCCTATTCTTTGCAGGTTGTTCGTTTACAACTTCAGACACAGAATTCCTATGAAATGCTTTCTTTTTTTCTTTATTTGCTTTTGTTGTGTGTTCATATTTTTCATAGTAATCACGAAATTGAAAATCTGGGCTTGCTGAAGCAATTGAATGTTTGAAAGGTGACATAGGAATACCATAGGCTCCAGTTCCACTTATTCCTATGGTTGTAACTAATGCTTGACCAGGATTACCAACAACAGTTCCTGTTGTCGTCCCACTCCCACTGACACTTTCATGTGTAGTTTTCATAGTCTTTTGAGGTGTGTGATCTGAAGCTACAAATGATTGATTTGTAGTATCAGTGGCACTTGATATAGGATTCTCAATAGTATGAGATTGAGTATCTACCTCTAGTGGCCTCTTGCGAGAGATATTTTGTTGTTGCCCTTGTCCAACACCAAGACAACTAGTATCAGTAGTAGACCCCATGCCAACCCTACAATCACAGCGGCACTTGACTGAACAATAATAGGAATACTATCCCCAGATTCCCTGCCAGTGGTAGTGGTACTTGATTCACCACCAATGGGAATACCATGATGTGGTGGTGGTTGTGGATTTGAACCTGAAACAAATGAAGGTGGACCCTGAGGGTAATGAGTAGTACCAATCCGTGATGAATCTAAAGAATCAAGTCCAATGACTGGTTTATAAGGACCTTTTGATTTTGACTGTGATGGAAGTTGTACCTGAAGTGGATACCAAATGACATCTCCTCTGGTACCTAGACCACCACCTTCAAAACCCATTTTTTCCACAGGGTTTGCCCCTTTGCTATATTTTTCTTTCATGGACTCACTAACTCCACCTGATATTTTTGGGACTGTAGTAGTTGTTGGAGGGGGCTCAACGGAAACCTCATGCTCATCATCATCACCTTCAGTCCCACCATGCTCCATAACCCACAATTTGCTAAACTTTGCATCCTCGTCGATGCTCTCAAATTCTGCACTTGTCTTTGGTTCACCGAGATTCCTCCTCATAGTCCAAAAATCATTTATTTTGGTTTGAGTGAAATAATTCTCTTTACATTCGTGCAGAATTGATTTGGGAATAGTTTTTTTAGATGGATTAGCATATTTTAGGTAGAAATTATAGGACCTCCTATTTTGGATGCCCTGACCCTCCTCTGTTGTCCTCTCTATGTGCATTTGCAATGCCATAATTTGTGATGAAATTTCTTCTATTGAAATGTTATTGTCAACTGCAATTTTCTCCATCTCTTTTTTAACCTCATCCCAAGAGTCCTTGTTTCTAAGCTTTTCTAGCAATGGCTTACTTTTATGTTGACATAACGCTGAAGAGTTCTCATTTTTCTTAAGCCTTGCTTGAACTACACTAATTGGATCATACTGCTAGAGACCCTCATCACCAAAGTTAAAAACTGTCAAGAAATCATGTGCCACAATGAATGCTTTTCTCTCAAATGTGAACCCTCCACATGAGAAAGGCAAGGAAGGAAATATGCTCTTCTTTTGCTGACCATGGAAGTGTCTATCTATGCTCTCCAATTGTCGTACATACTCTAATGCAAATACCCTCTCTGTCACATGTATTGGAAGTCTGTATGGTTTTACTGTCGATCTGTAAAACCTTAACATAGTGAATTCTTCCATGAAGAACCAGTCAACCAATTCTATTTGACTTCCGAGTTGAATGCAATCTCTACAAGACATAGGCAACCTAGGCATTGGAGTGCTTGTAATTTCATTATACATTGGTGCCAAAAAGAAGTCTACAAAATGGTTGTAGTTCTTTCTGTTACCATGCATCCTTATCTTTGGGGTCCAATCATATATTGGACACTCTGTTCTCTTCCCAGTCTTCTCATCAATCTTATAGCTCACAATTTGAAGCTTGTTGGTCTCAAATATTGCACGATACTTGGATAGAAGGAGATAGCACAAGTAGGATGAGAACCTAAATGTCTTACAGGAACCTTTTTTGATCATTAGTAACTGTTTTTGCATGGATTTTACAATGTGCTCAATAAAATTATATCTTACTGGCTGACCTGCACAATGGATATTATAAATCAATTCAAAAAGGCTTGCACCCACTTCCCTATCATTTTCCAATCCCAGGCAAAATGATAGCAAGGAAATAGTATCCCCAACCCATGGAACAAAAATTTTAGAATCATGAGGAGGCTTATGATTCTGATCCAACACAATACCAGTACCAATCTTTATTAGAGCTTTGATAAATGAATCTCTGCGACTTGGATCGAGACTCTTATAATTCCCTGCCATCTTTTCAAGGTCAATTTGGACGTTTGAATTTTGGGCTTCAAATCTCAGGTTCAACAAACGAGCAAATTCTCCCTCGTTTATGGATAGAATTTCCTCTTTTGTATTTTTATTGACAATTGCTTATTTATCTTCATCATAATTTTTGACGCAGACCATGACAAAATTAGGGCAAGGGAATACTTCAGGTAACACCATGCTTCCCAATCCAACATCCCACGATGCGATTTTATATGTTTTTTGTTGTAACATTGGGCTGAAAACAATAAATTTTGCCTTGGATGCATCTGTCGCCTTACTAGACAATGTATATCTAATATCTATGATACGCTTTTCACCATGGATAGCAGGGTCATAAATATCATGGTATTCATCAGTGAAACCTAGTGTTTTAACCAGTTCAGTTAGGTACATTTTGTTTTTCACTTGGCTTCTTGTAGAACTACTGCTTCCCGTTTTCCCCATCACTATTATTGTTAATAATTCAAAATAATGCTAGATAAAAACTTGAAAACGCTAACCCTCAAATTGGACCACGGGATTACCAAAAGCAAAAAAGGCGAGATGTAGGTGTTCTAGATTTTACCCGAAAATTGGAATTTCTATTTCACTAGATTGGCGTAGACAGTCTCTATTGCAACTTGCATTCCTCAATCTAGTAGTTGTTTTTGAATCTCCATCGATTTACAGGTTTGTCCAAGAAATGAAAGACAATTATGATTTACGAGTCTCTTATTTTGAAAACTCTAAAAAGTAGAAAAGTAAAACCTAAATGGCAAAATATCAAGAATCATGTTGTAATTTTATTAATTACTATTAATAACTATTTGATGTCGAAGGACAAAACATTCATTACTTCAGTATAAATTCTGAGGACATTAAGAATCATGTTGTAATTTTATTAATTATTATTAATAACTATTCGATGCCGAAGGACAAAACATTCACTACTTCAGTATAAATTCTGAGGACATTAAGAATCATGTTGTAATTTTATTAATTATTATTAATAACTATTCGATGCCGAAGGACAAAACATTCACTACTTCAGTATAAATTCTGAGGACATTAAATGTAATACGTTCAATTCTGGGTGAAGTTCTCCCAAATGTGTTCACTTCCCACATTCGGACCGAAATCCACCCTAAGCCATTGATCTTTGCTCATCCAACGGATGAGGGACCAAAATACCTGTTGTGACTTTACGAGTCTATTTTTTAAGTCTGTTTAATAATTTTAAACTTCCGTCCAAAAAAGTGCTTTATAGACTTACTTATATTTAATTAAATTTAAAACGTTTCATTTCCGAGCAAAGTTCTCCCAAATGTGTTCACTTCCTACATTCGGGCCGAATTCCACCCTAAGTCGTTGATCTTTGTTCATCTGACGATCGATGGTACCTATTTTAAGATGTAGTGGGTCTTGCGACTTCTGCCATTTTTCTGGCATGTCACCATAATCGTGTCACTTTTCGTGTTTAATTTTTAGTCTATTTAATCATTTTAAACCTCCTCCCGAAAAAAAGCTTTATAGACTTAATTATATTTAATTACATATAAAATGTCCAATTCCGGGCGAAGTTCTCATAAAGGTGTTCACTTCCCACATTCAGGCCGAAATCCACCCTAGTCGTTGATCTTTGTTCATCCAACGGTCGATGGTACCTGTTTTAAGATGTAGTGGGTCCCATGACTTCTACCATTTTTCTGGCACGTCACCATACTCGTGTCACTTTTCTGGTTTGATTTTTAGTCTATTTAATCATTTTAAAATTCCGTCCGAAAAAGAGATTTTTAGACTTAATTATATTTAATTAAATTTAAAATGTCCAATTCCAAGCAAAGTTCTCAGAAAGGTGTTCACTTCCCACATTCGGGCCGAAATCCACCCTAGCCGTTGATATTTGTTCATCCAACGATCGATGGTACCTGTTTTTAGATGAAGTGGGTCCCATGACTTTCGCCATTTTTTCTGGCACGTCACCATACTCGTGTTACTTTTTGGGTCTGTTTTTAAAGTCTACTTAATCATTTTAAAATTTCGCCCGAAAAAGAGATTTATAGTCTATAAACTATAGACTTTCACTTAATTCTATTTAATTAAATTTAAAATGTTCAATTCCGGGCATTGGGCAATAGTTTGAGATAACTATTAAATATAATGTTAATATTATTTGTAAAAATTTTAAATTCAAAAATAGTATAAAACATGAAACTTAGTTTCTAGAATAAAACAAATAACTAAATAAAAATATAAATTTTGATATGCAATTTGAAAGGTAACAGTTTAATATTAAAAAGAAAACATTCAATATTAAATCTAAACTATTAATTTAAAGTTTAACAAAATTCTTTGAAAATATGTTTACAATATATAATTTTCAAAAATAGTTTAAAAATATATATAAAATTTCAACATAAATTTAGTCTATTAATTTAAAAAAATGTGCAATTGCAGTCCTCAACCTGTTAAGGTGAGCAAATTTGGAAAGTACAAATGCCAAGGTGGCAATTAATTGTTGCACAAGGAGTTGTCTGCGGCATGCCGCACGAAAGGAGGAAGGGGAGGATGGTAGGAAATCTTTTTCGTGATCTCATGGCATTAATCTCTTATCGTGCACATTCATTACCTGGCATATAAGAGTTAAGACGGAGGCATATTTTTTTACCTTTTGATCTATGTACCACTTTTTGCTTTGAAGCAACTACTAAACAAATCTGTAGTTCATAAAATCGTACCTTCTGTAAGACATTTTTTGCAAGAAGTGACTTTGAAATTGCAGGTGACAATGGAGGCCAATTTCACACTTCAAACAGACAAGAAGTTGGTGCCCTTTTTGGGCAAAGTATCTAATAAACGAATGCAAGGACTATTCAGGTTTAAAGAGGAGAAGTTGTGGGTGGCAGCTTGACTGATGCTTGCAGAGGAGGTGGCACATATCAGTCATCGGTATTGAACTAACATGGAGGTTTACTCTCTGATTATGGCGTGGGCCTGTGAATTCGAACCGAAGGTGGAAAAGGTAAAATTCACATTGGTCAAATTGATTGATGGGGAGTTTTTTATTAGCTTGGATTAAATATTGGAGTTGGTGGTGTCGGGAGTTGGCATTCAAATTATGGAAGGGGACGACCAGGAGGAATTGCTTCCTTTTATTCGTGGCCCAGAGGATGAAATCAAATACCAGTGCCGTGAACGAGCCCGAGTGGGGTGGGAAGCGATGAAACTCTTTGTTAAATTAACGAGGGTGGATGAAGTCCTGAATGCTTTGCATGTGGTGGCAAGGATGGAGGTTGGTAGGGCATTGAGAGATAGGGTTGAAGAAGGAAGGGTCATACAGCTACTGGCAAGCTTGGAGGGTGACCCCGACTTCGGGTTCCTAAACTGCATTCCAAAAATGAAAGCTAAAGTGGCAAAAGGGAAAGCCAAAGCATCGACCTCCGAGGAGGGAAGGGACTGGGAGGAGGTGACCCAAGGGGATAGTGAGACTGAGTGAGCGGCCTATCGGCAATGAACTAGTTTTTTTGTCTGCTTGCTATAAGTTGTGGACAAATTTTGTATCTTGAGACTTTTCAATTAATTGAATGAAAAAACCTTGACCGATAAACTTTTGTATCTTGCAACTTTTGAAATTTTGTATTTTGAATGACTATATAGTAATAGTATATATTTATAAAATTATAATCAACCATAATCAATGTACAAATAATTAATGGAATGAATTGAATTTTTTTTTTTAATAGCATTACATAAAAAGATCACGGTATTAAATTTATTTCCATTGTTTAACAAATAATTGAAATAACGTAGCTCATATTCAAAAAGCATTTGAAAGAAATTAATTAATAAAAATGAAATAGAATTATAGAAAGAATTTTTATATCCATAAGACTGTAAGAGGCAAAGTGAAACAAACTGGAATTTGAAAAATTATCATTAATATTTATGCTTTTGAAATTTACAATTTTTTCGTCAAAGACTTGAGTCCCCCAAAAACTTAAAAGCCAAAATGAGTGAGCCACTGACACTCAACCTATTAGAGTTCAAGGACATAGGAAAAAAAAACTATAGGTAGTGGAATTGTTTACAATTTTGCCCTAAGAATCTGGCCCTCCTTCCATGTAAAATTCTTCAGACAGCATAAGCTGAGAGAATTCTTCAAGCCACATGTAGTTTGGAAAGTTGTCCAGGAGGAACCATTTCTGGAGGAAGTCCCTACCAATCCGCGCCCATTTTCTGTGACGCGTCAGCTGCTCTGCATTCAGGTTTAGGAGAAACGGTTGCCTGGCCACTGGCAGTGTTTGGTCAGGGAGGAGAAGCTTGGATAAATCACTCGCCCAAGGGATCCCCACCCCTACTTCTGCAACAACGACAAGAGTAATGTCATCTACAAGGAAGTCTTCCTTAAAAACCTTCCTCAACAGCATCAACATATCCACCTTATCTCCTCCCAAGTCCAAAAGAGACGCTAAGAAGCGAGATGTAAGGTCTGTGTTAACACGGTACCTATTTTCGTTTCGCAGAAATTCTCTGCCCAGCACCATCCACACGGCTTCATTGGTGAATGACCCAACCTCCTTGCAGACTGATTGGAGGGTTGGGTCTCTAATGGATCCTAGAAAGGCCCTCTTGTCCTCTGCAGAAATGCTTCTCAAGCAGATGGGAGTGTCCATCTTGAGAAAACAGATTAACAAATTAAACAACCTAAGCAGTGAGCCTATAAACCTAATATACCGTGAGCTCTGACGATTTATCTACCAAATGGCAAAGGCTAATTGAAGATGAAAGAAGCAGAGATCGTATATAAATTGTTGAAGCTCTTGATTGTAATAATTACTTCTTTAACAGTATTAACTGCTATAAAAATATTTAAATCTTTCGTATCTCTGCAAATCTTTCCCATAAATGCACAAGTGTGCGAAATTGGAAACAGCTATGAACCAGTACCAAATTGGCAAGTATCACATTGGAAGTCGTGGGGACAGAGTGGATTGCCGTAAGTGAATAAATATATATTAAATGAACGAAATTATCCATCATGATTCGTGACATTTGATACATGTATATTGAATCCAATTCCATTTCGGGCACTTTCTGGTGAGTTATGTTCTCTTCAGAAAATTGGGCAGAAGTAAAACTTCAGCCATTGATATACGATCATCGAACAGTTTAAAATCATTGATAGATTTTAGGTATGTGTCATCCTTTACGTGTCAAAGAGGTCGCACTTATTGATACATCGTGCAGAGTCCAGACTCAATGTATTATGTGATGTGATGTACTGATGTGATGTGCCTTGTCTATTAATGGCAATGAATTTATGAAATCGCCAATGAATTATATATTGTACCATAAATAACAAAATATTCGCCAAAACAAATTAAATAATTTTCAAGCGGTGGATAAAAATTGCCAATACATTTAAATAATTTTCAAGTGGTGGATAAAAATTGCCAATACATTTAAATAATTTTTCCTTCGGAGTAAAATTTTTCGCTCATACAATTATATATTTGTTCCTTTTAACAATAATTATTCGCCTCCCACAATAAATATTTTCCACATAGAACAAGGTATTATTCGCCAGAAATTTATGGCATTTTCGTACCCTAGAAAAAAAATCACCAATACAAAATAATTTTTTCGTCATTTAAAAAAAAAATGTGCCATCGATATGAAAATTCCCCCCCGAAAATAATGTCTGATTCGCCAAGATTTTACACAGTTGCCCGGGGGGAGTTTCTTAAAGTTATCCCTGGTGCGAAGGCCAAGGGAGAAGAGATTCTGAGGGTTGAGCAGTCTCTGGTCTCCAATCAGGCTAGGGGATTTGATTTCGCATGCGTGAGGACCCTAATGCAGTCAAAAATTGCTAGGGTCACAATTTTATCACACTACGTGTGTGTATATATATATATATATATATATATATATATATATATATATATCCAGAATCATGAAGATAGGAAACACAGAGAGCTTTCTAGGTAAAAATCAAATGAATTAAAAATGCTCAATACCCAATTTAAAATTAAAATTCAACAAGCCCATTACATAGATTTATAATCAAATTCTACAAACCCAAAACACAAATTTATAATAAATTCAATAAACCCCTAGATTATGAAATGAGATTATAATGCAGAATAAATTAAAACCTTGCAAGTTGAACGCCACATAATATAATCTAAGTTTTTTCAAAATTAGAATTTCATAGCACAGATATACGAACAGGTCTAATCCAATCCCATTTTCCTAAAAATCTAAACCCATATTCAAACAATTATTTTATATACTCTTTTCCATAACCGAAACCAAATTGATTCTCAATCGAATTGAATAGAAAGGAAAAATTTACTTACACGAAAGAAAAGAAATCTGAAACCCTACCTATTTTCGTTATTTGCAAATCACACAGAGATAAAAGCATAAATTCCCAAGGAATTCCACAGACAAAACATGATGCACAAGATCCAGAAAACTTCAACCCCCCCCCCCCCCCCCAATGAATTCCAAGCCAGCATCCCACTTTTCCCCAAATTTCTTCTCCTACATCCAGGTTATCTTCACCCAAAATCTCTTCTACCCCCACAAACCATAACCAAGAAAACTCACGGGAGCCGTCTCTGTCCTGAATCTCAGATTCCTCTCAGAAAAAGTTATTTAATTCTTTCTATAACTCTCAACATGCACAGGAATAATTAAATGCCCATATCCAAAAAAAGCCCATATCCAAAAAAAATATTTCTTTTTAAATATAATAATTATTTTAATCAAAGAGTGGAGAATTTAGTTATTTATTCTTTTTTAAATAAAGCAAGAATTATAAAATAAGATTCACATAACAACTAAATTATTAAAATACATATATGAATATATATATATATATATATATATATAAAATCTTAATATCTTAAAAACAATAACCAATTTAATTAATCAAAATAATTTAAACAAGCATTATAACATTAAATAATTACTCCAAGATATAAAATACTATTTAAAATAAAATCAATTCTATGCGACACTAATTAATTTATTCTACACTAGCACTATTTTATTTTATTAACTCAAGTGAATAATCAAAGTATTAAAATGTCATTTCATAAGACAATTAACTTCACACTGACTAACACGGAGACAACGACTATGGACTACCACATGACACAAGGGTAAACTGACCACACAAGGCTAACCACAACCTCAAGTTTACCTAATAGAGGGGGTAAAGTATAGGGGTTGACTGATAACTCCTTTTCCACTTTTCCATTGGGTCAAAGAGCATGCTCAGACCTGAAGATTCAAGTGGAGTTGATGCTCGGTACCTGCAATTGCATAAACAAATTGTCACGCACACAAAATCATTATTCCAACATAACAGGCACATCGGTGGAGGAGAGTCCTGACAGTCTATGTCCCTCCGAAGTGGGTGATAGAAGATCATCCCCTCACACCCCATATAGACTCATACCTGGATTCAAGTAGATGAACACAAGAAATATCTCATTCATAAAGAAGATATGTCAGCCCAAGGTCATTATACACACATATAATCTAACATCTAACCATCCTTTAAGATAAATGCATAACCTGCATAATAAAAAACATCACATAAGAGATTATCATCCAGTCACATATACCACCAAAAAAATCAACCAAATTCAAACTAAGTTAAACAGAGTCTGGCCGAGGGAGGGGCATTACATCCTCCTCCCCAGGGTTCGACTTACTCCTGGAAGTCGCAAGGATAAGACAATCAAACAAGAACACATAGCCATAACACTTATGTTAAGTAATTCTAAATTCTTATTCTACAAATATTCTTGCAAAGCAGAGATTCATGAAAGTGGGCATATCATAAAGTACCACATCAAAACTTACACTTTTCAAAATGAAAACACTTCCTTAACATCTATAAACACCATAAAAATGAAAGATATAAATCTAATACAACATCTCACACATACACTTATTTCCACATATCTGGGCAAATATAACATATTTTCTAGATTAAGTACTCAATTTCATATCTATTTAATACATTATTTTTCTACTAAGATGCATAATCCTTACACGTTGAATAAAGATTGGTTCATAGTACGATATTATTTTCAATATTAACACCAAAATCACCAATCATATAGCATAGTCTACTAGATCCACTATATACTTCTTCCTAGTCCATCTAATTATTCAAAAAGGTTACAAAAAGTTTTTACATAGAGATTAAACTTTTATTTCTTAAATAATATTGTTTGATTTCCCAACATGCCTAGATCCATTCTCCACGGTTTTCCCCCTTAACACACTATCAGAGGTTCGAGTGAATGTGATAGAAGAAACATATAACACTCAACTAGGGGCAGCTAAATCAAACATTTAAAATAACACCATACCCTATTACTATTTTCTATCAAGATTAGGTCAACTACATATTACAAGAAGGAAACCAAAGTTCAAAAGATAAAGTAATCATTTTAATAGTCCTAGGAAAAACTTAATCACATGAAGACTTAACATATGCATAAATATAATTTCGTTTACTTTACCTCAATGTGATACTTTTGAGCACAAGAAGACATAAACATGCCCTAAGTACACAAGATGCAAATAGATTTAATTTCTAGAAAGGAGAAAGAGAGAAATACATCCAATTCATTCACGATTAGAGAAATTCATTATCCAACACAATAAGCTAATTTACAAAATACCAAATCAGAAAGGAAGACGTTTATAATTCCCTCTACAAATTAAAGATCTTAATTGGAGCTTGGTGGTGTCAATTTGAGTTCACAATTGGATTTAAAAGGTTCGATAAAGTTAGTTTTTCCTTTTGTTTCATTCAAATCAGACATTGAAGGATAAATCTATGAGGGTTTAAAATTGAGATGTGGTTGCAAGATCCAAAAGGTACCTACCATTTCTAATCATTTTGGGCCAAAGTCGACACTACCATTGCACTTAAGAGGCCTAAGAACCCTATGATCAACTGTCAATTTGTCAAAATCAAAGAATATCACCCAGAGCTGAGGAATTTTGTTTTGCCCCTACACCCCCCCACCCCCCACCCCGCCTTGCCTTTAATACCTCTATACAAACATATAATTGCTTGTGCAACATCATCTAAAAAACCAACAACATGGTATGATTGCAAAGAGAAGGGTGTCACTAAGGAGAGAGATAGGTGACAACCCCTCTACCTACAACATAATTATTTATACATAATATATTGCTAGCAAGTCATATGGCACAAAATAAAACAAAAAGCACAAAAGCAATAATCTTCACTTCATATAAGAAAAGAACATCTAGAGTTGAATACTTCTTATGTTTATCATGCATGAAATACTTCTATCTAACTCTTAGAATATTTAACTCAGTGCTCAAAATTATGAGTATGATTCAAGCATATCCTCTCTATCTAACTCTTAGAGAGTGCAATAATGGTTCTACAAAAACTTCAAGGGAAAAGAACCTAACTGAGTGTTGTTTGATGAAACATTTCATTTCTCAAATAACATATTCTTCCTCTAAGAATATTTAGAAGATATTTGTGATATTTTCACAAGTTCTTTGGTGATGGGTAAGAGTGAACAATGTTATAGTACTTTTTATAAAACCATTTGCAAAATGTTGTAGATAGATCAGCTCAATGACCACCACCATGAAGATGGAGATTCAATTTTTATCCCTAATTTTTTTATACATATGAATTTTATGTTGTGGCCTTCATTGATAAATATATTGGCTACCAATATGAATGTTTTTTATTTATTTAAATGTGCGGGTTAGCTTAGCTATCATGGGTTTCAAAGCATTATTCAAGTAAAATCAAACAACATAGGTAACCTTAATATTGGAGTGTCAAGTCTTTAATTCTTGTTGTAGAATTGCTTTCTCTAAGATTTTTATTTTATAAATTGGGAAAGAGGGTTAAAAAGGTTGCACTCTCTTACAGATGGTGAGAGCTTATTATAAGTAAATTAATTATATATCAAAATATTTTATTGAAAATTTCTTATTTTAATCGTTTTAATTTTATATTTAAAAATAAGGAGATAAAAGGTGGTAAACCTTCCACCTACAACATCATTATTCTTACAAAAAATATTACTAAAAAGACATGGCACAACATACAACAAAAAGCATGAAACCAATAATCTTCACTTCCTATAATAAAAGAACATCTAGAGCTAACTACTTCTTATGAGTACCATGCATGAAATACTTCTTAGGGAGGTCAATGAGAACTTGGATGGTTTGAGATAAAAAGAATTATGAGTGGGAGTCAAGCATATCCATGCTATTTGACTCTTAGAGAGTGAAATAGTGGTTCTACAAAAACTTCAAGGAGAAAGAACCCAATTGAACATTGTTTGATGAAATATTTAATTTCTCAATAACATATTCTTCCTCCTCCAAGAATCTAAGATAATTGTGATATTTTCAAAAGTGCTTTCCTGATGGGTAAGAGCGAACAATGCTATAATATTTTTTATGAAACCATTTACAAAATATTGTAGACAGATCAACTCAATGACCACCACCATGAAGATGGAGATTAAGTAACTATCCCTGATTTTTTAATAGATGAATATTTTATCTTGTGGCCTCCCTTAATAAATATAATGTCTACCAATATGGATGTTTTTATGTATTTAAATGGGTTTCATAGCAATATACATAGAGATGCCCACCTTAAATAATAAACATAATATTTTAAAAATAACTCCAATTTGATAAAGCTAGACATTATATATGAAATGGACAACCTCATTTTTTAAATCGATGGTTCAAAATTGAGGACAAGGATGCAAGAGGATAGAATTAATCTCAACCATATCCATATGTTTATATTTATATCAATTTTTTTTAAAAAAAATTATGATTAAAAAAAAAAATTAAATGTATTTTAATGTTATTAATTAGGAAAAGAATGTGCATAAAAGAAAAATATTTTAGTGGTATGGTAATTTGATAGGAGACAAGATTTCCCTTTATATTCATGGTTATGTAGATTGAGATTGGGGAGGTGATGTCAATACCAAAATATCCACCAATGCTTATGTGTTTACTTTATTTGGTGGTGCAATTAGTTGGATGACTAAGTGATAGGATATGGTTGCTTCAGCCACTACTAAAGATACGCATATGGAAGCTACTCATTCTTGTAAAGAATCAATTTGTCTTAAGAGACTATTACGGATATTAGGTTTCCACAATCCATAGTTTTATTCAATGTTGTTTTTTGGGTTTGATTGTGTCATAGTTTTTTGCATCAATTTTTCGAATCACACAATGTGATCCATCATCCGAATGAAGAATGCTAGAGGAAAATAAATAAAATAAGAGATTATGTTTAGATATTAAAATAAAATAAGGTACGTTGATAGTTTATTGTGATCGTCAAAGTATGAATTGCCTAGCTAAGAACCCAACATTTCATGCCAAGACCAAAAAAAATTGATGCTCAATACCATTTTGTTAGAGATATAATTGAGGATGGAAAGGTGAAGCTAGTTAAGATAGAGACATTGAGGAATGTTGTAGATTCTTTAACTAAGGTTGTGAGAACAAAGAAATTCAAATGGCGTTCAAAGACTATGCTTTGTTGTAGCTTGTTGCTCCTTAGACTTAGATTTTATCTTGAAATGAAATGATAGTTCTAGGAATGAAACTTGTGGATGTAAAGAATGAGGTGATGAAATGAATTAGGAATGATCTTATGTATAGGGATCTCAAAGTAAAATTACTTTGTGGCTGACTTAAAATAATCATTTTCACATTGGGGATAGGTTTAGAAATGGCAAGATTGACTCTTTATCCTCTCAAAATTTTATCCAAAAAGCATCGGTCAATGTCTATAGATAGCATTGACTCGACAAAAAAGCACAAATTTATAGGAATAAAAAGGCTTTGATACCAAAATTGTGACCTATATGAAAAAGACAATATTTAAGTGCAAGAAAAAGTGCATTGAACTTAAAACGACATAGGACCCATATAATTTTAAAATGAAATAAGATAAAGGGTACACTTAAAATGAGGGTCCAAATAGGAAAGTGTTGATGTATTGAAAAGTAAAATAGATTCATAATATTGAATTAAACATTAATTTAATGCAATGAAAGGTCATATAATGCATAGTGTAATGGGAAAATTAAAATAAGTTCAAGGGAGAGTGTGAAATTGGACTCATAATTAAAGGAGTACAATTTATGACACTAAAATTTATAACGATTGTAAAGATCTAAAATTTTGTGCATAATCCTCCTCTCAATATTAGTGTAGGAAGTTGTTTTTCTACCTTAACTTCTTTCCAATATGAAGTAGTTCTCCCATGATTTTAATGATTTGAGAATGAGCCTTTGAAAAAGGACACAAATAAGCAATAAATGGAACATAGACATTGCTTTCTTTCTCATGAGAAATAAATTCAAGGGATTCAACTATAGCGTGATGGATGAAACCTAGTGGTTGGAGAATCATCTTGAATGGTAATTGTGACTCAATGCTCAAAAAAACACCATTGAGTCTTGTTGGTGGGCTTTTGAGCCAGAGCCTTTAGGCTCACCAGAAAGAACAATGTGAGAAACCTTACTATCCCAATGAGAAAGCACAAGTCAAGCATCAGATAGATAGCAATCAATTCCACTGATGCTTCTTCTTAGATCAAATTGAATGTTCACAGCTAGTTGTTCTTGTGTTTGAATATTGGTCATTTATCTCAATTAGAATGGGCTAAATCATTGGTGATCACAAGTTTTTACTTGATTTGAATATCTTTCACTAGGAGGATTATATGCATTTAGAGTTACTAACCAATCAATAATCACTAGGAAATAGACCACTTTACAAGTCATCGTTATGGGGCCCACATAGTGGGAAACCTATTCTAAGTAGGAGGAACGCATATCACCTTATAAAACTATTGTGGTCATAGTTGGGCCCAGCTTTTTATATCCCACGATAAGCTTACAATGTACACTACAATCAAAACTTGGCACCTGGATAAGTCAAGGATCACTTCCTATGGGTCATCAACATAACTAAGAAGTTCATAAACTTGGAAAACCATTGATCGTGTACTCTATTGATGAATCAATAGGTTCACAACCTAGCAAAATTCTTGAGAAACATACATGTAGACGTATAAAAATGACCACTTTCCTAAGTGAATATTTAATATTCATTTTAACCGCATTCCTCTATTTAATTAAATTTTGTTTAATTAAATTATTCACATTCATCTATTTGATTAAATAAGTTATTCAATTTATTTAATTAAATTCACCTAAGTCTCTCATAGTCTTTAATTAAATAAAACATTTTATTTAATTAATTCCCCTTTCTCCCCTTTTAATTAAATTTATATTTAATTAAATTGTTCATTGCAAATAAATAAGTCTAAATTATTTATTTAAATCCCCCACTTGTATTTATGCAAGTTGCATCTATTTAAGTTGAAATAAGATAATTTATTTTAATTAAAATTACACCCCCCCCCCCCCCATCCACTTGCATTCGCCTACATATCCCACTTACCTCCCTAAACCCCCTTTTCGATTCTTCTAATCCCTTCCAATTTACCCTAAACCCATCCCCTAAATATTGTCACATCCCTAAGCAAAGGGAAGTCACTTCTCAAACCTTCAAAGTCTTTGAAAACCATTAAAGGATTTATGTCTTCAACAAGCTAACCTTGAAAGTCTTCCAAATCATTAATGGTTAACTCAACCCTCTTGCATGATTAGAGACTTTCTCTCTAACTCAACCCTCATCTAACCCAAGGGTCTCATCAAGCATTCATTGCTTTGACCACAGTTATCCCTTCAACCCTTGCACAATATTTTATCCTTTGGGTAAAATTTTTATCCAATGGATAACCATAATCTAACCTTAACCCTTACCCCCTAGGGTAACCATGAGGTCTTCTCAAGCAGTCTTATGTTGACAATTATCACCATTTCATTGGTGAGAATTGTAAACATGGATTGATAATTGTATGCGGGAAAAGCGAGTCGATAGAACTTAAAATGTGAAAAACGGAGCTCTAGGGAGCCTTGCTCACACACCCACGGGACTTCTTGGTGCAAGCTATGGAGTCATGAAGTATGGTTTAGCTTCCCAAGGTTGGTTCCATGGTTCTCTATCTCACAAGGTCCCTCAAACCAATGTCTTTGCTCTCAGATCACTGAGCAAAGTGGTTTAGGGATGACAAATGCAAGAACGAGGGATGCTTTTGTTGATTTTAAGATGATATGCATCCTAAGCTATGCACGATCCTATAAATGCAATAAACTAGTTATAAGATGACAAGATTAGTAAACAATATTATCCAATCATGCTATATTAGTCTGTGATTAAGCTAAATGATAAGAAAAAATTTCTAAACATGCATATTTAGATTAATTCCTATTTAAAAGAGAGGCTAAATGATGAGCACAAATGATATATTAAAGCTTAGATGGATTTTAGTATAAGTGTGATGCTAAAGACTTGGATGATGAAAATGGAGGAATGGGAGCTCTATTTATAGAAAAAATAGGGCAATGGATGGTCAGGATTGAAAGAGTTAATCAAGGGCTAAGTTTGAAAGTTGGGAATCCATGTTTGCAATTGGTACCAATGAAATGGTGACAATTGTCAACATAAGGTTGGCTGAGAGGAGATGTAAGAATCATTAAATGGTTGAGAAGACCTCATGGTTACCCTAGTGGTTAAGGGTTAAGGTTAAGCTAGGGTTATCCATTGGATAAAGCTTTTATCCAAAGGATCAATTCTTGTGCAAAGGTTTAAGGATAACCATGGTCAAAGCAATAAATGCTTGATGAGACCTTTGGGTTACATGGAGGTTGAGTTTATGGAAATTCTTTAACCATGCTAAAAGGTTGAGTTAACCATTAATGGTTATGAAGACTTTGGGGACAAATTTGTAAGAGTCCTTCCAAATTTGGGGGTATTCAACAAGTTAGCTTGTTGAATGGATAAAGGCTTTAATGTGTTTAGAAGACTTTACTCCAAATTTGAGAAGTGACCTCCTCAAATTTAGGGAAAGGGGGTAATGAATGGGTTTGGATTAATTATTTAGGATTAGATGGATTCTAGAAGAAATTAAGAAGAGGGTTATGATGCAAGTGGGAGATGTAGGATTTTGTAAGTGGATGAAGGGATAATAGGCTTTAATTGAATAAAATGGATTTAATTCAACTTGGTTGCAATTGGGGAAATTAAATAAATTAGATTTATTCAATTTAGGATAACTATTTTAATTAAATTTGAATTTAATTAAAAAGTGGATAGGGGATTTAATTGAATAAAATGATTTATTCTATTAAAGAGGTATAGTGAATTTAATTGAGTAATTTACTTAATTAAATAGAGGAATGTGGGTTATTCAATTAAATTGGATTTAATTAAATAGAAAAATGAACATAAAATATTTATTTAGGAATATGGTCATTTTTATACGTCTACATTTTGCCCCTATTTGAAGTGGTGTGTGTGCACATGTTATTTCCAAGAAAATGATGTGTCGTTGTGATTTTATGATCAATGTTGTTTTTATGGATTTTCATGTCATGCCCCAGATTTGATGTGTGATGCCCTAGATTTGATAAATGATGGTGATAATACCCCTTCGAGATATGAATCAAAATTTTGGAAAATTTGATTTGATTTGATAACTGTGTTTGCTGTGCAAAATTTTGGATAGGTGGAATGTTTAAATTGATCTATCTCCCGATAATTGATGTGTGTGAGGGTATGAGAGAGACCGTGAGCAAATTACATGCTCATTTCCCTAACCCCAATTTTATTTTACCCTGTAAAAGGGGAAAAGTGTATTGTTTTGTCTCATTTGTGCTTGTTGACCTTGGAGAAAGAGACTTTTGGAGAGAAGACAAAATGCCTATTCCCTATTCTACACATCGATTCGAGCATGTTCGGAGGTATCAGAGGCCTGTTGCATATGGACCACCGGTAAGTCAACCCTTTTGACCCCTTTTTTATTTTTAATTTGATCATTTTTTGTCAGTTTTTTATTTTTGAAATGCGGTTTTCACGTTTTGGCCCATAGGAGTCTTAGTTTAGCGCATAGGGTTGCAATTTAGGGTAGCGTTTGAAAATATTTAGGGTAGCACATGAAGTTTTTAGGTTAGTGCATGAGGGACATAGGGTAGCGCTTAGGGTTAAAAGGGTAGCACATCGAGTAAACCTAGCGCATAGGGTCCACAGGGGGTCGCATGGGCAGGGGGATGTAGCACGTAGATTAGACCTAGCGCATAGGGTTAAATAGGTAGTGCAGACGCGGGATAGGTTAGTGTATGGATCGGGTTTAGCGCTTAGGGTAGATTAGTTGGTGCATGGAGAAAAAAGGGTAGCGCGTAGAGTGAGTCTAGCCCATGGGGTAGATAAGATAGCACGTGGAGAAAACAGGGTAGCGCATAGATTTAGTCTAGCGCATAGCAAAATTTAATTAGCGCATGCAGTAAGTTTTACAAGATGATTTTTGAATGTAGAAAATTACATAGGATAAGGTCAGTTTTGCTTGGGGAGGTGGATTTTTTTATTTTTTTCTGTGTCAGTTGTCATGTTTTTGATAGTTTGTCGAATATGAGTATTGATATAACTTGGTTTGATTTGTGATTTTTCAAGTTATTGATGTAGATATTAATGTGTTTTTTATCAAACCTTGATTTGGTTTGCATTGTTTCAAGTTAATATGTGTGGAGCTTGAATTGTGTTACAAGCTGATATGAATGTGGAACTTGAGTTGTGTTACAAGTTGATATAAGTTGGAAACTTGAATTGTTTTACAAGCTGATATGGGTGGGAAACTTGAATTGTTTTACAAGTTTATGTGATGTGGAGAGTTGAGTTGTTTTACAAGTTTTGATATGGTTTTTGAAAACTTGAGTTGTGTTACAAGTTGATATGGAATGATATGATGTGGAACTTGATTAGATTTGCAAAATGTTTCAAGGTTTTGATGTGATTTTGATTTTGATATCTTTGTTTTGATGAGGAAACTGATATTGGACTTGTGTTGTTTTTTGACATGAGTGATTGGGAGTTGTTCAATCGCATGAGCAGTTCCCCATACCATGGGCATTGATACCACGATTGGTACATGCTGACTTAGATGTTATTGAGAGATGTGGCCTGCCATCTTTATTAGATATGCCTCAGTTTACTGTGAACCGGGGTTTACTCATAGTGCTTGTAGAGAGATGGCATAGTGATACGAACACCTTTCACTTTGCTACCGGTGAGATGACGGTGACTCCTGAGGATTGTTACAGGATATTGCGGATTCTCGTAGTAGGTGCATTATTATCGTATGAGCAGACCGAGGAGGGTGGGACAGAGGCACTGCGATGCATATTTCATGATGAGACAGTGTGTGGATATGAGATCCCTTGGCAGGAGTTCTTGGATCTAGACTATGCGCCTCTTCCATCAGTACTAGCAAGTTTTATAGGTGGATTCCTATGTCCCGATCGTAGGTCGAAGGGATTTTCTGTAGGTTGGGGATTGGTTCTTGAGAAGATGGTGACACAGAGCCACAATTTTGTGTGGGGATCGGCCATGTTAGCTCATTTATACAGGGATTTACATGAGGTGGTATACCTAGGTTACAACAGTTTGTCAGCGGGCGTGACACTCCTCCAGGTATGGTGTTGGGAGCACATTCCAACAGCTAGGCCACTGGTGGATAGAGACAGGCTTGTTGGGTGGGCATATACATATGGATACAGGGGGCTAGTTGTCCAGCGTAAGCTAGGCAAACTTGAGCACTGGAAGAGGGTGTTGGATGACATCGATACGGTCGTCTAGTGACCGTATACAGATTGCGAGGTTTGAGCCGAGGATGGGCTGAAGATGCCTTATGTTTTTATGAGTCAGTTTTTGATAGTGCGGATGCCCTTTGTGATCGAGAGATTTCAGGTTGGTAGAGTTTTGCGGCAGTATGGTCAGTAGTAGGGGATACCATAGGGGACCTACTTATATGCGCGCCAGAGGCAGGATATACCAGATTGGGGCCCAACTATTGATAGTGGAGTGGCTGTAGAGGAGTTTTCATGCTTAGCGGGCTAGATATGGGACTATGCTCCTGAGATACTAGATGCTGGGATGACACATGAGTTCGTTGGTTTGTTTGCAGCTCGTGTTGTGGCCAGGATATCAAATCCTGAGGAGATGCGGCCTACCTTCGATGATGACAAGGATGAGGTAGGGGGAGATGGTGATGAGGGAGATGATGGAGGTGGAGGAGGACGATGAGGGAGAGGATATCGGGGGAGGAGAGGAGATAGAGGAAGAGATTGGGGTGATAGGGGAGTGCGGGTGGAGAGAGCAGTTCGATGAGCTGTGATGGACAAAGGGAGAGGAGGGTTGGCGATCGGAGTAGGGGAGGAGGGGAGAGTGGGAGAGGTGATAGCAGCGGTGCGAGGGACTGATGAGTGGAGATGGCCAGTGCAAAGGAGGAGGACTAATGAGTTACCTCCACTAGCACCAAGGACATGTAGAGGGATAGGGGGTACCCCTTCACAGGTGCCCCTACGGGTCTAGATCCCGATGCATGTGGAAGACGCCCAGATTAGGACTCTACAGTTGACAGTACAGCAGCTGCAAGCACAGCTATTGACACAGCACCGTCAGATTACCCAGCTGACCCTAGAGCACGATACTGAGATAGAGCGACAAGATCGAGCGGAGGAGCTGGTAGGGAGTGTGCAGAGAGCAGCAGCAGGTGGTCTGATGAGGGACATTATGAGAGAGTTGTCCTTGAGAGTCAAGGAGGTGGAGTACTATTGATGTCACTATGAGGACGTGGTGCCCAGGGAGCGCAAAGTGTAGAGCTTTATGCAGTCGAGATCGAGTCTATCACGAGAGACTGGGTCACGGTCAGAGAGCAGAGGCGTGACGGGGCCTTCGAAACAGGATCCTCCTGGAGATCCAGGGGCTGGGACATCAACGGCGAGACCATCCCCCTCAGGAGATAGTCATAATTGAGAGATGATGTCTCTATTGTATTTTGGATCATTGTTTTTGTTGTACAGGGTAGAGACATGACAGATTTTGTACATTTTGATCATTTTTTATATATATATGACACCATTTTCTTTGATCATGTGATGTGTTATGGATGCATGTTCTATATGTTTTTACTTTACTTTATGATGATGCAATGCTTAGATAGATGATATGATGCATGATGTAAATGTATGATGTGAGATGTATCTTGAAAATAAGATGTATGATTTGATATGCTGTGAGATGTATCTTGAAAATGAGATGTATAATTTGATATGCTGTGAGATGTATTATTTGATATGATGTGAGATGTATCTTGAAAATGAGATGTATGATTTGATATGCTGTGAGATGTATCTTGAAAACGAGATGTATGATTTGATATGCTGTGAGATGTATCTTGAAAACGAGATGTATGATTTGATATGTTGTGAGATGTATCTTGAAAATGAGATGAATGATTTGATATGCTGTGAGATGTATCTTGAAAATGAGATGTATGATTTGATATGCAATCAATTGTAAAATGATATGCAACTACTTGTAAAATGATATGCAACTACTGTTGAAATGTGATGATTGATCAGCAAAGTACTGTACACTCAGCACGTATCCTCGTCGAGGTCCGAGGGCAAGGGTTCAGGGGCAATAGCCCCCGAGAAAAGAGAGGATTCGGGGGCAGGAGCCCCCGAGAAAAAAAATTTTGCCGTTTTTCATTGATGAAAACCAACATTGTAATAAAACCCTAAAAAGGCTGACTTTGTTTGTTGCCCTAAAAATGCATGTTATAAGCGACTGAAGGCATTGTATGGTTGATGTACTATTTTTGCTGGATAATAAGAAAGATTGGATGACTATGTATGGTGGACGTAACCCATTCTGGGTGAATCACGTTAAATCTCTGTGTTATTCGTGTCCTGTTTTATTTCTTTATCTTTTGTATTTAAATCTGCATATAATTGTTAGTTCATATTTGCTTTGGATCTGCTTGAAACCCTAATAATTGGTATCAGAGCGAGGTTTTCTGTAAATTGGCAAGACTTTCATATTTGAGTGGGAGCAAATGGAGGATTCCAAATTCAAGGTCAAAAAGTTTAACGGCCAGAATTATCAGTTATGGAAAATGCAGATGGAGAATTACCTATATCAAAAGGATTTGTGGCAGCCGTTGGAAGGAAAGGCAAAGAAAGCGACCACAATGTTAGATGAAGAGTGGGACATTTTAGATAGAAAGGCACTGGGATCCATTCAATTGTGTCTTACACCGTTTGTAACATTCAATATAACAGAAGCAAAAACGATTGTAGATTTGATGGCGACATTGGCTAAGCTATATGAGAAACCCTCGGCTTCGAATAAGGTATTTCTTATGAAGCATTTGTTTAATTTGAAAATGAGTGAGGGAGGATCTGTAGTGGAGCACTTAAATGAATTTAATACAATTACCAGTCAATTGTCTTCGGTAAAAATTACCTTTGCAGAAAAGGTTAGGGCTCTCTTGATTTTATGTTCTTTGCCAGAAAGCTGGAATAGCTTGGTTATGGCTGTGAGTAACTCTGTCTCTGGTAAAAATACTTTGGTATTTGATGATATTGTTGGTGTTATCCTAAGTCACGAGGGAAGTCAAAGAAAGGACACTCTCAATCTAGAGGAAAGAAAGATTGTTGATACTGCGGAAAGCCTGGTCATCTAAAGAAATACTGTTGGTCTAGGAAAAACAAAGAAGGAGACAAAAATGAAAATGACAGTAAGGAAGATAATATTGCAAGTAATACTTTACAAGATGTTTTAATCTTATGTTTGGATAATGTTAATAATTTCTAGGTATAGATTCTGGAGCTTCATTTCATGCTACACCCCATAGAAAATATTTTCTAGATTATGTTCAAGGTGATTTTGGACAGGTATATTTGGGTGATGATGAGCTCTGTCAAATTGTTGGAAAAGGAAAGATAAAGATCAAGTTGCAGAATGGTAATGACTGGTTTGTGTAGGAGGTAAGACATGTTCCTAACTTAAGAAGAAATTTAATTTCTGCAGGGCAACTAGGTAGTGAAGGTTGCATAGTTACCTTCTCAGATAGTATTTGGAAGGTCAGTAAAGGATCATTAGTAGTAGCTAAAGGTGCGAAGGTAGGCACATTATATTTGTGTACTGGTAACACTTACTCTACCTTAGTTGCTACAGATAAAGTTACTGTAGTGACAACAACAATAGATGTTGCAAGAACAGATTCGATAATGTGTCACCATAGGCTTGGGCACTGAGTGAGAAAGGGATGAAAATCCTTCCTCGAAAAATCTATTGCCAGGACTAAAGAAGATTGATTTAGAGTTCTGTGAAAACTGTGTTTATGGCAAACGAAAAAGAGTCAGATTTCTCAAGGTTGGGAAAGAGAAGAAGAGTGAGAAGTTAGAGCTTGTGCATTCTGATGTATGGGGACCAGCTCAGGTATCATCTCTTGGTGGCTCTTGTTATTATGTTATTTTTATTGATGACTCAACCAGAAAAACATGGGTATATTTCCTAAAGCAAAAATCAGATGTTTTTGAAACTTTTAAGAAATGGAAAGCTTTGGTTGAGAATGAGATAGAAAAAAGGTTGAAGTGTCTCAAATTGGATAATGGATGTGAGTATTGTAGCAAGGCATTTGAAGATTACTGCTCCTTAAATGGGATTAGAAAGTAGAAGATAGTTCCAGGAACTCCACAGGAAAATGGTGTGTCAGAGAGAATGAATAGGACTATCATGGAATGCGCGAGGAGCATGAGATTGCATGTTGGATTGCCCTTACATTTTTGGGTAGATGTTGTACATACTGCTATCTATTTGATAAATAGAGGACCTTCAACCCCTTTGGATGGTGGTATTCCAGAGGAGGCATGGATTGGTAAAAAGGTAAATTATTCTTTTCTGAAAACCTTTGGTTGTGAAGCTTTTGTCCATGTTGATAAAGAAAACAGAACCAAGCTTGATGCTAAATCTCAGAAATGTACCTTCATTAGATATGGGATAGATGAATATGGCTATCGGTTATGGGATTTTGAAAACAAGAAAATAATTAGAAGTAGAGATGTTATATTCAATGAGAAGGTTATGTATAAAGAACAGATGCAGGAAAAGAAGCATGAACACGACAAACAAGAATATGTGGTGTTGGATGAGATTCCTGAAAATGAAATGCCACAGGTACCTGATGCTCAGCAACAACAGATTGTCCCAAAAACTCCTACAAGTGTTAGACATTCTACGAGGACAAGTAGACCCCCTAAAAGATTTTCTCCTTCTTTGTATTCTATTTTATTAATGGATTCTGGTGAACCAGAAGAATATGAAGAAGCAATGCAGGTAGATGCCAAACAATAGTGGGAGCTAGGCATGAAAGAGGAGATGGACTCCTTGATGAAAAATAAGACTTGGGACTTAGTCCCTTTACTTGCAGAAAAAAGAGCCTTACCTAACAAATGGGTTTATCGGAGGTCAGAAAAGATATAAGGCCAGACTTGTGGTAAAAGGTTTTGCACATAAAAAGGGTATAGATTATGATGAAATATTTTCTCTAGTTGTAAAAATGACTTCAATTAGAACTGTACTTAGTCTTGTGGCTGCAGATGATTACATCTTGAACAACTAGATGTCAAAATAGCTTTTCTCCATGGAGATTTGGAGGAGGAAATTTACATGTTGCAACCACAAGGATATGAGGTCAAAGGTAAGGAGAACTTGGTGTGCAGGTTGAAGAAAAGTTTGTATGGCCTAAAGCAAGCACCCTGACAATGGTATTTAAAATTTGATAGTTTCATGGCTGAACACGGTTATTATAGATGTCATTCTGATCATTGTGTATATTTCAAGAGATTTGATAATGGCAGTTATATTATCCTATTGCTTTATGTTGATGGCATGCTTGTTGTTGGGTCTAACATGCAACATATAAATGATCTTAAATAGAAATTAGCCAGGTTATTTGCTATGAAGGATTTGGGTGCAGCTAAGCAAATTCTCGGTATGAGGATTACACGAGACAGGAAAAATAGAACCTTGAATTTGTCCCAAAGTGAGTATATAAAAAAGGTGTTGAAAAGATTTAACATGCAGGATGCAAAAGCAGCTAGTACACCTTTGGCTAGTCATTTCAAATTGACTAAGAAGATGTGCCCAAAGGCACAAGAAGAGGTTAATAAAATGTCTAACATCTCGTATTCATCAGTTGTTGGCAGTCTGATGTATGCAATGGTATGCACAAGGCCAGATATTGCACATGCAATGGGAGTTGTGAGCAGGTTTATGAGTAATATGGGTATGGAACATTGGAATGCTGTGAAATGGATTCTTTGGTATTTGAAAGGAACTACTACGAAGGCATTATGTTTCACAGGATCTAATGCTTCTCTGAGTGGATTTGTTGACTCTAATTTGGCGGGTGATATTGATTCACGGAGGAGTACTACAGGGTATGTTTTTACTATAGGGGGAACTACAGTCAGTTGGATTTCTAGGCTGCAAAAGGTTGTTGCACTTTCAACCACTAAAGCTGAGTATGTTGCTGCTACAGAAGCCAGCAAGGAGATGATTTGGTTGCAATATTTTCTGGAGGAATTGGGTCAGACACAAGAGGATAGCCCATTGTATACTGATAGCCAGAGTGCCATTAATCTTGTGAAGAACTTTTCTTTTCATTCAAGGACAAAGCACATTCAGCTCAAGTACCACTTCATCTGGACTGTTTTGGAGGAGGGTCAGTTATAGCTTGAGAAGATTCACACAAGTGAGAATCCTGTCGATATGTTCATGAAGGCAGTTCCACAGGAGAAGTTGATTTCTTCATCAGTTTTTGTTGGTCTTCTTGATTGATAATTGTGGAATTTATACCAGTCGATTCCTAGTGTTTTATCCAGTGGATGCTGCATGTATAGTGGTGTCATGTAGTATCAGTCTCCAAGTGGGAGATTGTTCGGTGTGGAGCCTGATTAGTCTCCAAGTGGGAGATTGTTGAAATGTGGCAACTAATCAGCAAAGTATTGTACACTCAGCATGTATCCTCGCCAAGGTTCGGAGCTGAGCCGAGCCCCAGGCAAGGGTTCGGGGGCAGCAGCCCCCGAGAAAAGTGGGGGTTTGGGGGCGAGAGCCCCCGAGAAAAAAAAAATTTGTCATTTTTCATTGATGAAAATCGACATTGTAATAAAACCCTAAAAAGGCCGACTTTGTTTGTTGCCCTAAAAACGCATGTTATAAGCGGTTGAAGGCATTGTATGGTTGATGTACTGCTTTTGTTGGATAATAAGAAAGATTGGATGACTGTGTATGGTGGACGTAACCCATTCTGGGTGAACCATGTTAAATCTCTGTGTTATCCGTGTCCTGTTTTATTTCTTTATCTTTTGTATTTAAATCTGCATATAATTGTTAGTTCATATTTGCTTCGGATCTGCTTGAAACCCTAACAACTACTTGTTTTTGGAGCATCCTCATTCAACATTTGTCATCTTGATATAACCATATGTTGTTTGCTTTCTTTGTAGGTATCATCATTGAGCATTGATTTGTTTGGGATATGTTGAAAATTTATACAAGTATAATGGTATAATTGAACCATAATGACCTGAGAAAAATTTACACGATGTTTGATTTTGCAAGATAGCACAAGTGTCAAGGTATAATTGAACCAGGACGACCAGAGTGCGGATTGTGTATAAACAGACAAGAGTAAACCATTTGTATGTGTAAAGTGGAACCATGTCTTCAGTGATATTCGTTGTATCACATCTCGAGACAAGTATTTACATAGTATAAATGATTGTCTCACAGACAAAACACTAAGAAAATATTGGAGTTTCCCAATGATCTCTAGCTTGGAAGCATTATTGAGAAAATGTAGAGAATCCAATAATTTAAAAGGTTTAAATGCAAAAATAGTCAAGACTTTATGCAATAATGCAACATTTAGTACTTCAGAAAATCATCCATCGTAGTGTTTTTTTGTGATTCTTGTTTTAGTGATTCAATGTTTTGTTCTACGATGGAGTAAGTTTTTGGTTGCTGGATGTGGTGTTTCTGAGTTTTGCAAATAGTCTTGATGTTTTGAATATGCTGCAAGTTTTGACGATTATTGCCCCTAGCTAAGTGTGTCTCATGATGTGGATATGCACAGTGATTACCAAGCCATGGTGAGATGTGGTGAGAGGATATATGGATAAACCAGGATAGTGACTACGCTAAGTATGTCCTGAATGGATATTTGCTAAGTGTCGGGCGATGGCCGATAGTTCTCTACTGCAGGGATATAGATATAGATAAAGGAGTTGTCCTCTCACAATGGCGCTTGTTACCAAGTTTTCACCAATTGCTTTTATTGTACCTTTTTATTTGCTTTTTCTTGATTTTTTGATTTTTTTGTTTTTGACTTTTTCCGTGCATTAGACTATTCAAGTGTAGTATTTCTTCAGATGAATTTTGTTAGTTGGTTCGTCGAGCACATCTCCTTCTGAAGTTGTAAGCTAATAAGCACCTGATCCATAGATTGATATGATGACATAAGGACCCAACCAGTTAGGTTCAAATTTCCCTTTCTTTTCTCAATCTTTCTGATTTCTTGGATTTTCTTTGAGGACTAGATCACCAACTTTGAAGTTGTGAGGGATGACCTTGTGATTGTAGCTTCTGCACATGCATTTCTGATATGCTTTGAGATGAGTGTAAGCATGCTGACGTCTTTCATCTAATAGTTCCAGTTCTTGCAGTCGATTGACTCGATACTCTTCATCTAGAATTAAGCCTTTTAGAGAGACTCTGAGAGATGGAATTTCTACCTCCAGCGGTAAAATAGCTTTTGATCCATAGACCAATGAGAAAGGTGTTGCTCTTGTAGGTTTACGGATGCTATTTCTATATGCCCAAAGTGTTGGATTGAGTTGTACATGCCAATTTTTTCCTACATCATTTACTGTTTTCTTTAGGATTTTCAGTATTGTCTTGTTGGATGCTTCTGCCTGACCATTCCCCTGGGGGTAGTATGGCGTAGAGAACCGATGTTGTATTTTAAATTGTTCACATAGTTCTCAGACATCTTGGTTTTTGAACGGTCATCCATTATCGATGATGATGGAACTTGGAATACCATATCTGCAGATCAAATAGTTCAGGATAAAAGACGCAATTTGTTTTCCAGTTACTGTGGTCATGGGGACTACTTCTATCCACTTGGTAAAGTATTATGTTGCAGTTATAATGAACTTGTGTCCATTTGAAGATGAAGGATGAATTTTGCTGACCAAGTCTAGTCCCCACTGACAAAAGGGCCGGGATGTTGTAAATGGCTGCAGTTCCTGTGTTGGTGCATGTATCAGATTGCCATGGATCTGGCACTTAGGACACTTCTTGGCAAAGCGGTAAGAATCTTTTTCCATTGTAGGCCAGTAGTATCCCATCATTAGAAGCTTTTTAGCAAGAGTAGTCCCACTTGAATGTGTGCCACAAATACCTTTGTGAAGCTCGTGTAAAGCGGAATTAGATTCATTATGATCAAGGCAACGAAGAAGAGTACCGTCTAGACCTTGACGATACAAAGTATCAGCGGTAAGGGTATAATAGGCAGCTTGTCGGATAAAATTACATTTTTGGTTACGGGATTGGTCAATGGGTAGGATGTTGCTCTTTAGATAATCATATATGGGTCCATATAAAGGGGAATCTGAACCAGTTAAGGCATAGATAACATGGGATTCAGAGTGGTCATAGGCTGGGGAGAACAGTTGCTCTACCAAAAACTCGTAATGACTTTGTTTCTTTGGAATTTGTAGTAATGAAGCGATAGTAGCCATGGCATCGGCTGCTTTGTTGTTCAACCTTGGTATTTGCTCAAAGGTGATGTGTACAAAATACCGTTTGAACTCATCCACCATTCACTTGTAGGGTAGTAGCTTGTCATCCTTTGTCTGATAGTCATTGTTGATTTGATTGACAACTAGTTGGGAATCTCCATAGACCATTAACTATGTGATTTTCCATTCCACAGCCATTTTGATGCCTATAACCAATGCCTCATATTCAGCCACATTATTTGTGCATGGGAACATAAGCTGATATGATCTTGGTATAGTGTGTCCTTTAGGAGTGATAAATAGAATGCTAGCACCTGAACCATGTTGTGTGTAGGATCCATCAAAGTATAGGGTCCATTGTGTGGTAGAAATAGTAAGAACGTCCATGTCCGGAAATTCAATCTTCGTAGCTTGTTTTCCTGGTAGCGGTGCTTCAGCTAGTTGATCTGCAATTGCTTGTCCTTTGATAGCTCTTCGTTCTATGTAGTGGATGTCAAATTCACTAAGAATCATGACCCATTTAGCCAATCGGCCTGTAAGAGCTGCCTTGCTGAGTAGATATTTGAGAGGATCAATTTTTTCCACTAGCTTAATTGTGTGTGCTAGCATATAATGTCGAAACTTTTGAGATGCGAAGACTACTATTAGACAAGCCTTCTCAATGAATGTATAGTTGAGTTCATACCCATTCAATGTCCTGCTAATGTAGTATATGGCTCGTTCCTTTCCTTGTTGATCTTCTTGTGCCAATAGTGCCCCTAGTGATATATCTATTGTTGAAAAGTATAGAATAAGGGGCTTTCTTGCTACTGGTGGTACTAGAACTGGTGGGTTCATCAGATACTGTTTGATTTGATAAAAAGATTATGCACACTTTGCCTCCCATCTGAAAGGTACATTCTTATGGAGCAAATGATTGAATTGTAGACTTTTATCAGCTAGTTGAGCAATGAATCGCCTAATTGATTAGAGTCGTCCTTGTAGAGATCTGAGCTGACTGATATTCTTTGGTGGTGGCATCTCCATAATGGATTGTACCTTTGTTGGATCCACTTCAATACCTTTAGCTAAGACAATGTAGCCTAGTAACTTGCCTGATGTAACTCCAAAGACACACTTCTTAGGGTTGAGTCTGACTTGGAATTTCTTCAATCGATCAAAGATCTTTGTTAGGATGCCGAGGTGTTCTGCTCTGGTGAAGGATTTAGCTAGTAAATCATCCACATAGTCTTCCATGAAGGTATGCATCATGTCATGAAAGATTGTTGTCATTGCTCATTGATAAGTATCTCCTGCATTCTTTAAGCCAAAAGGCATAACGTTCCAATAGTACATTCCCCAAGGATAGGTGAATGTTGTTTTATCTTGATCCTCTAGGGCTATTTTTATTTGATTATAGCCTGAAAAACTGTCCATTAGTGAGAGCATTGCATGGCCCACTGTGAGGTCTACAATTATGTCTATACTGGGTAAAGGAAAGTCATCCTTTGGACAAGCTTTGTTGACATCTCTGAAATCAGTGCAGATCCTGATACTGCCGTCTGGTTTTGATACTGGCACTATGTTGGAAATCCATTCTGCATAGTCGATGGGTCGAATGAATCCAACATCTAATAGTTTCTTCAGTTCAGCCTTGACCATGAGTGCCACCTGTGGATTCATCTTTTGTAGTTTTTGCTTGACTGGCTTAACTCCTGGAGAGATGGACAAGTGATGCATGATCAAATGTGGATCAATTTCAGGCATATTCGCATATGACCAAGCAAAGTTAATTTGCTTTTCTTTAAAAAAGATGAGAAATGTTGATCTTTCCTCCTCTGTCAGAGATTCTGACAGGTGTATGTTTTTGGCTGCTTTTGTATTACCAATGTTGATTGATTGAGTGGGCTCAATCAATATGGGTGATCGCTCATGAAAATGTTCAGGAAGAGTGTCAAGTCTCCCATCCTTAGGTGCCTTAAAAAGGCTTTCACCCTCAGATCCATCCTTTATTTTTACTTTTTTGTGATCTAGAGCTGCCATTGACTGGTTTTCAGCATTAGATCTTTTATTTGGTTCATTTTTGTGACTGAGAGACTTGGCACTCCCTGGTTGGCAGACATCGTTACTTTGTTCACTGGTATAGCCTGTTTCTGGGTTAATGGTACATAGGTAGTGGATGATAGATTCATTGCCTGGGAAAATTGGTATACCATGTATTTCGGGTTCGTCCCAGTCAATGAGGTTGGGAAAGACAAGTGGTAAGGAATCGTTTGGCGGATCAAGTTCTGCCATTGTAAGTGTTAAGACAGAGGTTTCATCGTGATTGGTTTTGGTTTTAAAGAAGTCAAGGATTTTGTCGAGGTCTTCGATGGCATCATCCTCCATATAGGCTTGTTCATAATGTTTATGTTCGCTTTCCTTGGCATTATAAATATTCTGCGGTCCAAATTTAGGTAGTCCATCTTCTGCATTATGCTCTTCTTGAGAAAGGGATATGGAGCTAGTATTGTCAGTGGTATCTCCAGTAGCGTTTGAGCAGCTACCCCATTCATATTCATTGGAATCAGTCTCTGAGTTATCATCCCAGATTTTATCAGTGTTGTAAATAGGTATGTTGTATGGTGAAAATAGATCTTTGATGATGGATACCAGTTTGATAGTGTTTGTTGATTCTATGTCGGATCCTGCTTCTACCTTTTGTATTTGTTAATAGACTGTGCCTCCTTGGGGAGGAATAATGGTATTAGGAGATGATTCTGTTTGTTTTTGAGATATTGGTGTTTGAATATGAGCTACTGCTGCAGATATGGCCTTCTTATGAATGAGGAGCTTTTCCTGATGTTGCTTCTATTCTTGGTGTTCACGTGCCTTGCGGATTGTTTCTGCTGACTCAAATAGTGCTTCATGCCAAGGTTCTTCTTTGTACTTCTTTGCTTTCCATTGAGGTTTTGGAGTTATGCGTGGTATCTTTCTTAATAGGAAAGTGAGTTTATAGCCTAATCCTGTTTTGTCTCTACTGAGCTATGAAGGAAGGTCTATTGGTTCAGTGACTCCTTTGCATTTTCCAATAGGTCCTTTACCATCATATCCCATTTGTTGCATGATTAAGTAGCCCTTTCCATATAGGTGTGTTGGTAGAACTATGTCCAAAGCAGCTGCTCTATTATCTTCTTCCTCATCTTTGTATAACCAGCTAAGAATGTCCTTTTCTTTTGATTCATGTGCTAGAGTGCCTAGTTGGATGAAGGTACCATCAAATTTGGTGATGGGATGAGTTACTTGATGTGTTGTTGTTGTGGGTAATCCATGAGATCTGGGTGATGTTGGTAAGCTGGCCAAACACATGGGTTCCAAAGAGTATTCTCCCATACCTTGTTCTCTGATTTTCATTTTCTACTTGAAATCTCCAGGTAACGATTCAGGCTTTGCCTTCTGTAGATCTGTTGTTGAGGATCTCTATTTTTCCCTATTATGGGGAACCAAACTGTCCTAGGCTGCCCCCATTGCATTACAATGTTGAAATGGATTGTGATCAGCAGATATAGAGACCTGTTGTCTGTTCTAGGGAAATTTGACACACTGGTGATACGTAGAAGGTACTGCTTGCATTTCATGTATCCAGGGTTGACCTAATTAAATATTGTATGTGAGGTCTATGTCTAAGACCTGACACATAGTATCCTTTTGCACTGGTCCAACTTGAATGGGTAAAATCATAGTTCCTTTAGATGACCTTTCCTCATCATCATATGCCTTTATGGTAATCTTTTTACATGGATCAATAGACTCCTCTGAGAAGCCTAATGCACGGATAAGTTTTAAGGTACATATATTAAGTCGAGCTCCTCCATCTATCAATACTCTTTTTACTCGGTGTTTATAAACGATGACTTAAGGAAGTATTATCATGCTCTGAGAAGGTGAGATTATGAGGCCCTATCATATGAGCGACCATGGCTTGGAATTTGTTAGCATCTAGATCTTGAGGTACATTGGTTTCCAACAGCGCTTGTTCCAATATGTCTTTGTGTTTTGGCGACAGTTTCAGCAATTCTAGTATAGATATTTGAGCAGGAGTTTTGCGTAGTTGGCTGACTAAATCATATTGGATTTTTGGTGTAGTGGTTGTCAGCGATGTATGTCCCTTCAAGACATATTTCTGAGCTCTAGTTATTACATTGATAGATTCATGATTATGTTGGTCTCGGATTGTGATGACATTTACATGATGGTCTTCAGCTGATATGTGATTGATGGTGTTATTGTAGATGTGATTGATACGAGATCCACATGTATCATTTGAGGTTGAAGCTCCATCTTTGCTGTAGTTTGGAAGAGGATTTTTAAAGGCTCTGTGGTCACCATTTGTTTTGAGATCATCCACCGTTAAATCACCTAGATCAATCATGTCCTGAACAATGTTTTTCAATCTCATGCAATCATTCGTTCGATGACCTTTGTTGCGATGAAAATCACAAAAGTGTGAGTCATTCCACCAAGGTGGTTTGAATTGGGGTTCATAGTTGTTGATTGCGGGCAAAGAGATAATCTTGTTTGCTAGGAGTTCTCTGAATGCTGACTCTAGTGATTGTCCCAGTGGTGTGAAGACACGTTTTTGGAAATTGTTGGTGTCGTCTCGCGAATTGTTATTAGGTCCTTGATTCATGGTTTTGTTTTGAGTATTGTTGGTGTTGTTTGTGTTGGGTTGACCTTGATTGGTATTTGGTGTGTATGTATTAGCATCTGGGTTAGCACCTTTAGGAATTTTTGTAGCTCGAGGATTTCCTGACAATGCGAGCACTGGCTATTTAGATTTTGGATCATGTGATTCATTACCGCCTTCATTTTTGTTTCGAGTCCAGAATCTAGATTTGTCTAAGTTGTTGTTGTTTTGGTTATTGTAGTTTGATGAACTTGTTCCTTCTTTGAAGAATTTGAGCGTTCCCTTTTTGACACATGCCTCTTCTACTTGAATGTTGTTTTCAATCAATTTAGCGAAAGACGGTATGCATTGGAGTTTGAGCCTGTAAATCATCTCACCATTCAAGTTGTCGATGAAAATTTCCATTTTCTCCTTTTCAGAAATGTCTATAGGATATCGTGAAACCATACGTCGCCAACGTTGAAGGAGTATCATAAATGTTTCATTATTTTTCTATTTGGTGTTGCAGACGTCTAGCATGGTTATGTCATGTTGAATGTTATAGGAATATAGTGTTATGAATTTGTTGACCAATTCATCAAATGATTTGACAGGAGGTGTGATTTTGGATAACCATTCCATTGTTTGTCCTCCCAAGCTTCTTGGGAATAACCTCATCAGATAGGTGTCATCATGAGCAAATTCAAGACTCATGGTATAGAATTCTCTGACATGATCATGGGGATCACTTTTTCCATCGTACTTGTCAAATTTAGGTACGTCTGAGTTTGGAGGAAAAGAGATCATGTGCAATCTTCTGTCAAAGGGATAAGGACAAATTTTGTTTAATGAGTACCGCAATGTCGTCCCTTGTTGCATGTCTTGCATTTGTCATTGTAACATTTGTATTTGTTGAGTAAGGGCAACCAAAGGTGCATTGTTTTGTCGAGGGAAGAGTTCTTCCCTTGCATTAATCATGGGTTGAAATGGTGTATGGAACGGTATGTTTTGCTCGGGGATGTGTTGCTCAGGAATATTTTGCCCTGGTGTATGTTGTTCCGGTATGTTTTGTTTAGGAATATCATGTTCAACATCACGTGCTCCCCCTTCTCATTGTCGTTCTTGATATTCGTAATGTTGAGGTCTCGTTCTAAACACGTCTGCATCAAAGTCTTCAGGGAGTTTGACTCCTTTGCTTGTGAGCATGAACAAGTATTTTTCCTTGTCAATTTCCATGAGTCTTTCCACAAGTTTTTGGAATGAAGCACTTTCTTGGCATTCCTGAAGAAGTTCTTCAGAAATTTAAGTATCCTCTAGATGTGGACCTTCAAAAGGATTTGATAACCTTCGATTCATACTGGATTCTGCTTGAGCCTCGCTTTATTTGTTTTGTTGAGAGCGAGTAACAGGCATTTTAGTAAAAGCTTTATGTGACAAAGGGGACAAAATCCTCTTCAATATGTTGTTCTGGGGTTGGTGGTTCAAATCGGGGTGTGTTGTAAGTGATGCACTCGTCGGGAAAGAATGTCGGATTGATCTTTCCCCCACGGTTTATATCCTGTTCTGGATATAAAGTTTGATGTGATGAAGGAATGTTCGATGAGATTTGAAGAGTTGACGATCGATGTATAAAAATTTGTTTCTTTTGACAAATTTGGAAAAACTTGGTTGTTGTTTCTTCAACGTGGTGTTACGATAAATATTCTTTCTTCTCAGAATATGGAGATTAGTCATGCACAAATGATCAATGGTTTCATTTGAATTGTTTTGGATTCAGTTGATCTTGCTTTGAAAATTCAAGTTTTACTTTATCAAAGTGAAGGTTTAGATGCCCCTTCATGACAAAGCATGTCAAATGATATGGAAACTTGATATGACAACCTGAGGTTTTAAACAAGTGTTTTTTTTTTGAAATAAAATCCACAAGGTGATAAAGGACCTATTTGTCACTTGCGATGATATTTCCTGATTTTGTTACGATAGATATATTTTATCGGGCAACCAATTTTGGATTTTTACAACTTTTGTTTGACACAAATTTTGCTCAAGAAATAGTTTTTAAAGCTCTATTTTCGATACTCTATTTTGATGAAAAACGATGTTGATGAAAAGAGGTTTCCAAAAATGTCTTCTAAGTTTTCAAAATTCTTCACTGTTTTGCCCCCTGTTTTTCTGGGTTTGGTCACGTGCTAAAACAGAGACAGGATGCGCTACAGAAATTTCTTCATGCACTAAGAAAAAGACCACACGCGCTAAGTTGCCCCCGGCCATGTGCTAACTGTTTTAGACTGCTAAAATTTGTTTTATGTTTTGTTCAAAAAGTTATGCGCTAATATGGGCCTACTACGCGCTAACTGTTAAACTTTATGCGCTATTGTTTGACTCCTACGCGCTAAGCTGATGCTTCAACGCGCTAGGCTATTTTTCGAATGCGCTAACTATTTAATGTTGTTTTGGAATTTTGGTAGAACACTACTGTTTCAACCGGACGTGCTAACTAGATGCTTTGATGCGCTAACAAATGTACCACACATGCTAAGAAGTTGCTCTCACGCACTAAACTGTCCTGATATTTTCCTTTGGTTGGTTTTTGCAATTTTTGGATTTTTGTTATGATTTTTTCAGTTGTGATGGATGATTTTCTGAAGTAGTAAATGCAAACATAGCACCAAAGAGACAACTATTTTGCTTAATCTAACAAAAAGTGTATGTTCTGCGAGGATGTGTTCAAATCTCCAATGTTTTAACAAGTTTGGATACAAATAATACATTGCAAGAAGACTTTTTATTCAAAGGTCTTAAGTAACATCATAGCCCACTAGTCTCGATAATCCATCAGCTCAAACAGCCATGTCACCCCCTAGAGGGCGCCTGTTTTTTTGTCTTTTGCCAAAATTAACTCAAAGTGAATTGCTTCACAATTGAGTAGTTATCTTGGGAGATATATGGTGAGCGATCTTGGGGGCGGATTCTTCCCCACCCTTGCACTATGATATTACAAATGTCTGGTTACTGACTCGGCTCAAGGTTTCTATTTCTATGGTTCATAATCAGGCTTCCTGTTCAGCCGTCAGTGATAAACTCCCTCAGGAGGCTTCCCAACCTTTAGAACAAAGGCTTTACGTATCTCAAGGATACTGGGGGAAGGCTAATTGCTGCGCGTAACCGTTGCAAAGGACTTTCATCACTTTTCACTTTTGATTATAGTGGGTTGGAACACTTGGCGTCAAAGTCATTTCCCATTTAGGTCGTTCCCTTCACACCGGCTATAAATGGCTTTAAGAGTTGATTCCAACTCCTCGGGAAGGCAAGCCTGCTAAAGGATTTATTGCTTGAAGTAAAGAAAGCTTTAAGAGTGGTCTAGATTTTTGATCACCCAGTTAAGGGGAGAGCATATTCCTTCCACTTTCGAGACAAGGTAAACAAGTTGTTCTTTTTAGCCTTCAAGACAATGATTTGCTAACTTCTATATGGACATGTTGCTCCTCGAAAACATGGTGTTCTTTTTAACTTTTCAAGGCAATGATTTTCGGATTTATTGAAAATAAATGGTCAACAAAGTAAATCCGATGTTTCACCAACAAAGTAAATCACTTCGAAAGGGGAAGATCTTCCCTCTTTAAGTTTGTAAATGACCTTTGGACTTTGTGTGATTCTTTACTTTGCCAAAATTAAAGATGGATCCTTTTATACACCAAAGGATGGTGAAATTCTTTTTAAGCCTTTTGATTTGCAAATTTGTTCTCCTAGAAAAGCAAAAATGATGGTTTTTGTTGTTCCTTTTAAAGCCCAAAACAAAGTGAGTTCAATTTTATCTTTTAAACAAGAAATTAAAAGAATTCAAATTTTTAACTAACTTGGCTAAGTTAGTAAAAAAATGCAAACTATTTTAAATCCTAATTAACAAAAGATCTCCCAAACCTGCAAGAAACTGTCAGTAATCCTGCAAAAACAATAAGTAAAGTAGTTAGAAAAACACTGGCTTTGTGGACTTCTACAAGTCTAAAACTGATTTTTGTTATAAAGTAAATTTTGTTCTCTGTCTGTGATGCGCTACAGGACAAACTGTACGCGCTACAGAATGGGTGAAATGCGCTATCAAACAGACCCGATGCACTAAGCTATTTTCTGAAAGCGCAAAGTTGTTTTCCAGATGCGCCACGCTATTTTTCTCCCACGCCGAGACCTACAGGAAAATATTAGAAATATAATGCGCTAAGGGAAAGACTTTATGCGCTACAAGATGCAACGCTAGACTGTTAGCCAGATGCGCTAGGGAATGTTTCCCATGCGCTGATTCTTGTTTCCCGTGGACTTGCAAAAGTGGCTAAATTCAAAAACCGGTTTGATATATGGGGTGATGCCCCACGGTGGGTGCCAGAAATGTATGCAGGAAAAGCAAGTCGATAGAACTCAAAATGTAGGGAGCCATGCTCACACACCCACGGGATTTCTTGGTGCAAGCTATGGAGTCATGAACTATGGCTCAGCTTCCCAAAGTTGGTTCCATGGTTCTCTATCTCACAAGGTCCCTCAAACCAATGTCTTTTCTCTCAGATCACTGAGCAAAGTGGTTTAGGGATGACAAATGCAAGATTGAGGGATGTTTTTGTTGATTTTAAGATGAGATGCATCCTAATCTATGCATGATCCTATGAATGCAATAAACTAGTTATAAGATGACAAGATTAGTAAACAAGACTATCCAAGCATGCTATATTAGTCTATGATTAAGCTAAATGATAAGGAAAATATTCTAAACATGCATATTTAGATTAATTCCTATTTAAAAGAGAGGCTAAATGATGAGCACAAATGATATATTAAAGCTTAGATGGATTTTAGTATAAGTGTGATGCTAAAGACTTGGATGATGAAAATGGAGGAATGGGAGCTCTATTTATAGTAAAAATAGGGCAATGGATGGTCAAGATTGAAAGAGTTAATCAAGGGCTAAGTTTGAAAGTTGGAAATCCATGTTTGCAATTGGTACCAATGAAATGGTGACAATTGTCAACATAAGGTTGGCTGAGAGGAGAGGTAAGAAGCATTAAATACTTGAGAAGACCTCATGGTTACCCTAGTGGTTAAGGGTTAAGGTTAAGCTAGGGTTATCCATTGGATAAAGCTTTTATCCAAAGGATAACCATGGTCAAAGCAATAAATGCTTGATGAGACCTTTGGGTTACATGGAGGTTGAGTTTATGGAAATTCTTTAACCATGCTAAAAGGTTGAGTTAACCATTAATGGTTATGAAGACTTTGGGGATAAATTTGTAAGAGTCCTTCCAAATTTGGGGGTATTCAACAAGTTAGATTGTTGAATGGATAAAGGCTTTAATGCTTTTAGAAGACTTTACTCCAAATTTGAGAAGTGACCTCCTCAAATTTAGGGAAAGGGGATAATGAATGGGTTTGGGTTAATTATTTAGGATTAGATGGATTCTAGAAGAAATTAGGAAGAGGGTTAGGATGCAAGTGGGAGATGTAGGATTTTGTAAGTGGATGAAGGGATAATAGGCTTTAATTGAATAAAATGGATTTAATTCAATTTGGTTGCAATTGGGGAAATTAAATAAATTAGATTTATTCAATTTAGGATAACTATTTTAATTAAATTTGAAATTAATTAAAAAGTGGATAGGGGATTTAATTGAATAAAATGATTTATTCTATTAAAGAGGTATAGTGAATTTAATTGAGTAATTTACTTAATTAAATAGAGGAATGTGGGTTATTCAATTAAATTGGATTTAATTAAATAGAGAAATGAACATAAAATATTTATTTAGGAATATGGTCTTTTTTATACGTCTACAATAACTTTCAATCATGGCCCTTGATAAGATTATCCAATTCTGACCATTCATTGTCCTGTTTTTCTTATAAATAGAGCTCTCATTCCTCCATTTTGATATCCAAGTCTTTAGTATCAAACTTATAGACATTTTACTAAGCATCTAATCTAAATAATTTTAATTAGCATTTAGCCTCTCTTTGATAGAAATAATCTTCATAGCATCTTAAATAAGCATTTGCATTCTCACATAATAATCATGGTAGACTAGTATAGCATGTTAGGATAGTTTTGTTACTAATCCTTTCATCTTATTATCATATCCTTGCTAGTTTAAATCATGTTAGATTTAGTAGCATGCATAACTAGGAATGCATCCATGCTAGATTGATCAATATCCCTCATTTTCATGATTGTCATCCCTAAGTCACTTTGCTCAGTGATCTAAGAGCAAAGCCATTGGCTTGAGGGGTATTGTGAGATAGAGAACAATGGAACATCCCTTGGGAAGTTGAGCTATTCAATATAACTCCATAACTTGCACCAAGAGTCCCATTAGTGTGTGGACTAGTTTTGAAATCACATTTTTCATTTCAACCCCCCACTTTTCCCGCACACATTTCTGGTGCCCACCGTGGGGCATAACCTCATTTATAACATAATTTTTGATACATGGATAACATTGTAGGTACGCGAAAAACCTAAATTAGCGCGTTGGTACCACTCTTTAGTGCATTCGAGTTGTTTGTCAATGCATCCTAATTACTATTTAACACGTAAAACCCAAAACTTAGTGCATTCCACAGTCATCTTAGCGCATAACATTTATGTTGATTCCTGATAGCCTCGGTGCATTAAAGCATCAGTTCAGTGCATCCAAGCAACAACTTAGCGTATCTAGTTTGTTTGTCAATGCATCAATTCCTTTTTGTAGCGCACTCAGGGAGAACTTTAGCACATAGGGTTGACACAACAAAAGAAAGATTTTTGTAACAAATGAATATCATTTTAGGCTTGTAGAAGCCCACCTTCTATTTCAACTTTTCACTAACTTCTTTTTTTGCAGGTTTTAACCGTTTCTTGCAGGTTGAAGGAGTTAGAATTAGAAATTTTGATTTTGCTAAGCTTTTTTAAAATTGGATAAAAAGAACACATCTTTATTTTGGGCTTAAAATTAATTAAATCTTTCTTTTGGGATTAAAATTAATCAAATCTTTCCTTTGGGCTTAAAATTAATCAATCTTTGCAAGGTAAAAAGAACAACAAAAATATCATTTTCTTGCTTTCTTAGGGAGAAAACATTTTGTTTTGGGAAGCTCTAAAAAGAACAAGACAACATTTATTTCTTGCAAAGTTTAAAACAAACCTCACCATCCTTTAGTGTTTAAAAGGATCCATTTTTCTTTGTGCAAGTAAAAGAACCCCACTTTCAAAATTTTAAGCAAAAAGAGGGAAATATTTCCCCTCTCAAATTTACATTTTGTTGACCCAATATCTCAAATTTTCTTTGTCGACTAGGACTTCTTTACTTAGATAGAAAATCACTGATTTGAAGGTTAAAAGGAACACCATTCTTTTTTGGAGAAACATCTCCAAATAGACTTTAGCAAATCACTGAATTGAAAGGATAAAAAGAACCACTTGATTGTTTTGTCTCGAAAGTGGAAGGTATATGCTCTCCCCTTAACTGGGTGACCAAAAAGCCAAACCACTCTTATGTTTTATGTGTTTCAAGTACTTAAAACCTTTAGCAGGCCTACCCTCTTGAGTTGCTCTTAGAGTGCCATTTAAATGGTCGGTGAGAGGGGAAACAACCTAAGTGGGAAACGGCTTTATCGCCAAGTGTTCCAACCCACTATAATCAAAAGTGGAGGTTGATGAAAGTCCCTTCAATGATTTTACTCAGCGTTTAGCCTTCCCCCAGTATCTTTACGATATGTAAAGCCTTTGTTCTAAAGGTTGGGAAGCTTCCCAAGGGAGTTTATCACTGAAGACCAAACAGGAAGCTTGATTATGAACTTTAGCAATAGAAACCTTGAGCCAAGTCAGTATCCAAACATTGGCAATATTATAGTGCAAGGGTGGGGAAGAATCTACCCCCAAGATTACTCACCATATATCTCCCAAGATAATTACTCAATTGTGAAGCAATTCACTTTGAGTTAATTTCTGGCAAAAGGCAAAAAAATTTGCGCCCTCTAGGGGGTGACATGGTTGTTTGAGCTAACGAAGTATCGAGACTAATGGGCTATGATATTGTTGATGACCCTTGAATAAAGAGTCTATCTGATTTGTATTCTTTGTATCCAAATCTGTGAAAACATTGGGGATTTGAACACATCCTTGCAGAACATACACTATCTGTTAGCATAAGCAAAATTGGTTGTCTCTTTCATGCTGTGTTTTCAATTTATATTTTCAAAAAATCATCCATCAAAAATCAAACAAGTGTTAAAAATTACCAAAAGACAAAAAATAGAGCAATCAGGATAGTTTAGCGCATAAGAGCAACTTATTAGCGCATTGGAAGCATTATCTAGCGCGTACCAGTGAAACCTTAGCGTTTTTATCCATCAAGTTAGCGCATAACACTTATCTTCCTGATAAATATTTCACTAGTGCTTATGGATACCATATTAGCGCTTTCAAGCATCAATCTAGCGCATTGGGGGCAAACCTTAGCGCCTTGAGTCTCAACTTTAGCGCGTAATCAGGACATATTAGCTCATAACCCATCTAGAGCAGTCAAAATCAAACAATCTAAATTAGCGTGTAGCAGAGGTAGCTTAGGGCATCGGGGTCATTTTGTAGCGCATCTGGATTATTCTTTAGTGCATCTAGTCTCTGGCTTAGCGCATGGTCAAAACTAGGAAAAACAGCAAATCAAGCCCTTTTTGGGAAAATTTTATCAAACTTCCTGAGTACCCTTTTAGGTCCAATATCAAACACGGTCATCAGAAATCAAATCCAAAACACCAGAGAAATCATTTCCAAATCAAACAAGTCAGTCTTAGAACAACAATTGTAAAAATCCAAAACTAGCTAGCGATAAAGCTTTATCTTATCAAAATCAGGTAGTACCATCACATTGATCAAAAGGTCTACCATCTAAATAGATTCTATCAAAAAATCATACCTATATTTTAAAACTTAAATTGTCAAATCGAGTCTCCATATCAGGAAACTCTTATCCATATCATTTGATGCACTTTGTCGTGGAGGCGAATCTAAACCTTTACTCGATAAGGTAGGCTTAAGTTTTCAAACAAAGTATCTCAATCCAAACAAATCAAAGGAAACCATTGATCACTCATGTATGACCACTCATATTTTGAGAAGAAAAATTCTTCATCACAAAACTAAGTTGAAGAAACGACAACCTAGTTCCAAAACACTTGCCAAACAAAGCAAATTTCTCTACATAAATCGTCAACTTTTCAAATCACATAGCACCTTTCTTTGTCATATGTGGTTGTATCTTCAAGACAAGTCAAACGAATTTGATGAAGAACCATTAAAAAGTAGAGCCTTCTGCCAAAAATCAACATTCAGTCAATGCTTGAATTGTGGAAGAAATATCAACCCCGCTTTCTTCCCAGAGGTCTGCATCACTTATAACATAGCTCAATTTGAACCACCAACCCCCGAACAACGAGAAGAAGAGGAGTTTGTTCCTTTTGTCATGGAAAGTTTCTACGAGATGCCCATTGTCACTTCCTCTCAACGAAACAAGCAAAGCGAACCACAACCAGAGTCCAGTATGGGTCGAAGATTATCAAACCCGTTCGATTATACCGATCTAGGGGAAACATTGGGGAGCTTATTCAAGAATGTCAAGAAAGCCCCTCATTCCAAAAACTTATGGAAAGACTCATAGAAGCTGACAAAGAAAAATACATGCTCATGCTAGCAAGCAAAGGAGTTAGGCTTCCTGAAGACTTCGATATTGAAATCTTTAGAACAAGGTCTCAAAATTATGCTTATCAAGAACAACATAGAGAAGAGGAAACATGTGACCTTGAAAACATACCTGAACAACATAACATACCTAAACACACCTATGCCCGAACTAGGGATAATGAAAGAGAAGAAGTTTTCCCTCGGCAAATAAATGGGCCCATGGTTGCTCTTACACAACAAATTCAAATGTTGCAAAGACAAATGCAGGACATGCAACAGGGGACCACAGTATGATACTCCTTAAATGAAATTTGTCCTTACCCCTTTGACAGGAGATTAAACATGATACCTTTTCCCCTGAATTCAGATATACCCAAATATGATAAATATGATGGTAAGAGTGATCCCTACGATCATGTTTGGTAGTTTTGTACCATGAGCCTTGAATTTGCTCATGATGACACTTATTTGATGAGGCTATTCCCAAGAAGTTTGAGAGGGCAAACAATGGAGTGGTTGTCTAAACTTACACCTCCCATCAAATCCTTTGATGAGTTGGTAAATAAATTTATCACACAATACTCCTACAATATTCAACACGCAATCACCATGTTGGATGTATGTAATACCAAACAGAAAAACAATGAAACATTCATGGTGTTTCTTCAACGTTGGAGATGGATAGTTTCGAGATATCCTTGAGATGTGCCTGAAAAAAGAAAAGATGGAAATCTTTATCGACAATCTGAATAGTGAGATGAGTTATCTACTCAAGCTCCAGTGCATACCATCTTTTGCCAAGTTAATTAAAAACAGAATCCAAGTAGAGGAAGCATGCATCAAGAAAGGAACATTGAAGTTCTTCAAAGAAGGAACTAATTCATCCAACTCTCACTTTAACAATCAAAACAATAGCAACACTTTAGACAAAAAAAAAATGCTATTAATGAGGGAGGAACTGATGCTAATGATATGAAGTCCAAACAACCAGTATTGGCTTTATCAGGTAATACACAAGCTACCAAGAATCAAAAGGGTGTTAACCAAGGCACTAACACTTATTCGCCAAATACCAATCAGGGACCTTCAAATGCAAACACCAACAACAATACCCAAGGCAACAACACTAATCGAGAAACTAATCCAAATCCGAGTAACACCAACAATTTCCCAAATAGACGTATCTACACACCCTTGGGGCAATCCTTAGAATCAGCATTCTGAGAATTCCTGGCAAACAAGATTATCACATTTCTAGCCATAAACAATTTTGAACCCCAGATCAAACCACCTTGGTGGAATGACTCGCATTTCTATGATTTTCATCGAAACAAACGACATCACACAAATGATTGCATGAGGCTTAAAAACATTGTTCAAGACATGATCAATAGAGGTGATTTAACGGTTGATGGTCTCAAAGTGAATGGTGTTCATCATGCCTTTAAAAATCATCTTCCAAATTACAACAAGGAAGGAGCTTCATCATAAAATGATACACGGGGAGCTCGCATAAATCACATGTACAACAACACCATCAATCACATATCAACAAAGGATAATCAGATAAATGTCATAAAGATCAAAGACAAACAAGACCATACATCAATCAATGTGACAACTCGAGCTCAAAAATATGTCTTGAAAGGGCATACATCAACATCAACCACTATCCCCAAGACTCAATATGATTTGGTAAGTCAACTGCGGAAAAATCTTGCTCAGATATCCATACTCGACTTGCTCAAAATCTCACCAAAGCATAAGGATGTATTGGAACAAGCACTAGTTGAAACAAATGTACCTCAAGATCTGGATATTGACAAATTTCAAGCCATGGTGGCTCACATGACAGGGCCTCATAATCTCACCTTTTCCAAACATGATAATATCTCTTTGAGTCATCCACATAATACTCCCCTTCATATTGAAGTCTTAGTCTATAAACATCGAGTTAAAAGAGTCTTAATAGGTGGAGGAGTTGGTCTCAATATTTGTACCTTAAAACTTATCTGTGCATTAGGCTTCTCTGAGCAGTCTATTGATCCACACAAAAAGATCACCATCAAGGCATATGATGATGAAGAAATATCATCCAAGGGAACAGTAATACTACCTATTCAGGTAGGACCAATACAAAGGGACACTATGTGCCAATTCTTAGACATAGACTTAACATACAATATTTTATTGGGTCATCCTTGGATACATGAAATGCAAGCAGTGTCGTCAACTTACCATTAGTGTGTCAAATTCCCATATAATGGGCAGGAGATTTCCATCTTTGCTGACAATAACCCCTTTCAACATTGCAATGCTATGGGGGCAACCCAAGACAGCTTGGTTCCACATAATAGGGAAGCTCAAACTTCCTCAGCATTAGATCATCATCAAGAAAAGCTCAAATCTTTATCCATGGATTTCAAACAAAAGATGAAAATCAAAGAGAAAGGCATGGGAGAATACTCTTTCGAACCCATGTATTTATCCAAGTTACTAGCATCACCAAAATCTCATGGACAACCTTCTGCATCGACACATCAAGCAACACAGCCCATCACCAAGTTTGATGGCAAGTTTATTCAATTGGGCACCCTAGCACATAAATCAGAAGAAAAGGACATCCTTAATCGGCTATACAAGGATGAGGAAGAAGTTAGAGCTGCTACTTTAAAGGTAGCCATACCAGCACAATAGTATGGAAAAGGATTCCAAATCATGCAACGGATGGGATAGAATGGCAAAGGACCTATAGGCAAGCGACAAGAAGGCATTAAAGAACCATTGGACCCTCCTTCACATTTTTCTCGAGACAAAACAGGACTGGGATATGGACACAACATACCCCCAAGGCAGAAACAAAATAAATATCAAAAACCTCAGTGGAAAGTAAAGAAGAAATACAATGAGGACTCATGGAAAGAGGCATTACACCAAACAACGAAAACAATAACGAAAGAGCGAGAACACTAGGAAAAAGAGAAATGACAAGAGGAGTTGTCCATTCAAAGAGAAGAAGCATCTTATGAGGAAGTACACCATGTTCAGGAACCCATTCAAGGCGAGGCAGAATCACCTCCTGAAGAAATCACTACTCCCCAAGGAGAAACAGTATATGAACAAATGCAAAAAGTACAAGCATGTTCTGATTTGGAATCAGATAAAACTACTAGACTGGTATCAATTATCAGGGATCTCTTTTCACCTTACAACATACCTGTTAAGAGCACTGAAAGGCTCTAGGACAGTACTTCTGAAATTGATTCTAATGACTATGAATAGGGTAGTTGTTCAAATATTACTGAAGATGTCCCTAAAGGTGCTATTCATACACCCCTTTCTTAGGAAGGACAAGGCATAGAGTCTAGATTACTTGAATTTGGTCCACAACATATCTATGAAGCTAAGGAAAATGAGCAGTGACACTACGAGAAATTCTACGCGGAAGATGATACCATCGAAGACCTTGACAATATCATTAACTTAATCAATATCCCAAACAATCTTAACGATACCTCTATCATGACACATACCACAACCGATCTTGACCCACCAAATGACTCTTTACCACTTGTATTTCCTGATTTAATAGACTGGGATGAACCTGAACAGCATGGCATGCCTATTTTCCTAGATGACAAATCCATTGTCCATTACCTATGTACTGTCAACCTGGAAACAGACTCTACCAGCAAACAAAATAATGATATCTGCAATCGGGAGGGTGCCAAGTCTTTCACTCTCAAAAATGAAAGAAATAAAGGATCTAATGTTGAAAACTAGTCAATGGCAGCACTAGATCCCAAAAAAGTCAAAATAAAGGACGCATTCGAGGGTGAAAACCTTTTTAAGGAACCTAAGGATGGGAGACTTGACACTCTTCCTAAACACTATCACGAGAGATCACCCATATTGATTGAGCCCACTCAATCAATCAACAATGTTACGGAAGAAGCAGCTAAAAACATACACCTAGCAGAATCTCTGACAAAAGAAGAAAAACTGGAGTTTATCAGATTCTTCAAAGAAAAGAAAATCAATTTTGCTTGGTCCTATGCAGATATGCCCGGAATAGATCCGAACTTAATCATGCATCATTTATCTATTGCTCCAGGAGCTAAGCCAGTCAAACAAAAGTTAAGAAAGATGAATCTACATGTAACATTAATGGTCAAAGATGAACTAAAGAAGTTATTAGATGTTGGATTTATTCAACCTATAGACTATGTTTAATGGATTTCAAACATTGTGCCAGTTTCAAAACCAGATGGAAGAATCAGAATATGAATAGATTTTAGAGATGTCAACAAATCATGTCCAAAGGATGACTTTCCTTTGCCCGGCATAGACATAATTGTAGACTTCACAGCAGGCCATGCAATGTTATCATTAATGGATGGTTTCTCTGGCTATAATCCAATCAAGATAGATCCAGAGGATCAAGATAAAACAACGTTCACCTATCCTTGGGGAACATATTGTTGGAATGTCATACCTTTTGGCTTGAAGAATGTTGGGGCAACTTATCAAAGAGAAATGATGAAAATCTTTCATGATATGATGCATACCTTCATGGAGGACTATGTAGATGATTTACTGGCTAAGTCATTCACCCAGGCAGAACATCTGGGCATATTAGATAAAATATTTTAAAGATTGGAGAAATTCCAAGTCAGGCTAAACCCTAAGAAGTGTGTCTTTGGGGTAACATCAGGCAAATTATTAGGCTACATTGTGTCAGCAAAGGGCATTGAAGTAGATCTAGCGAAGGTACAGGCCATCATGAAGATGCCACCTCCCAAGAACATTAGTCAACTCAGATCTCTACAAGGATGGCTACAGTCTATCAAGCGATTCATATCTCAATTAGCAGATAAAATTTTACCATTCAATCATTTTCTACATAAGAACATACCATTCAGATGGGAAGCCAAGTGTGCAGAATCATTCTATCAAATCAAACAATATCTAATGAACCCACCAGTTCTAGTACCACCAATAGTAGGGAAGCCACTTATTCTCTACATATCAACAACGGACATATCATTGGGGGAATTGTTAGCACAAGAAGATCAAGAAGGCAAGGAATGAGCTATATATTACATCAGTAGAACCTTAAATGGATATGAACTGAATTACACACTCATTGAGAAGGTTTGTTTAGTTGTGGTATTCGTTAGTGTAGGTTTTTTATTTTCCTTATGTTAGGGGATATTTATTTTTCCTACACATATATTATTTAAGCTTGCTTAGGTTAATAGGAGTGGTTTATATGAGGACACGTGGTGAAATACTTCAGCTACATGTGTAACTCTCCACCTCACATAGGTAGTTGAGTTACACACCCTCTTTTGGCTTGTTGTGCCACCTCTCATAACCACTATTTTGTCATTTCGTAAGTGGGTTATGGGGTAGTTGGGTTTCACACCCTCTTTTGGCCTTATGTGCTAACTTTCTCAACTCTTTTTTTGTCTTCATGTAAGGAGGTTATGCCACATGTTTTGGCATTTACCAAGAAGGTAAAACCTCCCACTTTTTATGGGGAATAGGAATTAATGCACCCCTTGGATGTATATGCTTATATTTTTTCTATATAATAAGCACTATACTCTCACCTTCACTAGTCAAGCAGGTGAAGTGATAGCTCGGTGAGAGTCTTCTCCAAATTCTCCTATTTGTCTCTATTTCTCTCTCATATTGAAATTATCTTCATTCAGCTATTTTGATCTTCGATCATTTGTTGTGTGAGGAGTTGCATGTGATCTACGACCGACATTAGATCTTGGCTTGATTCTCACTTCTCGCAGAATCTCACATGGTATCAGAGCTTATTGTCTGGTATAGCTCATTGATTTTTTTTATTTATTTGAGGGACTTGAGACTTTTATATAGCTAATATTTTCCTTAAAAACTAAGTATGCTCTTCTCCTGCATTCTCGTGTGATCTGGAGAATCAGAACAGTTTAAAGGAAAATAGCTTCTAGTTAAATCTGGTTTACATGTATGTGTTCTTATAAGATTTGGGTGATTGCAGCTTTGTGGTAATATTGGAAGCTTAATAAGAATTTCCAGAGTGTCCATAAGGCTTGACAAAGTCAAAAGTGACTTTTACTTCACCAAAATCAGAGTTTGGAGGACACAGTAAAAAATCAGAGTAAATTTTTTTTACTGGAGTTGTTTTCATTTTGGCTTTAGTGTTCCAACTTTTGTTCACTTTTAGGAAAAACAATTTCTGGGTTTTCTTTCCAACATCGAAAAACTTCTGGGTTTTGGATGGTATTTCCAGAAAGTTAATAAATTTTGCAAAAATCAAGCTTGAATAGGGCCTAAGCCATTTTTCTATCAGGGAAATTCAACAACATTTCTTAAAAGTTGCACAACTTTTGCCTCGGGTGTCATATTTTTGCAAACAAATACTTGACGGAAAGCTGGAAATGAGCTCTCTCCATTATTATAGGTCTAATTAAAAAAATTTGCCTTTTTCTATTAGATATGAAAGGTTGTATCAGCTACTTCTTTTTCTCTTCAACTGGTCATATCTTTCTCCTCACAACTCTATTTTTCAAAAATAATAGTTGTTGGAAAGGTATTGAGATAAATTAAGCAGTTATAAGGCTAATTTGTTTCAGATCTTGTCTCAAATTATTTGTATTTAAAATCTCTATTAGTTTCTTAAAAGAATTGTAATCTGATAAAAAGCCTTGTAAATGCACTAATTATAAAGTGCCAATCTTGTAATATTTGGGGGGGGGTGATTTCTGAGATTAGTGAAAAGGGGGGGTGTCTCTTGTGCCTTCTTTCTTGCACTTTTCCTGATTATTTGAAATCTTCTTTTCTACTATCATGGATGCATCTATAGTTCCACTTTTAACACCATATAATTATTTTGAATGGAAATCTAAGATGATAATATATCTAAAAAGACATGGATATCATCGTGTTACTATGGGACTTGAAATTGAACCTCAAGATGCTGCAGAAAATATTAAATGGTTTAATAAATGTGATGAAGCTTTTGGTACTCTATGTATGTCAGTCTCTCCAGACCTTCTTTTTCACATTGAATCTGCCACTACACCAAATGCAGTGTGGACCACTTTGGAAAACCTCTTTGGTAAGTAGGATGAGCTAAGAGGTCATCAGTTAGAGAATGAACTCATGGGGTTGAATCCAACCAATTTTGATACTATACAAGACTTCTTCACTAAACTTAAGTCTGTAAGATTGCAATTGGAATGGTGTGGAACTAAGAAAGATGATAAGCAACTGATCTTGAGTATTCTTTCTAAGCTTGGTCCTAACTATTCAGTGTTTGTTTCTACATTCTATGCTACAAAATGTGCCCTAGGTACCACATTCAAAATGTCTTCTCTGGATGAATTTGCTACAGAACTCACTAGGGAGCAAGACAAATTGGTTCAAATGGGTACAATAAAACCCTCTAAGTCACATGCCTTAGTTGTAAATCAAGGCACAAAAGAACAAAAAAGGTCTAGTAAGCAAGATAAGAAACAAAAGAACCAAGGAGAGAAGAAAAAAGATCAGAAATCTGCTACTTCAAAAGCAGATAATCAAACCTCTTCATCAAGAGGTGAACAACCTAAGAAGGAGAAGGTCAAGTGTTCTTATTGTAAGAGGCCTGATCATGATGAACATAAGTGTTTAAAGAAACAAATTGATCACCTTTCAAATCTTCTTGAAAAGAATAATATCAAGGTGCCTGATTCAGTCAAACAGAGTTCATCAGAAGGATCTTCTAAGGATACAGATAAGAGTAAAGGAAAAGGAAAGGGTAAGGCCCTAGTTGCTGTTGCATCACAACCCAATTCTTGGATAATTGACTCGGGTGCTTCGCACCACATGGCTTCTTCAAAAGATGATTTCACCTCTTTAGAGCCATGTTCTATGCCTTCCATACTAATGGGTGATGACACTCCTGTTGAAGTGCATGGGAGAGGGTCTGTTGATGTGGGTGAAGGAACATTTAAGGATGTCCTTTGTGTTCCATCTTTATCAACTAATCTCCTTTCTATTTATTAGATCACTCACACTGGTTCTAGCAAGCTAGTTGAGTTCACACCAAATAGAGTGGTAATTAGTGAAATGCATAATGGGTCTACTATTGTTGTTGGAAAAGAAGATCATCAATCCAGATTATATCAGTTTTCTCACTTTGTTCCTGACTCTCCTTCGACAGTTTTACTCATTCATGCAGATGAGCTTAGTTGTTTGTGGCATCAACGATTTGGCCACTTGAACTATCGTTACTTGCAACAACTCAATAAACAAGACATGGTTTCAAGGTTGCCTTCTATTCGATTTTCTGATGGAGTTTTCCAAGGATGTATTCTTGGTAAGCATCCTGAGGAGAAGTATGATAAAGGAAAAGCATGGAGAGCTCCACAGCTATTGGAGTTGGTACATAGTGACTTGGCAGGACCATTTCCACAACCATCTTTCAGCAGGGCTAGACATGTCTTAACATTTATTAATGACTTTTCTAGATTTACATGGGTTTACTTTCTCAAACAAAAGTCTGAGGTATTTGAGAATTTTCTAAATTTCAAAGCTTTTGCAGAGAAACAATCTGGGAAGTTCATCAAGATTGTGCGTATAGATAATGGGGGTGAATATGTTAATAATCAATTTGAACAATTTTGTGCTTCAGAAGGCATCAACATGCAGCACACAGTTCCATACAACCCTCAGCAGAATGGAAGAATAGGTCCTTGAAGGAGATGGCAAATTGTATGATTCACTCCAAGTCTTTGGCACCTCAGTATTGCGCAAAGGCCATCAATTGTGCATGTTACATCCAAAACCGAGTTCCTCATAAAGCTGTGAAGGGGGTAACTCCTTTTCAAGCTTGGACTGGTCGTAAAACCTACAGTTAAGCATTTCAGAGTGTTTGGTTCTCTTGCATGGGCCCACATTCCAGCAGAGAAACACAAGGCTATGAATCCGCAGAGCAAGCCTTGCATATTTGTTGGGTATCCAGATGATGTCAAAGGGTATAGACTTCTCCATCCCTCTACACATGAGTTGTTCATTGAGAGGAGTGTTCATTTTGAGAGTTCTTCTATTTCTTCTCATACCACTTCTCCATCCACTATCATATTGGAGACATTGCATGATGATGACATTTCTTCTGAGGATCTTAATCCTCCTAATCCTGATGAGGAGTCTTCTTCCTCCACTTCAGATGGTGACAGTGATGGTGAGGATTCACATTCTTCTCATAGTCATCCTTCAGAGGTTGATGATTCTCCCCCAGACTCTCCAGCTTCAGTGCCTCTTTGGGCTCGACAAAATTTTGAGTCAGCAGGAGATTGGCTTGGTGATCCATCAGATTCTAGAAGAACTAGGTCACAATTTCAGCAAGCTCCACATCTCTTCATTGCTTCAGCTTCTAATCCACAGTCTTTTCGAGAAGCTACAGGTATTCCCGAATGGGATGTTGCAATGCAAGAAGAGTTTAATTCCTTGGAAAAGAATCACACATGGGATTTAGTTCCTCTTCCTAAGGGGAGGAAACTTGTTCGATGCAAGTGGATCTATCGAACAAAATTTGCAGCAGATGGGTCGGTTGATAAGTATAAGGCTCGCTTGGTAGCAAAAGGTTTTTCCCAAGTTCTAGGGGTTGATTACTATGAGACTTTTTCTCCAGTTGCTAAGATGAATTCCATCTGGCTTGTCCTTGCTATTGCTACAACCCATCATTGGGAAGTTCATCAAATGGATGTCAAGAGCGCATTTCTTCATGGTGACCTTCAGGAGGAAATCTACATGGAGCAGCCACAAAAGTTTGTTCAAGATCCTTCACTTGTGTGTCGACTTCAAAAGTCTCTCTATGGCCTCAAACAAGCTCCTCGAGCTTGGTATGCCAAGATGGACTCCTTCCTTCTGACAGTTGGTTTTACTCGATGCCATTATGATCCGAACATTTACATTCTGCAGCAGGATGATACTCTCACATTTCTAGTTCTCCATGTTGATGACTTGTTGATCACAGGGAGTCACTCATCCACCATCAAGGTAGTGAAAACTACTCTACATGATAGATTTTTGATGTCAAACTTGGGTCTTCTACATTACTTCTTGGGAATTGAGATCACTCGGTCTTCTTCAGGCATCTTCCTTGGACAACCCAAGTATGCACTTGATATTCTCTCCAGATTTTGCATGGCTAATTGTAAGCCTGCGCCTACTCCTTTTTTATCTGGGGTCAAACTTGAGGCTAAGTGCTCTTCACCCTTGGTTGATAGCACTTTATATCGACAAATTGTTGGGAGCCTCATCTACTTGACTCATACGAGACCTGACATTTCATATGCAGTGGGTATGGTCTCTAGATTCATGTAGGAGCCACATGAGTTGCATTGGAAAGTAGCTAAGCGGATTCTCCACTACATTCAGGGTACTCACAATTATGGAATTCAGTATGCAGTAGGCATGGATATTGACTTGGTGGGATATACGGATTTAGATTGGGCGGGTGATTCTCAAGATCGCAAATCCACTTCAGGGTATTGCTTCTCACTTGGTTCTGGTCCAGTTTGTTGGTCGAGTAAGAAGTAGTCTGTAATTTCTCTTTCATCAATAGAGACTGAGTATCAAGGGGTAGTTAATGCCACCACTAAGGCTATTTGGCTTTAAAATATTCTCACTGAGTTTGGTATTCCAGTTAGGAAGCCTACTATCATCTTTTGTGATAATCAAAGTGCTATACAAATCTCAAGAAATCCAGTTCATCACCAGAGGACGAAACACATTGAGATACATATGCACTATATTTGGGAGCTCATTCAGGAAGGCATCATTGATCTTAAGTATTGTTCTACAACGGAGCAAATTGCGAACATCTTCACCAAACGCTTCACCGAAAGCAAGTTCCTTCATTTGCGATCTCTTCTTGGGATACGACAAGTGTCTACTTTAGGAGGGACTTCTTAGTCCTTCTTTCTTTCTCTCCTTATTTAGGGGGGGCTATTCCTCTTATGGGGGGCTTCTTCTTTTGGGGGGGCTATCTATGTACATGGGTACCTAACATGGTTGCATTTGTCGGGACCCATATTTTCACCCACCTAAGCTATGCTTAAGGGGGGGTGTTAGTGTAGGTTTTTTATTTTCCTTATGTTAGGGGATATTTATTTTTCCTACACATATATTATTTAAGCTTTCTTAGGTTAATAGGAGTGGTTTATATGAGGATACATGGTGAAATACTTCAGCTACATGTGTAACTCTCCACCTCACATGGGTAGTTGAGTTACACACCCTCTTTTGGCTTGTTGTGCCACCTCTCATAACCACTATTTTGTCATTTTGTAAGTGGGTTATGGGGTAGTTGGGTTTCACACCCTCTTTTGGCCTTATGTGCTAACTTTCTCAACTCCTTTTTTGTCTTCATGTAAGGAGGTTATGCCACATGTTTTGGCATTTACCAAGAAGGTAAAACCTCCCACTTTTTATGGGGAATAGGAATTAATGCACCCCTTGGATGTATATGCTTATATTTTTCTATATAATAAGCACTATACTCTCACCTTCACTAGTCAAGCAGGTGAAGTGATAGCTCGGTGAGAGTCTTCTCCAAATTCTCTTCTTTGTCTCTATTTCTCTCTCATATTGAAATTATCTTCATTCATCTATTTTGATCTTCGATCATCCATTGTGTGAGGAGTTGCATGTGATCTACGACCGACATTAGATCTTGGCTCGATTCTCGCTTCTCGCAGAATCTCACAGTATTCACCTCTCAAAAGTTCTAACATTACATGCTAGCTCACACAATCAAGCTAGTAGCAAAGATTGATTATCTTAAGTATTTACTCAGCAAAGAAGCTCTTATAGGCCGACTGGCTAAATGGGTCATGATTCTCAGTAAGTTTGATATCCAATACACAGAGCATCGGGATATCAAGGGAGAAGTAATTGCAAATCAATTATATGAAGCACCACTACCAGATAAGCAACCAATGAAGGTAGAATTTCCAGATAGGGATGTCCTTACTGTTACACCCAGGCAATGGACCCTGTACTTTGACGGTTCCTACACTCAACATGGCTCAAGTGTCAACATCTTGTTCGTCACCCTTGAAGGACACACCATACCAAGATCATATAGACTCATGTTTCCATGCACCAATAACATCGTTGAGTATGAAGCATTCGTCACAGGAATCAAAATGGTCGTAGAATGGAGAATCACGGAATTGAAGGTCTATAGGGATTCCCAACTGGTTATAAATTAGATCAACAATAAATATCAGACAAAGGATGACAAGCTGTTGCAATATAAAAGAATGGTGGATGACTTTAAATAGTATTTTGTACACATCACCTTCGAGCAAATACCAAGGTTGGACAATAGAGCGACCAATGTAATGGCTACTATCGCTTCACTACTACAAATTCCAGAGCAACAGAGTCATTATGAGTTCCTAGTAGAGCAACTATTTTCCCCAACCTATGACAATTATGCATCCCATGTTATCTATGCCTTTACCAGTTCAGACTCTCCTTTATACGGGACAATCTATGAGTGCCTTAAAACCAATATCCTACCCATTGATCTATCTCGTAATAAAAAATGTGACTTTATCCGGCAAGTTGCCCGTTATACCTTAACTGTTGATACCCTTTACCATCAAGGTCTAGATGGTACTCTTCTTTGTTGCCTTGATCATAATGAATTTTACTCTGCTTTACATGAGCTTCACGAGGGTATCTGTGGCACGCATTCAAGTGGTCCTACTCTCGCTAAAAAAAAATTTGAGAATGGGATATTACTGAACGAAAATGGAGAAATACTTATCAATTTGTAAAGAAATGTCCTATGTGCCAAATCCATGGCAATCTTATTCATGCACCAGCATAGGAATTACAACCATTTACAACATCTTGGCCTTTCTATCAGTGGGGACTTGATTTAGTAGGTAAAATACATCCTTCTTCTTCAAATGGACACAAGTTCATTATCACATCCATAGAGTATTTTACAAAATGGATTGAAGCAGACCCAATGACCACGGTAACTAGAAAGCAAATTACCTCTTTTATTCTCAATTATCTAATTTGCAGATATGGCATCCCTAGTTCTATTATCACAGACAACAGGCGTCCTTTCAAAAATTAGGATGTACAAGAATTATGTGAATAGTTCAAAATCCAACATCATTTTTCTACACCTTACTACCCACAAGGGAATGATCAAGCAGAGGCATCAAATAAAACATTATTGAAAATCCTAAAGAAGAAAGTAAATGATGCAGAAAAGGATTGGCATGTCCAACTCAATCTGGCACTCTGGGCATACAGGACTAGCATCGGAACACCTACAGGAGCTACGCCATATTCATTGGTGTATGGGTTAGAAGCAATTTTACCTCTTGAGGTAGAAATTCCATCACTCAGAGTATCTTTAAAAGGCCTCATTCCAGATGAGGAGTATCGGGTCAACAGATTGCAAGAACTAGAGCTTCTGGATGAAAAATGACAACATGCCTATAATCACCTCAAAGCATACTAGTAGCACATGTGTAGAAGCTACAACTACAAAGTTATCCCTAGGATTTTTAAAGTCGGCGATCTCGTACTCAAAGAAAATCTCAGAAATCAACAGGATCGAGAAAAGAAGGGGAAGTTTGAACCTAACTGGTTAGGTCCTTATGTTATCATATCATCCTATGGATCAGGCGCCTATCAACTTAAAACTTCAGAGGGCTATGTGCTCGATGAACTAACCAACATCATCCATTTGAATAAATTCTATACTTGAGTGGTCTAATGCACGGAAAAATTAAAAAATACAAAAAAAGTGAAAAATCGGAAAAATACAAAAAAAAATCAAAAAAACAAAAAAAAAGGGTGCAATAAAAACAAGTGAAAACCTAGCAACAGGCACTATTTGTGAGGGAACATCTCCTCTATCTATCATTACTCATATCTTTTGCATCTAAAGTCAAAGCTAATGGTCATCGCCCAACGCCTTTCACGCAGCATTATCCCGGGCACACTTAGCGTAGTCAATGTCCTTGCTTATCTAAATATCAGTTCATTATATCCCACCATGGCTTGGTAATCATTGTAAATATCCACATTAATCGGTATCTATAGCTAGGGGCAGTGTTCCTCTGACTTCAACCATTCCAAAAAAACCAAACACGAATTACAGCACGCCAAGAAAATCCTGTCAACAACAGCTCAGCAGCTGAGAAAGCAAAACATTGATCCAATTAACAACTTCAACACACACATGATGGATGATTTTTTGAAATATAATTTTTTTACATCTCGCATGAAGTTTTGACTATTTTGCACTTTAACTTTTTGAGTCATTGGATCTCCTTAAATTCTCAACAATGCATCGAGCTAGAGAAAGTAGCTGGAGAGTCTAATATTTTTTGGTTTTGTGTTTGTGAGGCGATCACTTATATTGTGCAAATTTTGTCTTAAGACATGAATTGAAACATATCACTGAATACATTGTTCCACTTTGCGCATACAAATTGTTCAATCTTGTCTGTTTATACGCAAGCAACACTCAGGTCATCTTGGTTTAATTATACCTAGACGCTTGTGTCATCTTGCAATATCAAAATCCATGTACGTTTTACTCAAGTCATTATGGTTCAATTATACCATTATGCTTGTATAAACTTTCAACATATCAAAAACTCAATGATCATAAACAAAAACAAAGCAAAAATATGTGACTACACAGGAATGACAACGATAAAATGAGGGTGATCAATTAGTTGCATATCATTTTAAATCTTGCATTAGTTGCATATCATTTTAAATCATGCATTAGTTGCATATCATCTTAAATCATGCATTAGATGCATATCACTTTAAATCATGCATTAGTTGCATATCATTTTAAATCTTGCATTAGTTGTATATCATTTCAATCTCACATCATTATCATTATCATTATCATACATCCCATTTTCAAGATACATCTCACATCATTATCATTATCATACATCTCATTTTCAAGATACATCTCACAAGAATTATCATTATCATACATCTCATTTTCAAGATATATCTCACATCATTATCATTATCATACATCTCATTTTCAAGATACATCTCACATCATAAATCATATCAATCAAATCTCAAATAAAAAGCATTTATCTAAGCATCATCAACATAGAAACATCATATCAATGCATAAATCATCATCCATAAACACATCACATGTGGATCAGAAAATTGGTGTCATATATATCTCAAATGGTCAAAATATACAAAGGATGTCATGTTTGTAAAAATACAACACAATGATCAAAATACAACAGAGACAAGTCTCTCAGGTATGACTATCTCCTGAGGCTGACAGTCTCGCAACAGATGTCCCAGCTCCTGGATCTCCAGGTGGATCACATCGAGAAGGCCTTGTAACACCTCTTCTCTCTATCCTCGTCTAACTCCGGGCTGATAGACTAGCAGTAAAACTAGGAGCCATCTACTCTCTAGGGACCAGATCCTCATATAAGCGCCTATAGTACTCAACCGCCATGGTCGTGTACCGTATCTCCCTCAGTGTCTCTCTCATAGGGGCATCGTTCGTCGCTCTCTACAGTCTCTCTGCAAGCTCCTCTACTCAACCTAGGCACTCTATCGACGTATCTCGCTCTGTGGTAATCTGTGTAATCTGACCTTGCTGAGATAGTATCTGTGCTTGCAACTCCTGCACTGTAACATGTAGCGCTCGAATCTATGAATCTTGTTGATGCGATGGTACCCTGATCTGCACTGGTACTTGGGTGGTAACACTACCTATCCCTATCCTAGGCCCCGGTGGAGGTAAAACATATGATCTCCTCCGCTGGGTCGGCTGCCTAAACTCCTCTAAGCCACCCACAGCTACTAGCACCTCGCCAGCTATGCCAACCCCGCCAACTCCAAGAACCAAACCTCCCCTACCTCCATCACCACCCAGTCATCTGACTAATCTAATATCTCCTCCCTCCATCTCCTCTCCTCCCTCCATCCCCTCCTCCAATCCTCCCTCTATCTCCTCCATCCCCTCCTCTATCTCCTCATCTCCCTCTACCACCTTCCCTCCCATCTCCCCCATCATCTCCTCCATCATCCCCATATCCCTCCTCCATATCCTCTCCCTCCTCTCTCCGTCTCACTAGCCTCTCTGGCTTCTCATCCTCATCATCATCAAAGGTAGGAATCATCTTTGTCGAATCTAATATCTGTGCCACGGCATGTGCCACGAAGTATGTTGCAAACTCCTCCATCATCCCAGCATCAACCACTCCAAACCCATAATCCCACATCTGTCCATCCAAATGCATATACTCCTCCATAGCCACTGCACTATTAACAGTTGGACCCCACTCTAGCACATCATGTCTCTGACGAGCATATAAACATGCTCCTTGTGGTATACCCTATTGTCGACCATATTGTCGATGAACACGGCTATGCAAGAATATCCCAATGATAAAAGGTGTCTACCCAATTAGGTATCTTGACATATAAACATAGCGCATCTCTAGCCCATCCTCAATACATACCTCACAATCCATATATGATCTCCAGATGACCGTATCAATATCACCTAGCACCCTCCTCCAATGCTCTAGCTTGCCCAGCTTACGCTGGACAACTATACCTGTATACCCATATGCATAGGCTCGACCAATCGGCCTATCCCTATCTACAAGTGGTCTCACTATAGGAATGTGCTCCCAAGCCCACACCTGTAATAATGTAACCCCGGCTGATAAACTTGTGTATCCTAGATATACTACCTGGTGTAGCTCCCTATATAAATGTGCTAACATACAGGATCCCCAAGCGAACCTGCATCCCTGTGTAACCATGTCCTCTAACACCAATCCCCAGTCCATTGCTAGTCCCTTCGACCTACGGTCGGGAGACAAGAATCCACCTACAAAATCTGCTAGTACAGAGGGTAGTGGAGCATAATCAAAATCTATAAACTCCTGCCAAGGGATCTCATATCCACAAATCTGATCATCATGTAATATCTGGCGAAGAGCCTCTGTCCCATCCTCCTTTGTCTTCTCATATGGAAATAATGCCCCAATCACTCGAATCCGCAGAATCCGATAACAGTCCTTTGGAGTGACTGTTATCTCACCAGTAGCCAAATGAAAGGTGTTCGTATCATTGTGCCACCTCTCTGCCAAAGTTGTTAGCAAACCCTAATTAATGATATACCGAGGCATGTCCAACAAAGAGGATAAACCACACCTCTCAATAACATCTCTATCTACCTGTGTCAAATGTGGAATCAAGGACCATGGTCTTGTAAATCGCTCTCGTGACTGGAGTACGCAAAGTTGTGCCTACAAAACAACAAATGTCCAACATCAGTTCCCATGTCTATCCCATATATCCAATCAAAATAAAATCAACTTTAAACAATGAAGCATCAAATCAAGTTCCACATCAAAAATCAAATCCCATATCGAGAAATCAAATCAAGTTCCATATTGAAAATCAAGTCCATATCGATAAATCAATCAAGTTCCATATGGAAAATCAAAATCCATATTGAGAAATCAATTAAGTTCCATATCAAAATCAATCAAATCCATATTGAAATCAAATCAAATCCATATCTAAAATCAATGACCCATAACGCAAGCACCATATCGAGAAATCAAGTCAAAGACCCATAACGCAAGCACCATATGAAGAAATCAAATCAATGACCCATAGCATAAGCAACTCAAAAAACCATATCGGAGAATCATATCAAAAACCCATAATGCAAGTAACTCAAAAATCTATATTGCAAAAATCATATCAAGAATCATATCGAAAATCAAGAATCGGAACTCATATTGGACATCACATTCAAATGCAAAAATCAAAGATCCATATCGAAAATAAAATCAGGATCCTCATTCAAACAATCAATTAGCTTGACACTTCATAAACAAAAGCAATTTCAGCAGACTCTCAATCATCATATCAAGACTCGGACATCAAATACAATCGCAAGGCAAAAATCAAAGATCCATATTGAAAGAAAATCGAGATCCTCATTAAAAAAAACACTCAATCTGGCAATCCATATCAGACACAAAATTCAAAATGGCAAAATTTGACATTAAGACAGCAGGCATGACCTTGACAAAGCTCAACAGGCACCTATTCACCCCTAAACCATCTATCTCATCTATTTTTCCCCCACAACGCAATCTTGCAAATCCTCTCTAGTCATTTTTCTTGGACATGCGCCAAAGTATCCCTCCCACGCGCTAAGCTCCCACCCATGCGCTAGCTAAACTCAGCTACGCACTAAGACCTTTACCCTATGCGCTAACCAATTCTTCCATCGCGCTAACCTAAGAACCCTATGCGCTAGGTTAACCCTACGCACTACCCTAAGCACTACATGCGCAAACCTGTTAGCCCTATGGACTATAACTACCTATGACGCGCTACAGGAAGACTCCCAGACACTATCCTAGTTGAAAAACCCTATGTGCTAAAGTTCTTATCGTGTGCGCTAGGAAAGGAACCCTACGCGCTAAACCGCAAAAATTGGAAGAAAAAAATTAAAAACATGACTAAAATTGACAAAATAAAAAGCAAACAGGGCAAAATTAAGATGACTTACAGGTGGACCATACACGGCGGGCCTTCGGTATCGGAAAATGCGCTCGAAACAGTGAGAAGCATAAGGAACCGGCATTTTGTCACTCTTGCAAGAAGTCAAAAGGTGCAAATAATCCAAACAAAATCACTTTTTACCTTTATAGGGTAAAAATCAACTAGGGTTAGTAGGTGGGGCATGTATTTTGCTCATTTTTAACCCTATCAAACATTATTTTTTGGGAGATGAATCAATAACTCTGCGTTCAACACAGTCAACATTTAAAAATGCAATCAATTCAAAAACAATCATCAAAATCAACAAATTTGATTCATCTCCCGAGGGGGCATCATCAATATCATTCCTCAAATCTGGGGCATCATATCAACATCTTGACACACGACATCGACATATCCTACAATTTCCTTTGAATCAACATGTGCACACACGTCACTTCAAAGAGGGGCAAAATGTAGACGTATAAAAATGACCACTTTCCTAAGTGAATATTTAATATTCATTTTAACCTCATTCTTCTATTTAATTAAATTTTGTTTAATTAAATTATTCACATTCATCTATTTGATTAAATAAGTTATTCAATTTATTTAATTAAATTCACCTAAGTCTCTCATAGCCTTTAATTAAATAAAATATTTTATTTAATTAATTCCCCTTTCTCCCCTTTTAATTAAATTGTTCATTGCAAATAAATAAATCTAATTTATTTATTTAAATCCCGCACTTGTATTTATGCAAGTTGCATCTATTTTAGTTGAAATAAAGTAATTTATATTAATTAAAATTACCCCCCATCCACTTGCATTCTCCTACATATCCCACTTGCCTCCCTAAACCCCCTTTTAGATTCTTCTAATCCCTTCCAATTTAGCCTAAAGCCATCCACTAAATATTGTCACATCCCTAAGCAAAGGGAAGTCACTTCTCAAACCTTCAAAGTCTTTGAAAACCATTAAAGGCTTTATGTCTTCAACAAGTTAACCTTGAAAGTCTTCCAAACCATTAATGGTTAACTCAACCCTCTTGCATGATTAGAGACTTTCTCTCTAACTCAACCCTCATCTAACCTAAGGGTCTCATCAAGCATTCATTACTTTGACCATGGTTATCCCTTCAACCCTTGCACAAGAGTTTATCCTTTGGGTAAAAGATTTATCCAATGGATAACCCTAATCTAACCTTAACCCTTACCCCCTAGGGTAACCATGAGGTCTTCTCAAGCATTAAATGCTTCTTACATCTCCTCTAAAGCAGTCTTATGTTGACAATTGTCACCATTTTATTGGTGATAATTGTAAACATGGATTGATAACTTTCATTCCTGGCCCTTGATAAGATCATCCAATCCTGACCATTCATTGCCCTGTTTTTCCTATAAATAGAGCTCTCATTCCTCCATTTTGATATCAAAGTCTTTAGTATCAGACTTATAGACATTTTACTAAGAATCTAATCTAAATCATTTTATTCAAGCATTTAGCCTCTCTTTGATAGAAATAAACTAAATAGCATCTTAAATAGGCATTTGCATTATCACATAATAATCATGGTAGACTAGTATAGCATGCTAGGATAGTTTTGTTACTAATCCTTTCATCTTATTATCATATCCATGATAGTTTAAATCATGTTAGATTTAGTATCATGCTAGATTTAGTATCATGCATAACTAGGAATGCATCCATGCTAGATTGATCAATATCCCTCATTTTCATGATTGTCATCCTAGTCACTTTGCTCAGTGATCTGAGAGCAAAGGCATTGGCTTGAGGGGTCTTCTGAGATAGAGAACAATGGAACATCCCTTGGGAAGTTGAGTTATTCAATATAACTCCATAACTTGCACCAAGAGTCCCATTGGTGTGTGGACTAGTTTTGAAATCATATTTTCTGTTTCATCCCCCCACTTTTCCCGCACACAATACCTTCTAATTGTCTACATCTCACCCTTCATGTGTTAGAAGATTTTAATTAAATCTAGCACACTTATCAACATTTCAAATAAACAACAATTTGGTGAACTTGCAAACCTTGGAACACTATTCTCTCCTTTGACAAAAAATCAAATGAGTAAACCCATCAGTTTTCTAAATGGGAAAACTATCGAAACTATTCTCTCCTTTGACAATATTTTGGTAAACTTATCCTTCAAAAAACAAAGAGGTTGGCAATCCTATTTTCCAATGAACACTTTTGAGCACATACTCCTCCATTTCAAAAATATGATCACTTGATGAAAACTCTTTTAGCATAACTTTATTTTGATGAACCAAGAGGCTTGTCAAAAAAGAAATTAGCACTTCATTATCAGTGGATTGATGGGTTCGCAACTTGTGAATTCACCTATCTAGAAGATGTCAAGGGGTTAGGTTTGGGAATCATGAGAATGGAGGGAGACAAAATGATAGTGAATAAAATTAAAGGTTGAAGGCTTGAGTCTTGAAAAAAGGGCATCACTACATTTTAACAAATCAAGATTCAAAGATTTGGGAGATTGGCAAAGGGGAAAATGATAAGAGATAAGATGGATAAGGAGAAGATTGAAGGTCTGAAACCCAACAAGGGAAACACTTAAGAAATTTTTTTAATCGTATGATCATGTCTCAATGTCAAAGGGTTCAGATGAGTGAAGGATACCAGAAGGGTAGAGGGGAAAGTGAAAAATCAAAATTCCAAAACCCAGCAAGGCTTAGCCAAAATTTTGAAATTTTGTAATTGGGAAATGACTAAGACAAGAACAAAGGGGCAAAGTGGTGCATTCAAGATCTCTCAAATTAGGTATAACTAATGGACTACAGGGGGCATCAAATTTCAATGGGCTTTGTACATCTTTGTGGATGTTCCTTGGTTCTACATGATACTGGTTACACTTTCTATGTGATTATATTTGTTGATCTTTGGATGCCTTGATCATTTTTAGATTCGGCACTACCTATGCAATGTGAGTTCTTGGATGTATGTTTCTTATATCATGGATTTGATTGTAAGGCCTTCCCCAAACCAAGATTTGATTTACTTAGTTGACCATGTTTGACCCTATTAATAAATGCCTTAAAATTCAGTAAAATGGACTATGTTAGGCAGATAGATTTGTGAGAAAAGTAATTGAACCAATTTATAGAGTTATCGCACCTTGTGGTGTACATTTTGATGTGTTATGGATTTGAAATACTAAAAGATCCATTGATTGGATAATCTTGATTTAACGTATGTCAGCTATGTCTGGATGTAGGACTTATATGATTCTGTGATTGGGTAACATTGATGAATGTGGATGCTTCATTTATATGCTTTATAAATACAAAACTCTATATGATCCTAGAATAGGATAAATTTGAGAGGAAGTATGTCATTATTAGATTTGCAGGACTTTACTATGATGATAGAAATAGGAATTCATGTTTTAATGTATGGATCAAAATTATGTGAATGATGATAATTGTTATGAGGAGTTATTTGGATGAAAGATGTATTGATTGATAAATGTATCTTGTATGCAGATTGTTGTAGTGCATTATTATTCATGTGTTTTATATTATATGAGATTACTTGGAAGTACTAATGTGTGAATTGAGTTACGCAGGAATTATCCATGTGACCATGGAAATATTACGGAGAACCAAACCTAGACCTATGTATGTGCGTAAAGCCAGGGTTTGTCTATTTGGAGAGACAACACCCCGTTTGTGTTGTATTTTATTTGTAACAGTAAATGATGCATGTGTGTTAAGTGTTATTTAATTGATTTATGTAAAATCCACAAGAGACGATTTCATGTATAAATTTGTAAAAGTATTTTCTTTGTGTCACTTGACACATGTGTGGATTTATGTTTTTTTTTAAATTTGTCTCTTGGTGGAAATTGTTTAACTATAGCTTTTTCAATTAATGTGATGTGATTTCCATAAATGCCTTGGGTAAAGAATCTTTGGGATGGTCAACATAGGTTTGACCCGAAAATAAACTTCAGATGGGTTAAAAAAGGGTTAAATGGACACCTAGGGGTAGTTTAATAAGGTTTCCTAAAGCCCATAAGGTATACCTAAGGGTTAGGGGTAATTTTAGGCAAGTTTCTACTCCCATGTGACCTTTTAGACACCCTAAAAAGTAGGTTCTCTAAGTTGTGCGAAAATTGAAATTAGAAGGCTTGAGCTAAGTGGTTAGCCTTCCTTTTTGGATGAGAGTTCCCTTTCCCATTTCACCCTACTTTCTTTTTCAGTTTTAGAAACTTGAGAGAACTCACACTAGTGTCTTCTTAAGCAAGAAAGAGAGATTTTGGGGGTAATCACCCACTCTCCATTTTTGGAGACAAAATAATTTTGTAAAGAAACAGATAGAATTTGGTTTGAGAATTTTGGCTAAGGGTAGAAAGAGAAGAACCGTGGAATTGGACTGCTCATCCTCAACAAAACTAGCATACCTTTGGGGCAGTTTAAGGTTGGTTGTATTTTTCTTATAATGATTTCTTACTGCATGTTTGTTGAAAGTAATGTTTGTGTAAAAGACTAGTATCCGTGCATGTTCTCTTGGAGACTTATTGGGTATTTTATGTTTATACTTTGTATGTGTTTTGGGGAGTAATCAAGACCTCCTACTCTTGGGAGAGAGGAGGATCTTGTGGGTGGTAGAAGTGACAGCCCTTGAGTGAGAGACTCTCGTTATGAGAGCGATCACAAGGGAATTTATGTGACCCTTGTTGCATGGCTTGTTTATGCATTGGGGGTCATAAGGAGGGAAATAAGGCATGAATGCCTTGGGAGGCATAAGGAATAAAGGGTTGATTATGTTATACTTGATGTATTTGGTTTGCCATGAGGTGGCTATATGTTTTGGTTTTCCATGAGGTGGCTATTTGTTTTACCATACTTGCAGTCTCCTCAGGGTACTTGGTCCACTACCACCCTTGAAAAGACATCACCAATGTGTGGTGCAGTGTAGCCCGGGTTTGGGAGTGTGCTTGAGTTTGTGTGTATTCTATCTTCTGTGGTTGCATGTTTGTTACCTGTCTAGGGTTTGGTTCTCCGAGCTCAGGGGTGGCTACTAGTTAGCCTAGGCTGGGAGGTGAGCACTCCATGGTCATCTCTTTGTTTTATTTGCAGGTTGTTAGAAGAAAATATCAGGACATGTAGATATGGTTGGAGTTAATTGTTGCAGAAAAATGTTGTAAATGTAATTAATATTCTTTGAAAGTCCTCATCTATTTGAAATGAGAGACCTATTTGTAAAATGACAATAAAGACTTGGGAATATGTTTTAAAGATATGTGATATTTATTTATGTTATATCGCAGAAAAGAAATGATTATTTCTGGTTTTTAGTTTTGAAATAAATATTTGTTGTGTATAGGATGCTTTGAAAAGAAAGAAATGTATTCATTCCCTTTATGCATTTAAAATCAAGATATTAGAAAAGAAATGGAATAGATCTACCTGCATGTAGTAGGTTGGAAAATAAAATAAAATCTAAAATTTAGATCTATACATGGAAATGTCATATTTAGTTTTATTTAAATCTGTCATTTTGTTTATTGTAGAAAATAAAATAAAAAACAGATTTATTATAGTCATTTCTAAAGTTTTATTTTAGTCTAGATTTATCTAGTTGCTGTTAAATTTATTAAATTGGTCATTTATATAGTTGTTGTTAAAATTATTAAATACTGTCATTTGTTTAGTTACAGAGAATAAAATCTATAGTTAAACAGATTAAATGAAATAAATAGAAATTCTAAAGTTGATATTCTAACTGATTTAATTCTGCTTTTTACTATATTTTGTCGATAGTAAATCAATATTTAAATAACCTATCTATTTCTTTTAGCAACTAGGATTTTGATAAAAAGGAAATAAATTCAATGATTCAAATCTGTAGAAATTATCCAATCTGCTAAATATGTTTCAGATTTTATATTTTTCACAGAAAGCTTTTTCATAGAAAGCTTTTGTCCTAGACACCACATATATATAAACAGCTTTTCATGCCTATATTGAATATTTAAAAAATTCATTTCTCATATATAAACATAAATAAATTTATTGTCCAATATATCTATATATATATTAAATGTTTAAATGAATTCATTACTTAATAATAAACTTATTTGTTTGAAATATATATATATATATATAAACTTAAACCACCATATTCATATATCAAAATATATAATTGCACTTTTTAAATAAAGCGAAAAAAAAAATATATACTATTTAAAACTTTATTTTATAAAAAAAAAAATTATTATAAAACAAAATATTTTTTTAAAAAAAATCTATAAAATAAATAAATAAAAGAGGCTTTTTGTAATGATTAAAACAGAATTGGGGTTTATGGGTATCATGGTAAATTTAGGTATGTTTAACTAAAAGGGGGATAAACCTCACTTTAAATATATAAGTGTATATTAGATAAATATATATGTAATCATATGTGTATTTTAAATAAATATGTGTGTGTGTGTGTGTGTGGGGGGGGGGGGGGGGGGGTGGGGAGGGGGAGGGGGGGGGGTTTAAAATTATGGAAGTGAAAAAAAAAAAAATTGTCCTGAATTTAATTAGTTTATTTACCAACCTTAATTTCTTTTTATCAATGTTAAATGTGCATTTATATATAATGTATAGGACAAATTGAAGAGTTAATTATTTTATTAGGTGTTTATAGTTTATAAATGTTTAAATAGTCAAGAGGGCATTTTTTTTTTTTTTTTTAAATGCTTAAAATTCTAATTAATTTTGGAGGTTAACCTTTTAGGGGATTTTCAATGGAAAAAATATAATGAAATATCCTACAACATTATTATTATCATATTTGGATAAACATAGTTTAGAAGTTCAATCGGTTGAAATTAAAGAAAGGGGTAATGGGATTAATAGAAGCAAAATATTAAATAGTTGATGTTGGAAAAAGTAATATATAAACTTGATTTAAATTATTTTAATTCATTTTAGAGATCAAAATGGTTTTATTTTTATAATTAAACGGAATGATTCAACATAGTAAAATAAATAATATAAGAGGATATTGTAATAAAATTTCTCTATAAAAAATTAAGGGACTAAGCCAGGCGTACCTTATTATCCCAAGTGGAGTCTTTCATCAGACAAATTAATTAACTTAATGATGTTTGGCACCTTAATTGTATCTACTCAATTAGGCAATATTAATGAAATGAAATAGCAATAGTGTTAACATTTAGTAAATAATTGATATCGAACCCGATCATTATATTAATTTTTGTTTAGTAGAAATGGATCCAAATAAGTACTAAAAAGCGCAACTGAAATGAAAGGAACTTTCGAGAGAACTTAATAACACCCTCATGAAAATTATTTGCTCTGCTTGATAATAGAAGTTATCATAATTGTTATGTTAGTATTTAATATCAATTAAGATTTCGTTTAGAACAAACTATTAAGTTGTCATAACTATTTAAGTAAATGAATGCATGTAATTAAGTGCTTAAAAAAAAAAAAATTTGTTGGTTGTGTTTTGCCCAAAAGTTTGGGCATGACATTGATACATAGAGTGTGATTGTATTTTATGGCTTGGATATATTGATTGAATGAGGTTTACCTATTATGATGTGTGTATCGTGGTTTTGACGTATTATTAGTTGGATGTGTTAGAAACTATTTATGGTTTCTCTTTCAACTAGGGTGATTATTTCATTTACAAATGCATATTTGTTAGCATTGGATTGAGTTTTATGTTTGGATATAAAATGAAGGCAAGACATGATTCTAAATGGTAGTTAGAGTGACAGGTCTTAGGATGGGATCTTACCTTTAATGTGTTGGAATGATAAAGGATTAGAGGATTTGTGTATGAAATAGTGTTCACCTTGATTATTATTGTAGGTATCTTGACTATAGGGGATACTCTCTTTTATGTTTGAGTTTACTTTTTACCCCTTATACAATAAGTGGTAAAATGTAAGGGAGAGTGTGGTGTACACCTTTCATAATGTCATAATATAATTTAAAAGTATTTGTGATGCATTATGGGATCTAGGGATGCATGCATCATATGGATTTGACATTCTTGGGGATACTTCATGTAATAGGTGTAACATTGGGATAAATATATAATGTGGGTTTGCACATTGAAAAAATATTAATATTGGGAAAATTTAGTACCAAAAAGTAAATGAGGGGGTTCAATGGTTTTCAAAACTCATGGTTTTGACCACTTGGTTATATTTCTATGATATGGAGTCTATAAAAGCAAGTGCACGTTTAGTGGTTGAGGTTGGTGGTTAGAGGTTTTGGCTCGGCTATCATTATATTGAAACTTCTTCTAAGGAGTGCTTATGTGAAGCATGATATGTGATGTGTGAATTCATGCTTGGACACATAGAGGATTCATTGAAGGGGCTTGATATTTTAGGAGTATTCATGGAGACTCTGTAAGTGTATTCTAATGTTTCATTGTTGAATAATACATATGTGTGGACGTTTTTGGAGGTTGGGTTTTTCTCTTTATGAGGGTTTTCTCAATTGACATCTTGTGTTATCTTGTGCTATGTTTTTATTCTATAAACTTGCATGCATGATTTTCTTTCATGGGGTTACATAGAAAATGGATTGATCATCCAATATGATTTTCCTAATACTCCCCACAAAATAACCAATTAGATTGAAATGTTCAAACCATCTACAAGCACTATCAAAACTAAGGATTGGTAAAATCACATCTATTGGAGAATCAAAATGTGTAGCTCATGAAATACCTTTGGGTATGCTTGCATGAAGGAACCATTTTGCAAAGCCACCAAACTGTCAACACCAACATGAATTGGTGGGTTAAAGTTGTTTGAGGCCATATAAAGGATCATAATAAATGCAAAGTAAAGACAAGTTTCAAACACCAAGGGTATAGAGTGACATAAGGGAAGCCAAGAACTATAGAAAAACACGAACCTTGGAAAATCTCATGCAACCAAAGCTTCTCCTATTCCATATTTTTTTGTTGCTCAATTTTTTTAATTTTATATAATGATTGACTAAGTAAAAAAATAGTGAATCTAATGAATGCATTAGTATTCCCACCTTTAGCATGAACTAATAAGAAATGAGTATAAAAATTTCACCATTACAATATCTCATATTTACCATATCACAAATTGGCACTATTTTTGTAAAGGTTTATAAATAAAAAATTAAATAATTATATGAACTTAGGATATATTATAAAAAGTACCAAATGCTTTAAACACAAACTTAATGTTTAACTCTATATCTAAACTTATAAATTTACTTATACTAGTGTTTATCTAGAATTTTATGAATTAACTTATTTAGTTTATATTAATTATATATCTTTTAGCAATGGCCTCAGGAACAATTCCCCGCTTCCTTTCTTCAATTGGATCAATTCATATGCCAATATCATAGGGGAGGAAATGGTTGCAACAGCAAGGTGCAAATTTGAATCTCTTTGGGAGATTTTTACTCATGTTGAGGTGGACCCGCATGGCTACCCCACCTCTTTTCCCTTGCCCATGGAAGTTTTTTTTTTTAGGATTCTACAAATGATGAGTAGTAGTGGTTTTTTGGAGAACAAAATTTTTACCATCATTATGTCAATGCTTATTGATGAGGCATATATAACTATTTACATAGGGGGGTGTATTCATGTTGATTGATAGACAGCACGAGTTCACTGCAACTTTTCCTTATTGGTTCTTTTTGCCTAGCATGGAACTTATAAATTTTGGTTCAAACATGCTCCTCATATATGTTGTATATTGTAATGTTGTAAAATCCAATAGGATGATTGTAAATCTGATTATATTGTATCTTTTTGAGATATAATCAAAGGTTTTCTTCCTAGTTCTTTCCTGTCGGTATGCTCTTCTGAACTAGGTTTTGTAATCTTATTATATATAGATATATTATATTATAGTGGCTTGCCACTTCTGCAAAAAAAAAGAAAAAAAAATTATTTATAGAGATTTTTTATATATTTAAGAGTTGCTTTATAATTTATTTATTTTTAAATATATGTTGAATATATTTTTTGTTTTTGTGATTACAATCATATCATAATACTTAATATTTTTATATAAAATAATTCTTAACATCTGCATTAATATTAAAAATAATCTATTAGAATAATTAAATTTTAAAAAAAAAAATCACTTTTTTTTTTATCGGTAAAAGGCCGAAGCCAGAATATTTTATTAAACTATAAACAAATTACATTCCTCGCTCAGTGCGGGCACCGGTAGGAAAGAGTGGAGAAGAGAAAACCTTCGGCCTTGCCTGGGACTTTAAGTCCAATTCAATGATTCTGAAACAATTTAAATTACATTATTTTCTTCTTCAGCCTTTCATCCTCTGTTGAGCAGACTAGTCCAAGTGCTCTTCACTTCTTACTATTGAAATGAAAGTGTCGCATCACAGAGATGTATTTTGTAGCATGCTACCTTCAATCTCTATATGGACTTTCCTCCTTTATCTTTATACACAGGCTTCTAGCTAGCACTGTCACTTGCAAAATCAAATCTCAACACAACCCTGCAGCATACCACTTCATTATTTGTTAGTCTAAAAGACATATTTCATATAAAATAGCATTATCTTCACTTTCCACTATTGCTATTACAACCCATGCATATTTTATATTGAGACAACAAGGAATTCACTTTAATGTTGACTGCAAGACAAAAGATTACCCAGGTTACAATAACCTTGTGACAGTAACCTTGTGATTTCAGGAAGACACCTTTTTCGTCATGGATCAAATGGGTCAATTATACCATAGATGGACTAAAAGGAAAGAATACTCTACTCCCCTAAAGAATCATAATCATAATTATTTCCTAGAGAAGTTCCAATCCCATTAAGTTTATGCATACAGAAGATTTCCAATATATCTATTTATCTGTATGAGTATATTTTACTGTATGAGTATATTTTACTGTATGAAGACTCTGAGTCCCAAAATTCCTACAAATGTGGAACATAAGAATGTTAAAAAGCAATTGATCCTCCTCATTTCTGAATTATAGTATTTCCTTAAGAAGACCACGCCACAGATCATAAGTGAAACCTTAGGATATACTATATATCAATAAAAATTAGCCAGAATGCACCCTAAAAGGTAATGCTAAAGGACAAGTAGAAATATCTTATTATAAACCCGAGACTTCTCCCATAAGTCTCATTAGCTAACAACCTATATCTGATAGGCCTAAAGATAAAACACATCCCCAAGTCTCTAAACTTACCTTAGACTAAGCCAAAAGAAACAATCATAAGGGATATTCTTCTCCCTTCCCATTCTCATGGCACACACATGTAGGTGAACAAGTGAAGACCAATCTGGAACTCATTTTACAATGCACCAAATCTCATCAAATAATAGGCTAAGGAAAATAAAACATCATGTCAATGCACCTCTGCAAGCCAGTAGGAATACGTTAACCTGTTAATCGACCTTATATATAAAGGGACGGGATCCATACCAACCTGCTAATATACACAAAATCATTAGTGTTTACCAGATTTTACCAGCTATAACCTCCTATATTATATTAAAATATATAACAAAAATATACTAAGTTACCATCCCAAAACTACCCATCACCCGCATATTTGAGTACATTGTTTAACCATATAAACGAGCTAAAATTTACGTTCATACTAATATGCTGGTCTAATAGTTTAAAGAGTCCATATACCAAACTTAAGCTTATTTATCAAAGTTCTATACTGTCTAATCCTTATTCTTCCATGTATGCGGGATCACCAGAAGGAGTCACCTTGTCTGAGGTCATTTCCTCAGCCAAATTACTGGAGATATCACCAGCTTTTGCTTTCCCTTTGACCCACGCGGCCTTAGTAATTATTGGAGGTATTACCTAGATCCTGTCCATTGGAATGGTTGGCATATCCTCTGGGACCGCATACCCTTCCTACTTTAGATACTCCACCCACCATTTTGTATGAGGGGGTTCCTTGATATGTGTTAGGTCTCGGAGGCAACTGAGAGGGGGGGTGAATCAGTTGTCTCTTGATTTCAAACCAAAACTAACTTAACCAAACTTAGTGCATAATACCGATAAACCAAACTTTGATGTCGGTAGACAGTTTAGCAGTTAATAACAGTACTGGTAAAGTTTAATGCATGAAATAGAAAGACAAATAACATACATAACACAGTTATTTGTACGTGGAAACCCTATAAGGGGAGAAACCATGGTGGGAAACCTTACCCACAATCAAATGATACTACTGCAGATAGTATGTGTGTACAAATGGGGTCTGCACATGGAGAAAGGCCAACTGCCTAGAGCTCACTGCTCAATCACAAAATGGGAGTCACATTGACTACAATTGGATGGTTAAATCCAATGATAATGTACTACTCAAAATAGCATCTTCATATGCTGGATTCAGTACCAGTTAAGCTCTGATTGTCTTCTTCAAAAGCCTCCTTGAATGTTCAAATGATGTCTGCATGTATAGCTCTTCTTATATTCGCATATACCTTATTACAATCCTTTTCACACTCCT